>NW_027361676.1:71247500-71665000 GCF_039654945.1 Dendrobates tinctorius | reverse complement strand
CGGGGTCCGGTCCCCGAGGTTGTATGGATACTAATGGTCCTGCAGCAGACACCGGAGAAATAGAAGTTGTCACCACTTTATTCCCACACCAGACTTGGGGGGCACAACAGCATCTATAGTGAGCCGGGATTAGGTAGTAAGAAGTCCCCGAAGCAGGCTACAGCTGTCTGCCGTACAAGTAGAGTTCATAGGAACATCTGACAGGAACAACTCCAGTGTAACTCAGTACTGTGAGTACTTCACTAAAGGCGCTAAGAGGGAGACGTTCAGAAAAGGCACATAAGTTGGCGGAGTGTTGGAAAGCAGTACTTCATCTTGCCTGGAGGTTGGCTGAGCTCCTGACCCGGAGGACACGGCACGGATGCGGGCTCTGGTGCCACAACAGACTGTGAGTAAAGCTTTGGAACTACATGCCCTGGTGTCCTTCACTTATTCCTGCGTCAAGCTGCACGGCACTGCTACATCCCCTGCGCCCGACACTACACCATCTAAGTGTCACTTCACCTACTCTGCCCTGGGATTAAAGCCCTGCCTGTGAAGGGCTATAACATCATTGCTGCACCACACCATCTGTCACAGAGGATCTGTCTGCAGTGTCGGCTTAACACCTTCATTGCCGAACACCACAGGTGGCATCACGACTCATTCATTCTAATCATCATAAGCACACTGAACAGTCCCCCTTTTACAATGGGCGCCCAGGGCCACGGACCGGGTCCCAGCTGCCGTGAAATCTCCCATTGAAGCTCATCGGGCCCGGTACCGAGTACCCCACGGCCCTGGGAGGGCAACCCAGTGTAATGAGGGGATGAGGCCTAAGGATACAATTATTAGACAATTCGTTTTCCTCAGGCAAAATGGGCCAAAAACAGAGACAAGCTAGTTGGACTTTTTTGAGTTGAAGATGGACTCAAAATCAACTCCCAAACCTGCTGCCAAATTTTAGAAAACCATGATTTTTCTGCAGGATAATCCTCTATCTCATGTATTGAAGTATCTCACAATGAGAACTTGTGAGCTCTTCCCAAATTGGAGATTTATGGTGAAGGAAAACAGTGTCAGAGGCAGTGGTTGGTACTACCCGAAAAGTTGATCGGCAACTAGGGACGAGCGAGTAGGGAAGTATTCAGGCTTGCTATACTCGTACCGAGTATACCGTAATACTCGGGTATTCGGTACGATTAGCGAGTACAATGATAGTGGAAAATGCGAGTAATTGTCTGCTGGACCCTACAAAGCTGTCTGGGGGCTGAGGAAAAGGCTAAAAAATGTTTAAAAAAAAAGTGTGCTGTAAACAAACGTATATAACATGGGGGCACCTGGTCAGGGGCTGCATGAGTGGTTTTACACCACTGCTTCACTAGAATGTACAAACACTATTTGAAGTCCTGTGATTTTTTGCCAGAAGAGCGGGACTCGTACGCCACTTAAGCAGTGCCAGTGACATCTCAGAAGTGCCGTAAGAGTGAGTGATGATGGAGGCGATCTTCTGACAGCTAAGTGTGTAAGTGGTGTAAGGAGAGCGATCTGCCCTAGGGGCTGTGTGATGGTTAACGCAGGAACAAGCCAGCAATCATCATCATCACAAGGGATTCACAATAATAAAGCTTGTTCCACTGCCACTGCCCAATGTGTAGGCATAGACATAGTGTCTTCAAAACATTAGCCCTAGGGGCTGTATCATGGTTGATGAAGAAAGCAAGGCAGGTCTGAAGGGCCAAACAATGATGAAGCAGCTAGGACTACTAGCATAGTAGTTGGAGTGCCCAGTGTCCAGGCATAGCCATAGTGTCTTCAAAAATTAGCCCATGGGGCTGTATCATAGTTGATGAAGGAAGCAAGGCAGGACTGAAGGGCCAAACAATTATGATGAAGCTAGGACTACTAGCATAGAAGTTGCAGTACCCAGTGTCCAGGCATAGCCATAGTGTCTCCAAAAATTAGCCCAAGGGGCAAGATACCATGGTTGATGAAGGAAGAAGGGTCTCACTCTCATCACAAGTGCCTCTGATGGGAAATATTAATTAAATTAATGTAACATTGTTTTTAGCTTATTGACCATGAGGTACATGTGGCAGAAGCAGGATTTGAAAACATGTGTAAGAAGAAGAAAAGGGGTTTGTATTTGAAGGGATGGACGTGATCACCAATTTAAAAAAAAATTATGTTTTGAGTGACTTTAGGTTGGGATACTGTCATCTCGAGGGCTTAAATACTGTTGCGAAATCCAGTCCTTGTTAAATTTTATCAGAGTCAGCCTGTCTGCATTCTCTGTAGTCAACCGTGTGCTTGTATGTGTGATGATTGCCCCAGCTGCACTGAAAACACTCTCTGACATCACACTAGCAGCAGGGCAGGCCAGCACCTCCAAGGCATGTAAGGAAAGGTCGGGCCAACTAGGCAGCTTGGATGCCCAGTAATTAAATGGTACAGAATCGTCAGGAAGGACGCGGGTATGGTCACTTAGATAGTCGTTGACCATCTTGTTCAACTTTTCCCTCCTTGACATTGCTACTGTTCCAACTAGTCCTTGGTGATGAGCCGGTTTATTGAAGATGGCCCAGTTTGTGGACATTTTACCACCACCTCTTTTGAACCTGCTTGGCGTGTCTCTCCCTATTAATGCATGCTGTTGCACAGAGCTAGTACCTCTGCTAGCAGTGGTGTCTGAGGGTGCTGTTGCCATCAAATGATCGACAACGGCCTTCTTGAAGGATTCCATTGTGAAACCCCTTGGTGACTGCAACA
Organism: Dendrobates tinctorius; assembly: GCF_039654945.1. Taxonomy (NCBI): domain Eukaryota; kingdom Metazoa; phylum Chordata; class Amphibia; order Anura; family Dendrobatidae; genus Dendrobates; species Dendrobates tinctorius. Next base: position 71,662,252 of record NW_027361676.1, on the reverse strand, counting down.
GTAGCGAAGGAAATTTGTCCTTGTACCGTGGGTCTAGAAAGTTGGACAAACAGTATACTGTAAGTTGCTATTGAAAATGTGGATTACGCGAGGGTCTTGGCACAGTCAGATATGAAGTGTGCCATGTGGGCCAAAATGCAAAGAGGCAAATCTTCTGTGATCCCAGAAGGAGGAACAATACCCATCATCTCCTCACACTGACTCTCCACCTCCTCCTCTCCAACCCACCCATGCTGGACAGACATGAAGCTGGGGTTAGGATTCCCATCTGTAGCATGAAGTGTTCCATCGGTACCACTGAAAAAGAAGTCCTTTCCCTCCTCATTTTCATCATCATCTTCATCCCTCAATGTTACCTGATGATATTGGCTGGGCTGGGTAGGATCACCCATTGTGAAATCTTGCTCCATACCCAGCTGCTGGGCACGCAAAGATTCAATTTTTTGTTTCTTCAGCGATTTGTTCAGCAGACATAGCATAGGGATGGTTACGCTGATAATAGCCTGATCACAGCTCACAAGCTTGGTGCAGTACTCAAAGTTATCAAGCACCTCACAAATATCAGCGATCCATACCCACTCGACAGTTGTTATGTGTCTTGGCTGAGTCTCAGTGTGACGGGCATGTTTAAGCTGGTATTCAGCAAGTGCCCTCTGCTGCTCACTTACCCTTGCCAACATATGATATGTTGAGTTCCACCGTGTTGACAGGTCGCAAATGAGTCTGTGGTTTGGCAAATTAAATTGCTTTTTAAGCGCTGCAAGACCGGCAACAGCGGTTGAAGAATGGCGGAAATGGGCGCAAATACGGGGCACCTTCTCAAGCAGGCACGGCAAGTCAGGGTATGTTTTTATAAATTTCTGCACGACTAGGTTCAGCACATGAGCCATGCATGGCAGGTGTACCAGCTTCCCGAGCTTTAAAGCCGCCACCAGGTTACACCCATTGTCACAGACAACCAGACCAGGTTGGAGTTGCAGTGGGGAGAGCCACCGATCAGACTGTTGTTTTAGTCCTTGCCACAGCTCTGCTGCAGTGTGTGATGTTTCACCTAAGCAGATCAGCTTAAGCAGAGCGTGTTGCCACTTTGCCGATGCGCTGCTGCACAGCCCCCAACTTGTGAGTGATGTGGAAGGTAATTCAGCATAGGATGATGAGGCGGAGGAGGAGGAGGAAGAGGGGAGACTGGACATATATAATGAGGCTGAAACCCTGATTGAAGTTGGGCCCGCTATACATGGCATGGGTAGGATATGTATTGATGGTCCAGTTTGAGACTTTGTCCCACCCTCCACCAGGTTGAGCCAGTGTGCCGTGACAGAGACGTATCGTCCCTGGCCACAAGTACTTGTCCACGTGTCTGTTGTAAGATGGACCTTCCCAGTTACGGCGTTGGTGAGAGCACGCTTTAGATTGTTTAAGACGTGCTGGTGTAACGCGGGGACGGCACAGCGGGAAAAATAGTGCCGGCTGGGAACCAAGTACCGTGAGGCAGCCACAGCCAAAAGATCACAGAAAGACTGTGTCCCCACGAGCCTAAGCGACAACATCTCCACGGCTAGCAACTTTGCAATGTGCGCGTTCAGTATTTGTGCTTGTTGGTGAGTGGCTTGGTATTTACGCCTCCATTCATACATCTGGGGCACGGCAATTGGACGCTTTTTCCTGGGACAAACAAGTGGATGAGCTTGTTGTGGCCGGTGTCGGTGCAACCGCAGCTTGTGAGCAAGAGGTATGATGATCACCTGCTTCCTGCCCAGCAGATTGGAAAGGACGTATCACAGGCGACATGGCAGTGGTTTGACCCGCAGTCGCAGACAATGATTTGGTACCCTGTTGTTCAGCCCACCGACTAAGGTGCTTGGCTGCCATGTGTTTTTGTATACTGGTGGTGCTTTGGTTGCCTTTGCCCTGGCCTCTGCTCAGCTTCCTATGGCAGATGCTACAGATGACAACATTTGGTTCAGAAGGACTATTGGAAAAACATTTTCAGACAGCGGCTGAACACACCATTGCCTTGGGGCGCAGAGGGATTGCTCTTGGCAACAGTTGACACACTTTGCACTCTGCTCAAACCAGTAGACCTTGGTGCCTTTGTTAGTGCTAAGTATCCACCTTCATCCTCTGTGCTGCTGTGCTGGCTATGCGTGCCAACGGTCCAGGTTGGATCAGTGGTCTCATCATCGACCACCTCGTCGTCCATGTCATCCTCCTTCCGTGTTGATATTGGCAACTGGTCAGATGGCAAATGTGTGTCATTGTAGGGTCGGACAGGTTTGCAGGATGCAGTGACGAGACACTAGACAAATGGTGGTTTTCGAAATCACTTTTATATAACTCTAGCCGATGGGCTAGGCTGAACAAAACAAGGATAAAGAAAACAACACCAACAGTCCACACAGGGACACAACAAACTTAACCAAATATAGTTTCACTTAGCCTTTCAGGGACTGCGGGGTTCAGTAGCGTGGCCGCGTTGAGGTCGCTGAGGCGGATGTCCTGAGGAAAGTGATGTCGGTGGGGCAACAGGCCCTGAAGAAAATAATACCGTTGGGGCGCAACAAGCCCTGAAGAAAACGAGGACGTTGGGGCGCAACAGGCCCTGAAGGTAACGCTGCCGCTGGGGCACAACAGGCCCTGAAGGAAACACTGCCGCTGGGGCGCAACAGGCCCTGAAGGAAATGGGGACGTTGGGGCGCAACAGGCCCTGAAGGTAACGCTGCCGCTGGGGCGCAACAGGCCCTGAAGGAAACGCTGCCGCTGGGGCGCAACAGGCCCTGAAGAAAACGCTGCCGCTGGGGCGCAACCGGCCCTGAAGAAAGCAGTGCCGATGGGGCTCAACGGGCCCTGAAGTAAATGATGGAGGTGGCGCGCGGTGATAACGCAGTTCCCCAGAAAGGCCTGTAGCCGTCCTTTACCAAGGAGTCTCGTCCTAAGCCAGGGTAGCAAGCCTTTTATCCCGCCTGTGACAATGTGGCGTATCTTGAGGCCGATGATGGCCGGGTCGGCGTGATGGGAGAAGGCTGGGGGGAAGTGCCCAGGCCTCTGTGACCTGGTTTCGGGTACTCACGGCCACAACCTGAGGTAAAGTTCCTCTCTTGCCAAGGCGGGGGGTAGCGGGGATGCTTCTCTCAGAACGGGAGAGGGGAGCAGTCTCTGGAAACAGTCTCTCACGTCTCTCTTGTCGGTAAATGTCCAGCTTTTTCCTCGCAGGCTCCTCTCGATGCCACAGCAAGTCACCCTGCGTCCTGCCTTCACTCGCTCTCTTCCCCAACTGCCACTTCAGCGCGTCCCCTGCTCCTTTTAGCCTAGCCCCTCCTCCTGTTGCCCTGGCAACCTCAGTCGCATGTCTCCCTTTGTAATTCCTCTGTTGTGCTTCCTTCAATAACTCTGATGGCGGTCCCCTTGGTTCTGGCTCAAACACTATATGGGGGTCCTCCTCCCCACATTCCCCCACCCTGTAAGCTCGCCAGTCCTCAGGCGAGGGAGTTAGTCTATTAAAATTGGCCTGTAAAGGTGTTAATATTCGTTGCCATACGAACTGATCTTGTTCATACCGTTCGGGGGGTTTGCCGGCTGTTGACCGCTCGGAGCATCTAAGTTCGACTGGGGTGGAATCTTCTGGGGTGGTGGACGTCGGTGGGCTGCATGGTGCTGGTGGGTTAATTGTGTCAACTGGCGCATTTTTGGGTGGAGGGCCCTTGGGAACTGGAGGGAAATCCTCGTCTTCCGAGTCCCAGCATATGGACTCCGGTTCGGATGTCTTCGGGACAGGTTCCAGTTGCTTCGGGTCGGTGGAAATACACGGGCGCAACATATTACGATGCACAATGTGGGTGGGCAGTGTTTCATCCTGCTTGGGCCGTATTTCGTACACAGGTCCTTCTGGATGGATACGGCGTAGTACCCGATAAGGACTCTCTTCCCAACGTGACTCCAGTTTATTCTGGGGGCGTTGATCTAGTACAAGCACACGGTCCCCGCTTTGGAGATGGGGAGGGGAGGATATATTCTTCCCTGGGTGTTCCCAGTCTTGAAGTTTGGTATGTACAATTCGGTGAAGAGTTTGCAGCCTGTGCCGATGATTTCGGACCCAAGATGACACTCCGGTCCAGGGCCGAGGCTCTTCGGGGTCCAACTCTACCTCCGTGATACCTTTACCCTCTCGTCCAAACAGCAGGAAATAAGGAGTATAGCCCGTAACTCGATGTACCCTATTATTATAAACCCATACTAATTCAGAAACATATTCAGGCCAACGAGCTTTCTTGTCACTCTCCAGAGTGCGTAGCATTTGAATCAATGTCCGATTAAATCGCTCACAAGCCCCATTTCCTTGCGGGTGATATGGTGTGGTCCGGGATTTATCAATCCCATAAAGATGATGTAGTTCCTCCATAACTTTCCCCAAAAAACATGCTCCCTGGTCGGAATGTATACGTTGAGGACAGCCGTACACTTGTATAAAGTTTCTGCAAATTGCGGAGGCGGCTGACTCCGCGGTCTGGTCTTGAGTAGGGGTGACCACAGCAAACTTGGTGAAATGATCCACCATGACGAGGCAGTGTTCGTATCCCTGGAATGTGGGACCAATGTGCAGATAATCCACCGTCAGGAGCTCAAAGGGTGCTGAAGTCACAATCGTCTGTGTTGCGGCCCTCTGAGCAGGCGGTTTGGCCAATTCACATAAGCGGCAGGTACGGCAAACTTCTTCCACAACAGCCGACAAGCGTGGGTGATAAACTTTCTGTTGTAACCATTGCAAAGTCTTTTTGACTCCAAAGTGGGCCCCTTTTTCGTGAGCATCTTGAGCCAGCTCGTGTAGTTGAGCTCCGGGTGTAACCACCTGCCAAACAGTCGTTGAGGTTGTTTGCGAAGTGATTTTACGGTACAGTAGTCCCTTTCGTATAATCAGTCTCTCCCATTGTCGCAGCATCAGCGACAGGTCTTGGGTCAAAGTTTGTCGTTGAGTATCAGTGGGTAATTGACCAGCGGCGACCCATGTCCGGAGAAGTCCAACTTCTTCATCTTCTTGTTGCTGTTGTATCCACTTATCCCAAGATTGCTCCAGGATCCCCCTGTGGGCCTCTGGGGAAGATACTTTTGCATCAACATTGGTGAGCATGGCAGCGGTAAGAGCGAACGGTATTTCCTCTCCTTCTAATTCTTCATCTCGATTCCGTCCGGGAGTTGTATGTCGAATCCTGGAGAGAGCATCTGCATGAACATTCTCGGCCCCTCTTTTGTAAATAATCTTGTAATTGTACTTCGCCATTCGGGCCACCCATCGCTGCTCCAAAGCCCCCAACTTGGCGTTTTCCAAATGAGCCAGTGGGTTGTTGTCAGTTCGCACTACCACCTCGGAGCCCGCTAGGTACTCTGCGAATCTTTCCGTCATAGCCCACACCACCGCGAGGAGCTCGAGCTTAAAAGAGCTGTAATTGTCAGGGTTACGCTCGGAGTCATGGAGTGAACGGCTTCCATAAGCGATCACCCTCTCCCGGCCATCCTGAACCTGTGACAACACAGCCCCTAGCCCGTGAAGACTCCCGTCAGTGTGCAGGATGAACGGCTGAGAGAAATCTGCATAAGCCAACACTGGGGCATCCGAGAGTGCAGCCTTAAGCTCTCAGAAGGCCTCTTCCTGAGGGTGTTGCCACTGGATTTTTCGCCCATTGGCCCCAGCGGGAGCCCCCTTCAGCAGGTCATGCAGGGCTCGAGCTCGACATGCAAAATTCTTTACGAAACGACGGTAATATCCAGCTAACCCCAGAAAAGCCCGCACGTCTTTCACCGTCTCGGGGGTAGGCCATTCCTGGATAGCAGCAACCTTCTCCCGGGACGGCCTCACACCCTCTGCCGAAACGACATGACCCAGATACTCAATCTGAGAGCGAAATAGGTGGCATTTCTGAGGCTTCACCTTCAACCCGTACTTTTGCAGCCGGCTGAGTACCTGTCCCAACCGCTTCATGTGGTCCTCGAAGGAGGCGGCATAGACAATGATGTCGTCCAAGTAGATCAACGTGGCCTCAAAATTGAGATCTCCTAAACATCGCTCCATCAATCGCTGAAAGGTCCCGGGGGGCGTTGGCCAGCCCGAATGGCATACGATTAAACTCAAACAGTCCCATGGGCATTATGAACGCCGTCTTAGCTCTGTCCTCTTCTGACATGGGCACCTGCCAGTACCCACTGGCCAAGTCCAGGGTCAAAAAATATGTTGCTTTGCCCAATGCGGACAGAGATTCTTCTATGCGGGGCAGTGGGTATGAGTCTTTAATAGTGCAAGCATTCAATTTACGATAATCCACACAGAATCGTAGTGTACCATCTTTCTTCCGGACCAACACGATGGGGGCCGCCCAAGGGCTTTGACTTTCTCGTATCACCCCTTTTTGCAGCATCTGAGCCAGCAAAGTTTTCACCTCTTGATAGAGTTGTGGCGGGATCTGTCGATATCGTTCTCGGATAGGGGCCGCTCCTGCTGTGGGGATCTCTTGAGTGATGGCGGTGGTACACCCAAAGTCGTCCTCATGCTTTGACTTGTGAAAGTTGGGCCGCAGTTAATCCAGAAAGCTTGGCCCGCATCTGCTCCAAAATATTTCGGCCCTTCTCTTGTGTCGAGACTTCGTGGGCCTGCAAGGTTCGTATTGTTACCTCCCAAGGATCCTCGGGGTGTACTCGTAATTGAACCGCAGGAGCGGGCAGCACTTCTTCTAAAGGCTTTACTAGTTTGGCCAGTACAGTCCGGGCTTTCAGAATGGTATCTCGGTCTTCAAGGTTAACGCAGCGGACCAGGACGGTTCCTTTTCGCACCGTAGCGAGGGAACGGGCCACCAGTATGCCAGGAGATAAGTGCTCTGAGGGACACGGCTCCACCTGCACCTCTACGCCCTCCAAAGGTATCGGGGCCCGAATTGTCAGGGCCACCACTGTCTGTCCAGGAGGCAGCACAAGCAGGGCTGCCGCTGACGCGATGACCTTACTCAGAGCCTCACCCTCCTGGCAGTCCCGATGCACCCGCGCACCTCGCACCAGCTGCTGGAATACCTGTCCCTGAGCTGTGCGAGAACCCCACTGCTTCAGTGTCCTTTGTGTGGGATCATTAAGCAACAGGTTACCAAACTCTTTTAAAATATTCATGCCTAGGGTGACGGGGTGTCGTTGATCAGCTTCTCCTTGAGTCAGCACCACTCCTTTGCGGCCGGGGGGTTTACCGCACAACATCATCTGCACCCACACTACCCCGGCAACCGGGACCGGCAGTTGGTTAGCAGCTACTAGTCTGATCATGGGTCCCCACTGAGGCCTTGCTGCCTCTGGAAAGTTTCGTTGAAAGTGCGCTGTGACCCCGTGTCCACCAGACACCGGATGGCCCGGCCCTCTACTTCTGCCCAAACTACCGGACAATTTGCTATCAAATCTTCGGGACTTCCACCACCCCTAGTTGTGGTTTTCAGCTCCGAGCGGCGTCCCCCCAGCCCGGAGCCCTTTAGTTTAATGGCCGCCGGGGTGGGTATTTCCTACGCCCCGGACACTCTCGGGCGAAGTGGCCTGGTTCTCCACAATCATAACACCGGGCCAGTATAGTTTGACCACCGCGCGGAGAACGTAACCCCCAGGGACCGGGATTAGCACTGGGTCGTCCGGTTTCTGGTTCGGTTCTTCTCTTTACTTCAGCCAACTCGCTCTTAATATTTTTCAATTCTCGCTTTATCTCCTCCACCCACTGGGGTTCCTCAACTATGTTCGAGGAGGCCTCCACACCTCGGACCTTCCCCACGGGGACCGCCATCCCCTGCTCTAGCTCCCGAACCCGTGCCTGACTTCCCACTTCTGAAAAATCTATTTGGGGATTCATTCTGATCTGTTCCCGTAATGCCTGTTTTATCAGTGGATCTCGCAGTCCAGTCACCAGTAGGTCACGTAGGGTAATGTCAACAGGTCCTACCCCTACCCCGTCTTTTCTTTCAATAGCCATATGCAATTCTTGGAGCACATTCATATACTGAGTAATCGTCTCCCCCTCTGCCTGCATCCGACTAAACAGACGGGTCCTTAACTCTCCCACATCAGTGGGATCTCCGTGGGTCTGTTCCACTATCTGTAACACCTTTTCAAAAGTGTTGCGGTGCCCCGGAGGTTTCAACATCACTGACCTCCGCACCTCCCCGTCTAGGGCCATGAGTGCCACTTCAGCTTCCAGGTCAGGGGCCATTGGGTGCATCCAAAAGAGCCCCCGCATTCGCTCTGTCCAGCTCCATAGCATAGTATTGGAGCCGGAAAATCTAGGCAGGTTGTTCAGCATGGCCCCCAATGAAATGCTAGTACGGGGGCCCTCATTATTTACAGATTCTACAGCCTCCCCCTGACCTGCGCCACCACCGTCTATGCTCGGAGACTGCATCCTGCCGACTACACCAAGTGTAGGGTCGGACAGGTTCGCAGGATGCAGTGATGAGACACTAGACGAATGGTGGTTTTCGAAATCACTTTTATATAACTCTAGCTGATGGGCTAGGCTGAACAAAACAAGGATAAAGAAAACAACACCAACAGTCCACACAGGGACTCAACAAACTTAACCAAATATAGTTTCACTTAGCCTTTCAGGGACTGCGGGGTTCAGTAGCGTGGCCGCGTTGAGGTCGCTGAGGCGGCAGTCCTGAGGAAAGTGATGTCGGTGGGGCAACAGGCCCTGAAGAAAATAATACCGTTGGGGCGCAACAAGCCCTGAAGAAAACGAGGACGTTGGGGCGCAACAGGCCCTGAAGGAAACGGGGACGTTGGGGCGCAACAGGCCCTGAAGGTAACGCTGCCGCTGGGGCGCAACAGGCCCTGAAGGAAATGGGGACGTTGGGGCGCAACAGGCCCTGAAGGTAACGCTGCCGCTGGGGCGCAACAGGCCCTGAAGGAAACGCTGCCGCTGGGGCGCAACAGGCCCTGAAGAAAACAGGGACGTTGGGGCGCAACAGGCCCTGAAGGTAACGCTGCTGCTGGGGCGCAACAGGCCCTGAAGGAAACGCTGCCGCTGGGGCGCAACAGGTCCTGAAGAAAACGCTGCCGCTGGGGCGCAACCGGCCCTGAAGAAAGCAGTGCCGTTGGGGCTCAACGGGCCCTGAAGTAAATGATGGAGGTGGCGCGCGGTGATGACGCAGTTCCCCAGAAAGGCCTGTAGCCGTCCTTTACCAAGGAGTCTCGTCCTAAGCCAGGGTAGCGAGCCTTTTATCCCGCCTGTGACAATGTGGCGTATCTTGAGGCCGATGATGGCCGGGTCGGCGTGATGGGAGAAGGCTGGGGGGAAGTGCCCAGGCCTCTGTGACCTGGTTTCGGGTACTCACGGCCACAACCTGAGGTAAAGTTCCTCTCTTGCCAAGGCGGGGGGTAGCGGGGATGCTTCTCTCAGAACGGGAGAGGGGAGCAGTCTCTGGAAACAGTCTCTCACGTCTCTCTTGTCGGTAAATGTCCAGCTTTTTCCTCGCAGGCTCCTCTCGGTGCCACAGTAAGTCACCCTGCGTCCTGCCTTCACTCGCTCTCTTCCCCAACTGCCACTTCAGCGCGTCCCCTGCTCCTTTTACCCTAGCCCCTCCCCCTGTTGCCCTGGCAACCTCAGTCGCATGTCTCCCTTTGTAATTCCTCTGTTGTGCTTCCTTCAATAACTCTGATGGCGGTCCCCTTGGTTCCGGCCCAAACACTATATGGGGGTCCTCCTCCCCACATCATCACCATCAACCTCCACCTCTTCACCCGGTATATCACGTGGATGAAAGTGGCTTTCTTCTGGCCGCGGGGTTTCAAATATTTGGCCATCATCAACAGACGATACCCCTCACATTCCTCTTCAATGTCGCCGGTGAGAGGCCAGAGGCAACGAAAGGAAATGGATCAAACAGATCCTCGGAGTGACCAAGGTTGGGTCAAATGTTTCCTGTGACTCCTGACCGGGTGATGAACTAGAAACAGGTTGAGAATAGGATGACCCAGCATTCTTTGTATGCACAGTAGATTGTTTTGTCATGGACGATAGGGTGCTGCTAGAACATTTCGTTGAGGCCTCACCAGCCATCCAATACAGTATCTGCTCTTTTTCTTCTGGTTTCCAGACCCGTTTATGTTCCAGATCGAGGAACCTAGATGCATCAACCTCCTTCGGTCTTCCAGACTCTGTGCCTTGTTGGCCACCAATGACAACCCCACATCCACGTCCCTGTCCCTTCACAACAGCCTTTTTAGGAATTTTGGATTTTTCTGCCATAGTTGCAGATGTTCAGATGCAGATATTGGGGAACAAGGAGCAGTTAGTGCTTTGTGGAAGGTAGCACTACAGCCTAGTACTGCTTTGTGTTTTACAAACAGCACCGCAGCAGCACAAAAATACTGCCCTGAAGTTTAAGGTGAGATTACGCACCGCGCACCCCAGTCACCACACAAGACAGCGGTGCTGCCACTAAAAAATTGCCCTGAGGTTTAAGGCGAGATTACACACCCCAGTAACCACACAAGACAGCGGTGCTGCCACTAAAAAATTGCCCTGAGGTTTAAGGTGAGATTACGCACCCCTGTCACCACACAAGACAGCGGTGCTGCCACTAAAAAATTGCCCTGAGGTTTAAGGCGAGATTACGCACCCCTGTCACCACACAAGACAGCGGTGCTGCCACTAAAAAATTGCCCTGAGGTTTAAGGCGAGATTACACACCCCAGTAACCACACAAGACAGCGGTGCTGCCACTAAAAAATTGCCCTGAGGTTTAAGGCAGGATTACGCACCCTAGTCACCACACAAGACAGCGGTGCTGGGTGCGTGTCAGTTGTGCAGTACCGTGTGTGTCCTATTCGCTGTGATTGTGAACACAGCACCGCAACAGCACAAAAAAATTGCCCTGAGGTTTAAGGCGAGATTACGCACCCCAGTCACCACACAAGACAGCAGTGCTGGCTGCGTGTCAGTTGTGCAGTACCGTGCGTGCGTCCTATTCGCTGTAAACACAGCACCAAAAAACTGCCCTGCAGGGGTAAATGAGACCCCAAAAATAGCTGGGAAAACAGTCATTACTCAGTCCCTGACCTTATACTTTCAGCTCTGAAAAGAGCTTTTGGGTTTTACAGAGGATTTCTGGATGATTTGCACAAAAAAACACAACTCTCCCTAGCAGCTGCTCACACCAGAGGCGTATCTAGGCTTTCTGGCACCCGGGGCAAGAATTTGGTTTGGCACGCCCCCCCCCCCCAAAGTACATATGCGACTTGCACAGTTAGTCATGTACCCACGAGCTGCTCTCCCTAATCCTCTCAATTTTCAGTAAAAAACTGAAAGCAGGAAGAGAAGCTCGTTGTCACAGGACCATAACTATGAAAATCGCATATGAGTGAAGTGTCCATGTGATGACACTGGAACCTGCAGAACTGAGTCCTGACATTGCACGCTTCTGAATTCTCACACCTAATGCACTGCACACATTTAGGATTCTCCCTTGCCGATATACAGTCATGTCAGCACAAGCATGTGAATTGTATACTTCTGGCCACATTCTGACTAGACGTGCCCGGCCTCGCTTTGTTCATTTTCATTGAGTGATCCCACACATGTCAAGTGAGCATGTTGCCGCATGTATGTAAATTACCAGCATGAGAGAATCCTGACAGCATTCAATGAGCACTGTGAGAATTCAGAAGTCTGCAGTCACATAGAATGACAGCAGACTCAGCACAAACCTAGACAACCCCTTTAATGTTCCTAACAAATAAAAACATGAGAATTAGTCAGTATCACAAATAACATTTACATCCAGGTACCTTATAGATAACATTGTCTCTGGAGTCGGTCTCCTTTTCTTCTTCTTGTCCAGACCCTATGATGAGTTTTCTCATCCACATTTTATCTCTGCAGACTTCCATCTTCTCCAGTCTTCTGCAGCAAATCTTCACACGATGCCCTTAAAGATAGAATTGTCATTATAATGCTCCTGAATAAAAATGTCTGCAATATACTGTCGCCTCACACTATTCCCCTCCCTCCTCATACTGTCTCCTCTAACATCCCACCTGTTCACCATACTGTCTCCTCATATATTTACCCCCTCACTCTCTATACTGTCTGCTCACACATACCCCCGACTCCCCATACTGTGTCTGCACACATCCCATCACCCTCACTCCCCATACTGTGTCCACATACATTTACCCGTTCGCTCCCCATACTGTCTGCACCCATCCCCCATACTGTTTCCTCATACATACTCTTCTTTTTGTGTCCTCAAATCTCCCCACACACATTAAATCCCCCATCCCCACTCCCTCACACACATTACATAACTCCATCCCCACTCCAAATCCCCCACACACATTAAATCCCCCATCCCCACTCCAAATCCCTCACACACATTAAATAACCCCCATCCCCACTCCAAATCCCCCCACACATTAAATAACCCCCATCCTCACTCAATAACCCCCGTCCCTACTCTCATATCCCCCCACACATTATGTACCCCCACTCCAAATCCCCCCACACGTTAACTCCATCCCCACTCAAAGTCCCCCCACACATTAAGTATCCCCCATCCCCACTCATTAACCCCCCCACACATTAACCTCCCAAAACAAACCACCAACCCCACTCATTAGCCCCCCACACACTAACCCCCACCCCACTCATTAACCCCCCACACACTAACCCCCATCCCCACTCATTAACCCCCTCACACACATTACCCCCCACACATTAACCCCGATCCCCACACATCAACCCCCATCCCCACTCATTAACCCCCATCCCCACTCATTAACCCCCCCACACATTAACCCACATCCCCACTAATTAACCCCCCCACACATTAATCCCCATCCCCACTCATTAACCCCCCCACACATTAACCCCTCACAAATTAACCCCATCCCCACTCATTAACCCCCACACACACAATAACCCCCATCCCCACTCATTAACCCCCATCCCCACATTAACACCCCCCCATCTCCCATCTTCGGTGTCTTCAGCTTCACAGTGGAGCACTTACCACCAGCGCTGAGCATTCGCTATGGGCGCCGGGGAGTGACGTCAGCAGTGTGATCACATGACATGTCACGCTGCTGACGTCGCTCTGACCCGGCAGTCAGAGCTTCAATTGTACTGGCGTCTGTATAGATGCCAGTACAATTGTTCCCTGGGAGCCGGCACGCGCACCTTCTCTGCGCCAGCTGCCAGCTGTGACAGCTGACACAGAGAACCACCGACTCTCAGACTGGGGGGGGGGCGGCAGAACGCAGCCGCCAGGGTGGACACTGCGGCCCACTGCATTAGGTGGCCCGACTGCGCCCCCTACCGGTTGCCCCCCCTAGATACGCCCCTGGCTCACACTTTCCCTACAGTAGCTGTGTTCTGCATGCAATGTGCAGAAAGTGGCAGCGGCAGGGCTTACATAGAGCCAGGCTATGACGACTCATGGGCTATGACGCTGGGCGGCCAGCCAATCATAGTAATGGCGCCCACAACCAAGAAGGCTGCGACATTACTGTGATTGGCAAATGCTGGGCAGGAGTTCTGAGTAGTGCGAGGCGAGTAGTGAAATACTCGCTGTGTTCAGAGTACTTCACTACTCGCTGAGTACCGAATACCCACGATTATGCTCGCTCATCCCTGGATGGAAGGCTTATGGCTGTTATTGAAAAGAAGGGGGCAAAATTGGTCCCTGATATTTTTTATAGAAATGTCAGAAATGGATTTTTGCACATTTTGAGATTTTTGGTTATTTTTAATTTAACAGATGAAAATAAACAATTGAGATGGGAGAATTTACATTTTTCATTTAGTTACATAATAATTCTGCATTATTAGTTGCCCAATAATTCTTCACACATTGATATTCTCCTAAGAAAGGAAAAACCACACTTTTATTTTCGTAAATATTCAGGTTTGACCGACAGCACTGTAGTTGTTCAATAATAATATTAATCGTCAAAAATACAAATTGCCTAATGATTCTACAAACGCTGTATGCGTAAGATATTGGCACTGTTTCATCAAAGCGAATTCACCAGAACTGTAGCATAAATTGCTTCAAAAAGTCACAAAATTTTTGTGCAACGTGGAATTGTGGCAAAATTTTGCGACTTTTGGAGTTTTCATGCCAGTTTCACCCAGCTCCATTCATGATGATCCTTATATGGGTAAGGTGACTTGACGGACAGACTTGACTGGAGGAAGAAGGGACGGTTTGTGCGCTGTAGATGGATATTTGTAATGACAGAAGGGAATCAGCTGGGGAAAACGGAATAGGAGTGCAATACCTAGATTTGACCACAAGATGGCAGAGGGGAGCGTGAGAACAGGACTTGTCAGCAGCTTAGGGCTACAGAAACGCTTAGTCATGGGGGGCGGGGAGATAGGAACCCAGGAGGGAAATTCCCGAGGAAGGGGATAAATAGGACAGGACAGGGTTCCAGGCTAGGCTAGTCCCAGGAGGAGCTCAGGAGGAGAAGACTCAGTACGAAGGACTGACGACGGTGGAGAGCTCGACAAGGTGACTGATAGGAAGAGAGTCAGGGGGGTGGCCCTGACACAAAGAACCGCAGGACAGACGAGGCCCCGGGGGGACCGATTGGACGACGACCTCGGACTGGTGAAGCGCTGGCGGTAGATAGGCCTAGGGCAGCCCCAGCGAAAGATCCGTGAGGAACGACACTACGACAGAAGGAAAGGTGAAGGTACCCAGGCCTGAATATGGAGAGCTGTAAAGGAGCTGCGGTGTATGGCTACGGTCGTCAGGAGGACGGCCAATAAACTCGGACCTGTTGCAACCAAAATCTGCCTCTGTCTGGTGTCTGTGTCATCTGGTCACGGTAAGCAGTGGACCACCCCCCAATCTGGGCCCTTACCACACTTACACTAGAGATCTTACTCAAGCCCCTTACTAGAGTAAAATTTGTGGTGTAGCACACATAGAGGTGCATAACCAATTGTCAGAAGCTTCTAAATCATTAAGAGGCATGCATCTCAGTGGTCAATGTTTATACCAAGCAGGAAGTGGAGTATTAAATGTTTTCTGTGGAATGATGAATCACTCTTCATTATGAAAGAGGTTCATATATAGTTTGATGGCTGACCGGAGAGAACTTCCTATCCAGATGTTGAATTTTATATAAAAGTAACGACTAAGGCTGTCATTAACGGCTTAGCTAACTTTTAGTTCCAGTGAAGGGAAGTCTGTCATTATGTTCTAATGAATATTGATATTTTAGAAAGGCTGGTGTGACGAGCGTCAGCTTACGCCGAGTCGTTTCTTCTTTCAATGAGTGGACCCTCTGGGCCGTGGCACCCACCCACCTAGAGTGAGCTAACCTAGAGAACCACCCCCTATACAGGGAGTGTCAGGGGCAAGACCAAAGGGTGAGTTGGAGGCCGGCTCAGGGAAACAAGACAAGGCGAGACGAGACGTTAGTTCAAAGAAACTTCATTTAAGGAAGGCTTCAGGGATAACATCAGGTACAAACATAACCAGAACAGGGACAACATAGCAAGGTGCGTGCAAGGGCACGCCAAAGTCCAAGCATGGTACGTGCAGATGGTAGGCAGAGGCACGATGACATCAGACTCCGGACAGCAAGCGAAGATCAACCTGGACATCAGATTCTGAAGCTCTGTAAGGCAATCATCAGGATCCAGACATCCGAAAGTCAGCCAGGGTTCCATGCAAGGAAATAAGACAGGGTTAACGACATGATGCGTGTCAACGGACACGCCAGGTTCAGGTTCACAGGACGGAGGCCTGCGCATGCCAAGGGGCATGCCAGGGACGGGTACAAGGACGGAGACCTGCGCGTGCGAGGGCACGCCAGGGACGGGTTCAATGGCATCGAAATCCGGGGTGCTGGCATCGACCGACAGGGTCCAGGAATCAGCCTACGGACATCAGCTCCGGACATCAGGCCGCAGTCATCTAGGTCCGGACCTCTGGCAGCGATCGGCAGGTTACGGAATCCGGCAGGCAAACTAGGGTTCAGAGCAGAGCAAAGAGAGCAAAAGACTTTGTGCAAGAGTAGCACGAAAAGGCACAGTGCGAGAACCAGCGTGCGTGCAAGGGAGCACGGAGACCACAGCTGGGGGCACCGGCAGGTGGTACCAACGATGGCATAAGCAAGCGGGCACAACTAGAGGCGGCACCGCTGCAACCACTCAGCCGGAGACCACTATAACACTGGACGGGTTACGGCTGAGGCACAGGCAGGCACAGGCGAGCACGGCTAGAGGCGGCACGGCTGAGGCACACCAGGCAGGCACAGGCGACCAGCCACGTGCACAGAGGCATGGAGCCACAAGGCAGGGCTAGGCAAAGATACAGGACAGAGACGCGTGCAGAGAGCACGGCAAAGCCTAGTACGAAAAGTGCAAGAGCGCACAAAACATCAGAGGCAAGGCATAGAGTAGTAGACAGGACCCTGCACATGCAAAGGACATGCCAGGAGCAAGGTACAAGGCGAGGCCTGCGCGTACCGAGGGGCACTCCAGGGACAGGGCACAGAACAGAGGCCTGCACGTGTAGACAGAGTCTAGCAGCGGAGCATAGGCCGAAGCCCAGAGCCAGGCCAAGGGAGAACCTTGGGACTAGACAGGGTACAGAGGGGAGGCCTGCACGTGCAGAGAGGCACTCCAGGGACAGGGTACAGAGACGAGGCTTGCACGTGTAGGGAGACACGTCAGGGACAGGGACAGAGTCTAGCAGCGGAGCATAGGCCGAAGCCCAGAGCCGGGCCAAGGGAGAACCTTGGGACTAGACAGGGTACAGAGCGGAGCCTGCACGTGTAGGAGACACGCCAGGGACAGGGTACAGAGACGAGGCCTGTACGTGTAGGGAGACACGTCAGGGGCAGGGCACAGAGACGATGCCTGCACGTGTAGGGAGACACGTCAGGGACAGGGTACAGAGAGGGGTACCTGAAGCCACAAAGCAAAGCGAGACAGGAAACATGGAAAGAAACACAGAACAGAATCAGAGCAAACAAGGACTACAAGGCAAAGCAGGGCAAAGACAGAACATAACACGAAGGACAAACACTAGACAAGGCACGAGACAAGAGACGGAATACGAGCATGGAGCGTGTGCAGAGACGCACTACAGAGCAGAGTGCAAGGGCACAGAATAGAGGGAGCAACCCCACAGACCAAGCAGCCGTGCAGAGAAGCAACACATTACTCAGGCCCTGAGCATAGGAAGGGGCGGTCTGATATAGGGCATAGCACCTCCACTTCCGGGTCAGGACCAGGGAAGAGCTTCCAGTTCAGTTCCTCTAGGATCATAGAGCGCGGTCACATGATCAGGGCTTCAGACCTGCAGAGACGATTGCAGAACCAGACAGTGCAGGATCCTAGGAAAGGTCACATGATCAGGGTTTCAGACATGCAGAGACGATTGCAGAACCGGACAGTGCAGGATCCTAGGAAAGGTCACATGATCAGGGTTTCAGACATGCAGAAGCGATTGCAGAATCGGACAGTGCAGGATCCTAGGAAAGGTCACATGATCAGGGTTTCAGACATGCAGAGACGAATGCAGAACCAGCCTATGCTGGAACATAGGAAGGACACATGATTAGGGATTCTAGACATGACGAGGTGATCACAGAAGGCAGAGCAGAAACGCAGGCATCCTGCAGCTCAACAGACATGAGGTGAGTGTGCACACTGCTCTAGGGAACATGCAGGATAGCAGACATGAGATGCGCGTGCACACCGCTACAGGGGTTCTTGAGGCAAAACAGACAAGGCAGACATGGCGGACATGACAGGCTGGTTCCTGTTTTAGCATGACAATGCTTATGTGCTCAATGCATCTGTATAAAAACATCTTGTAAACGTGGTGTGAAAGATCTGCACCGAACCCTACACCGGAATGGCCGATCACCCAAATTTACCAATGTCTTCTGGCTGAATGGACATGAGATCTGCTGCAGAGCTCAAAGTCTAGAGCAGGTGTGAGGAACCTCCAGCCTGCTGTCTGTTTACAGCTGGTGATATAATTTGCTCCTTGTGCAGATTCACAGTGGGCCCCAGTGCTTGGGCTACTGACCCTATTTTTCAAGCAGCCAGTACTTTCATTCTTTCGTAGAGTGCGCACACGCAGGTGTAAGGAAGTTAATTGTAATGTTTTCTTGTTACCATCCTCAAAGTTGTCCCTCCTATGTTACTATGTATATATTACTGTATTATAATGTTTCTGATTAACGTCTGCGGTACTGCTACATAGAAATATGTATTATCGCTAGTCTTTAATGGTATTGCCACATGTACGTGTTACCATTGTGTATTGTATAATATTATGTGTCTGTCGCTATGTATAGTTAGGGTAAGCTAGTGCATCCATCTTGGGACATTAGAGGAGGGCACTCTTAGTACATAGTTTCCCCCATAGACCAGGTAGAGGTAATTATGTTGCGGGCCACTAGATGGGGGCATACTATTGGGGCCTGATAGGATGTTCATAGAGGGTTAATTGTAGCAGGGGCTGCTGGGAATTAAGGTTAGTGCTGAAGAGCAGTTTCGTCAGACAGGGCCAGGGCGCCCAAGTGTCCACATGGGATATAGGCCCAGACAGCTCGGCAGCCACGTAACGTTAAGTCGTTATAGCCCACGTTACCCATGGCCACTACGTGTCTTAGCAATGGTCCAGAACAGGAAAGGAAAGATGTGGTGTCTAATCACCTGGGCCAATGCTTTTAGGGAAGAAATTGGCTGAACTGAGATAAAGGGAGCTGGAGCTTCGACATGATCAGTACAGATGGGCCGGATGCTTCACCAGGGGCCACCAAACATAGCGACTGATGAATTCGTGTCTGGGACTTACTTTTTGACAGTGATATGGACAGTCACTCTGCTGGTTGAGGCACCCAGCCATTGCAGGGCCCCTTTTTTATGGACAAAAATATTCAAACCCCCTTATACAGTTGTGGCCAAAAGTTTTGACACCCCTGCAATTCTGTCAGATAATACTCAGTTTCGTCCTGAAAATGATTGCAAACACAAATTCTTTGGTATTATTATCTTCATTTAATTTGTCTTAAATGAAAAAACACAAAAGAGAATGAAGCAAAAAGCAAAACATTGATAATTTCACACAAAACTCCAAAAATGGGCCAGACAAAAGTATTGGCACCCTCATCCTAATACTTGGTTGCACAACCTTTAGCCAAAGTAACTGCGACCAACCACTTCCGGTAACCATCAATGAGTTTCTTACAATGCTCTGCTGGAATTTTAGACCATTCTTCTTTGGCAAACTGCTCCAGGTCCCTGATATTTGAAGGGTGCCTTCCCCAAACTGCCATTTTTAGCTCTCTCCACAGGTGTTCTATGGGATTCAGGTCTGGACTCATTGCTGGCCACCTTAGAAGTCTCCAGTGCTTTCTCTCAAACCATTTTCTAGTGCTTTTTGAAGTGTGTTTTGGGTCATTGCCCTGCTGGAAGACCTCTGAGGGAGACCCAACTTTCTCACACTGGGCCCTACATTATGCTGCAAAATTTGTTGGTAGTCTTCTGACTTCATAATGCCATGCACACGGTCAAGCAGTCCAGTGCCAAAGGCAGCAAAGCAACCCCAAAGCATCAGGGAACCTCCGTCATGTTTGACTGTAGGGACCGTGTTCTTTTCTTTGAATGCCTCTTTTTTCTCCTGTAAACTCAATGTTGATGCCTTTGCCCAAAAAGCTCTACTTTTGTCTCATCTGACCAGAGAACATTCTTCCAAAATGTTTTAGGCTTTTTCAGGTAAGTTTTGGCAAACTCCAGCCTGGCTTTTTTATGTCTCAGGGTAAAAAGTGAGGTCTTCCTGGGTCTCCTACCATACAGTCCCTTTTCATTCAGACGCCGACGGATAGTACGGGTTGACACTGTTGTACCCTCGGACTGCAGGGCAGCTTGAACTTGTTTGGATGTTAGTCGAGGTTCTTTATCCAACATCCGCACAATCTTGCATTGAAATCTCTTGTCAATTTTTCTTTTCCGTCCACATCTAGGGAGGTTAGCCACAGTGCCATGGGCTTTAAACTTCTTGATGACACCACGCACGGTAGACACAGGAACATTCAGGTCTTTGGAGATGGACTTGTAGCCTTGAGATTGCTCATGCTTCCTCACAATTTGGTTTCTCAAGTCCTCAGACAGTTCTTTGGTCTTCTTTCTTTTCTCCATGCTCAATGTGGTACACACAAGGACACAGGACAGAGGTTGAGTCAACTTTAATCCATGTCAACTGGCTGCAAGTGTGACTTAGCTATTGCCAACACCTGTTAGGTGCCACAGGTAAGTTACAGGTGCTGTTAATTACACAAATTAGAGAAGCATCACATGATTTTTCGAACAGTGCCAATACTTTTGTCCACCCTCTTTTTTATGTTTGGTGTGGAATTATATCCAATTTGGCTTTAGGACAATTCTTTTTGTGTTTTTTCATTTAAGACAAATTAAATGAAGATAATAATACCAAAGAATTTGTGTTTGTCATCATTTTCAGGAAGAAACTGAGAATTATCTGACAGAATTGCAGGGGTGTCAATACTTTTGGCCACAACTGTATCTAATTATATATCTCCCCTGATGAATCCTCGTTATTGGAGAGGAAACGCGTAGGGAGCTAATACCCCTTCTAAGGACTGGGGGTGACACTATAGGGTCCATTTGGGGCAGGAGTAATACCTGGGCACGACAGGGAGGATAGGGAAAACTTCATACCTGTAACCCTATTAACCTCCTTTTTCCTGCACTGTCTTGTGCTGCTATACGGACCCGAATACCCGGCAGGGGACCTCTGAAAAATACGCCGGGGCGCTTATGTCCAGGATTAATGGTGAGACCGAACCATTTTTTTAAATGAGCACTGATACGCACGAGCACTATTATGTTTGTTTATGTGTTGTTTATGTGATGTCTTAGATTTTAATGGATTATTAAAGGCTATGTTTTATTTTGAATGGGAATCCTCCAAGCTATTGACACGAAACAGGCTGAAGGAAATGTCATTATAGCGAGGTCAGGCAAGGAAGGAACTGGGCAGCAGTCTAAGACGGTTCAATCGTGTACTGCACAGAAGTGACAATGAGCTCGGGAAAGATGAGAAAGCAAGCAATTGTTATGATGTACCAACTGTGGATGTAACGTGCGAAA
This sequence comes from Dendrobates tinctorius, assembly GCF_039654945.1. NCBI lineage: Eukaryota > Metazoa > Chordata > Amphibia > Anura > Dendrobatidae > Dendrobates > Dendrobates tinctorius. The sequence continues at coordinate 71,641,095 of NW_027361676.1, read as the reverse complement.
TCCTAAGTAAAGAAAGTGTTAAAGTTGTCTCAGACTGTGTCTCCATTGATGGGGGTCGCCTAGAAGAGGGACCATTATGGCCTGGGAAGTGCCCAGGTGAAGCTAAGTCTGGAGATGAAGATATGCCGAGGAGAAGAGTATTATTTCATGTAGGGGAAGGACTGGATACAGCTGCTACAGTCATACAGGTCACGACTACAGTCCTGTGAAAAATGAGGATGATTGACCTCATGGAGATCAACATCTAACACTGCGGAGACACCATCACGTGTTTCTCAACGCAGTGATTCTAGAGCACTGCCCCCATCCCTTATGGGAAATATGCAAAACATGCAAAACAGAAGCCGCGGAGACACCATCACATGTTTCTCAACGCAAGCAATGACTAGCCAGGTCTTTCACCGGGAAGGAACAACCACGGGAAGGGCAGTCTCCAATGAAGGAAACCACCTATGCCAAAACATGGTATCCATCCACAGACAGCTGTTTCGGGGTATTTGCCCCTCATCAGTGTGGAGTAGGAAACTGGCTAGTAGGAGCAATGCCTAGTAGAAGACTGTGAAAATGAGGATGATTGACAGTCCTGTCCCTCCCTTACACAGCATTCACTACTGAATGCCACAAAAAAGCACACAATGCTTTATTAATTCCTGATGCAAGTTCCCATGTCAAGACATGTTTTGTGAGCAGAATTGGCGCACTGTGCGCTCCTGTCACGTTCCTTCCTGTGGTAAGTGCAGCAGTCTCCATGTATGCTATGTGGTGTAAATTCAGCAGCCTCAGTGTTTCCTATGTTCTATTTCCAGCAGTCTCAGGGTATCATATGTGATGTATACAGCAGTCTTGGTGTCTCCTATGTGAAGTATATACAGCAGTCTCAGAGTATCCAATGTGATATGTAAAGCTACCTAAACACAAGACTATTGAAATAGAAAACAAGGTCCCAGAAACTCAAAAAGAAAAAAAACTTAAAGGAAAACCCCTCCTATTATTTACAAAGATTTTTATTTTAATATCATAAAACGGCTGGGCTAAAGAGTCTAATAGGATTTGATAGCAATACAGAAAATGGAAGGGGCAGTGGGGCTAACTCTATAACGGTCTCATCCACTTTCCCTACCTTGCCGCGGAGGTTGGCACCCTAGTATTGCAATGTGGTGCCCCCGCTCCCTCTATGACCAGATTATGCCCTAAGTGTAAATACCAAAAATGTGTGATAAGGTGACAATATTCGTGAAAATAACAATAATACTAACGTATAAACAATAAGAAATGTTCACATCACAAAAAAGCCACCAGTAGATAATTAAAGCATCAGTGGAGCATTTTTCATCACTGTTTTAAAATATGTATAAGCCATATCATAAAGTAATTTTCTTAATAGAGTAGAATCAGCATCAACTGCAATAGATACAGGCTTATAGTGTCCAAAAGCCACCAGACAATATACACAGAGTTCATTAGTATGTCAGAAAAATACCCTGCTAGTATGTCAGAAAATACCCTGTTACAGGCTTGGACTGCCCCACAGGAGATCTAGGAGAAAACTCCGGTGGGCCGCTGTGCAGGAGTGGGCCACCACCCTCTTATATGAGCAGTGCTTGGCACAATATATTTGAATCACCATGTACAGACAAAGGCGGCATCTTATTCATTTAACAATCTACCCAGTTCATTTTTATATAAATTTGTGTTTGAGGATAATGTCATATTTGCATGTAGCTGAAAAGTGGGGTCCTGGAGTTGGCTATTGGTGGGCCATTGGCACCCTAGTCCAACAATGCCCCGTTAGTATATCAGAAAATACTCTTGTTAGTATATCAGAAAAGTACTCTGTTAGTTTGTCAGACAAATACTCTGCTAGTATATCAGAAAAGCACAGTGCAAGTCCTTAATAAAGACAATTTCCCAAGGGCCCAGACAGTGGTCAGAAGATGTAAAACAGATAGCATAACCACAGATTTGAAGCCACCTTCATAAATTCCCTATCTATAAAATAACAGAGTAAATGTCATGATACTTATTGAATGTAACTGTAAAGTCTTGATACATGAACCATATTTTCCATAATCAATATTCTATAGACAGACCATTAAAGAACTTACTGAGCACATAGTGTGATTAGACTACGAGAACAATCAATAGTGTCGAACAAGAAGATAAAAAAGAATTTTTTATTGCAAAATACCACAAATACATACAGGAGATAATAATAGATCGTTGGTGCCTCTGTGGTAGGGGCCCAGATTGGGGGGTGGTCCACTGCTTATCGCACCCAGACAACACAGACACCAGACGGAGGCAGATTTCAGTTAAAACAGGTCCGAGTTTATTGGCCATCCTCCTGACGACCGTAGCCATACTCCGCAGCACCTTCACAGCTCTCCGTATCCAGGCCCGAGTACCTGCACCTTTCTTCTGTCGTAGTGATGTTCCTCGCGGCTCTTTCGCTTGGGCTACCCTAGGCCTATCTACCGACAGCGCTTCACCAGTCCGAGGTCGTCATCAATTTGGTACCCCCGGGGCCTCGTCTGTTCTGCGGTTCTTTGTGTCAGGGCCACCCCCTGACTGTCTCTTCCTATCAGTCCCCTGGTCGAGCTCTCCACCGTTGTCAGTTCTCCATACTGGTTCTTCTCCTCCTGAGCTCCTCCCGGGACTAGAATCTTCTGGAACCCACTCCTGTCCTATTTATCTCCCTCCTCGGTAAATCCCCTCCTGGGTTCCTATCTCCCTGCCCCCATGACTAAGCAGTTTCTAAAGCCATAAGCTGCTGTCAAGTCCTGAACTACGTTCCCCTCTGCCATCTTGTGGTCAAACTTAGGTACTGCACTCCTTTTCCATTTTCCTCAGCTGTTTCCCTTCTGTTACTACAAACATCCATCTACAGTGCACCAACCATCCCTTCTCCCTACAGACAAGTCCGTCCGTCAGGTCACCTTCCCTACACTCCCCCTTCCTTTGTCTATTGTCATCCTCGACAATCGTGTTCCCTACCTTCGCCGTCCTGAAGCTTGTCCACTGTCTGTTGTCGGACCGGTTGTTGGGCCAAACCCGCCATACGCGGGGGTCGAACCAAACCGGGAGCACCATATTCCGAGCAGCCTACTGCTGCTCGCCGGCGCGCACGACACGTGACAACTTCTTTCAAATTAGGCTAGGTCCACCCGGACTACTTTACGGCGTGTACCTCCCACTACTCTCCCCTTCTGTTACCCTCAACTGTCCGGAACGCCATGACCGAGGCCTTACGCCTACCAGGTCATCGTAAACGCCCGCCTATCCTTTTGGGTGTGCATGGTGTCGGGGGGCCTGACTGAAGGACCACTGTCTGGCTCAATGTCTTCCGTCTCTTTGTCCCTCAAGTTAGAAAGTCATGGTTGGCGGTTTTATCATTCCCTGTACCTGGGACCTGTTACACATTCTTATACATACTACACATTAAACCAACTTTTGGCATACCGTATATACAGTTACCTTTGTTTTAATAGCAATAAGGGTAACTCAACAGGAGTAACCCCTTTTTCTTTTTTTCCCCCCTTTCTTTTTTAACTTTAACTCCTTCTCTAAACACAACATTCCAGAAACAAATGTACGTACTCCCCCTTCCTTTAACATGAGCACTTCCTCCCCTGTATCCCCGCTGTGTCAGGAGAAAACAATAAACAACAAAAACATTTTTCTTAACTTGGACGGGAAACTGTCCATTAGGCTGCACAACGGTGCATCGAAATCACAGTAGTCCGGGCCATCTCCTGACGGCCGGTGTTCCGCCAATCCAGCAGGGAACCCCACAGCCGTGACTTCCCCGGGGTGCTTGAAGTGTCTCTGTGAGTACTTCTACGGGGTTCGGGGCCTTCAGGGCCTTCAGGTTCGGCGACCACTGCTACCGTGTAGTAGCCGCGGGGGCAGTATTCCTTATAATAGGACACCAAGTCCCCCTCCCACAACGCCCGGCCGTGACGGATGGAAGTCACATTAAGGTATACCTTTTGACCGGTTGCGAGATCCCGAATAAATCCGTAACCCTTCTCCAGGTTGGTGTATGCGAGCCGCCCGGTGGATCGTGGAGCCGCCATGAAATCCTCTCCTTTCTCGTGGAGCAGCCCCCAGATCTCCCGCTCTCTGGCCTTCTTCTTCTCGATGACCTCCGCAACCCAAGCGGAGGGTCCGGTGTAGGTCACAGAGTTCGGTGCGCGGGCCGCAGCCGGGAGTGGGGCAGAGGTGGCCACAGATTCCGGTGGTCCAGCAGCAGCTGGGGCCGGGCAACAGGCAGGGGCAGCCGCGGGTCCCGGTGAGTAGGCCGCAGAGCCCGACAAGTAGGCCGCAGATGGCTCAGGGAGTGAAGTGGACGCTGCCGCAGAGGAGGCCGCAACCGGATCCAAGGTGGCCGCGGGCATCGGCGAGTCGACTGCAGCCAAGGCCGCAGATGGAACAGCGGTGACCACAGAGGCCGGTGAGTCAGCCGTGGCGGCCAGCGGCCTGGTGGCAGCGGTGACCTGGAGCAGGGCTGACATGGCAGCAGGCCCCGATGGATAGGCCGCCGCTGTATGCTGGCGCGAGGCGGGGGTGGCCGCGGGCTGGTTCTGCGCCAGCGACACGGGACGAGGTGCCGCCAGGCGGGGTGGCTCGGGGTCGTTGTTGGGGATGGCGGTCGGCCCGGCAAGGGCCGTGGAGTCATCCGGAGCCGGGGTGACTGAAAAGCGGGAGGTCGGGCAGGGAGGCCGAGGGCCGGTGTCGGGGCCCCGAGGCTCGTCTGGTGCACAGAGCGTGGGGACGGGATCAGCCCGCATCACCGCTGGCGGGACCGGGGGAACGCGGCTCCCAGCAGGCTTTCCCGCCGCTCCATCAACCGCCAAGAATCTTCACCCCACCATCCAGCAGGGCCAGCCTCCAGGCCCGATGGTTCCGTGGGGAGGCTCCCTGAAGACTTCTTCGGCGGCTGCTCCAGCAGGGCCCGAAGTCGCTCCTTTTCTCCGACCGGTGTCCGGGGTATTGTCGGTGGCTCCCAGGGGCTGGTTTCCCGACGAGACTTGACCTACTGATGCCACCGCCATTCCAGGCATCCGAGACCGTGGCAGGGCCAACGTTGCATTCCGTCTGGTGTACAGCAACTGAATGGCGCCAAGCAGCCACAGCCAGTTTCCCCACACGAGCCACTCCCATTCTTGGGTGGGGCGGTGGTCGACTTCTCCACCCATCTTCCAGGGTCCAGCATGAGGGGGTGGCGGTCTCCAGATGCACACCGCTTCCCCCAGGGGCGGATTTGAGATGGCCCCAGATCGTCCAGTACAGCTGCAAATGCCTGTGCCTCTTCCTGACGCTGGAATATCAGAGCCATTTTGTCTGTTTTTTGTACCGCCCTGGACCCTTTGATGACAGCCAATGATCTGGAACAAAGTCTCAGGGTTGTAATCCACAGGCAAGGCAGCTCGAGTTCTTCTGGGTACTTCTGTCGCAGGCCTGTCGCTGAAGGTAGAGTATTGGCGGCGGCGATCCTGCCGACTACGCAAAATGTGGTAGGGGCCCAGATTGGGGGGTGGTCCACTGCTTACCGCGACCATACGACACAGACGGAGGCAGATTTCAGTTATAACAGGTCCGAGTTTATTGGCCGTCCTCCTGACGACCGTAGCCATACACCGCAGCACCTTCACAGCTCTCCGTATTCAGGCCCGGGTACCTGCACCTTTCTTCTGTCATAGTGACGTTCCTCGCAGCTCTTTCGCTGGGGCTGCCCTAGGCCTATCTACCGCCAATGCTTCACCAGTCCGAGGACGTCGTCAATTTGGTACCCCCGGGGTCTCGTCTATTCTGCGGTTCTTTGCGTCAGGGCCACCCCCCGACTGTCTCTTCCTATCAGTCCCCTGGTCGAGCTCTCCACCGTTGTCAGTTCTCCATACTGGTTCTTCTCCTCCTGAGCTCCTCCCGGGCCTAGAACCTTCTGGAACCCACTCCTGTCCTATTTATATCCCTACTCTGGAAATCCCCTCCTGGGTTCCTATCTCCCCGACCCCCATGACTAAGCGGTTTCTAAAGCCATAAGCTGCTGTCAAGTCCTGAACTACGCTCCCCCTGCCATCTTGTGGTCAAACTTAGGTACTGCACTCCTTTTCCATTTTCCCCAGCTGTTTCCCTTCTGTTACTACAAACATCCATCTACAGTGCACCAACCGTCCCTTCTCCCTACAGACAAGTCCGTCTGTCAGGTCACCTTCCCTACACCTCAAACCAGACAAAAGGAGGAGTCAGGTAAAGGAGGACAAATACTAACAGCCAAAATACTCAGAGGGTGGATACTATCACTTAGTACACATAGTATACTGACCTCAAATATATTGCACAAAAAAATATGCTCATTGAGTTAAAAAGACCTCAGAACATGGAGTAAATTATTACAGTGCTATAGTAATAAGATGCAAATGCATAATTCAAAAAGCATTTGCATCTTATTACTGGGATGGCAGTCCCCGCACTGCCATCCCAGGTATGGGCATCTAAACCGGACCTTTCACTTTGTTTAGGCTAATGAGCTGCACTGACCGTTTTTGCTAGCTTCCAGCTTGGGCTGGAGACTTATGGTACAATTTAGACAAGCTGTCATTGACAGATGTATGTGGACATGTGTATGGTATCTGTGCTTTTTGAATTATGCATTTGCATCTTTCTATTACTATAGCACTGTAATAATTTACTCCATGTTCTGAGGTCTTTTTAACTCAATGAGCATATTTTTTTGTGCAATATATTTGAGGTCAGTATACTATGTGTACTAAGTGATAGGATCCACCCTCTGAGTATTTTGGCTGTTAGTGTTTGTCCTCCTTTACCTGACTCCTCCTTTTGTCTGGTTTGAGGCACCAACGATCTATTATTATCTCCTGTATGTATTTGTGGTATTTTGCAATAAAAAAAATTTTTTATCTTCTTGTTCGACACTATTGATTGTTCTCGTAGTCTAATTACTATGGGCTCAGTATGTTCATTAACTATGCATAGTGTTACCCATCCTACGTTGTAGGAAATGGATTTGGGTGGTATGTTTATTACTGACCATTAAAGGGGTTGTTCGGGCTTTTCACATAATCTCAGTGCATATCTGGGCTGCAGAATGTTGACAATAAGTAATTTACCTTCTGTGGCCAGTTTGCACGGTTTCCAAGATATCATCTCTTGCTTCTAACAAAAATGTCCGGGGGTGTGTGTTCTGGCATTGAAATGAGAACTGGTCGTTTCCTCCTACTCTACTAAAAACATGCCCTCTATAGCAACAACCCCACCCTCCATAGCAACAGGCCTTCCCCGACCACATGAAGAAGCCTATCCCTCCTCACACAGTAACAAATCCTCCCCCCTCTAGCAGCCTCAGTGCAGAGAGCAGAACCATCCAGCTGCTCCTCCCCCAGACACACGCTGAACAGTGATCTATGGAAAGTGAAACTATTGAGGCGGAAACGACCAGTTCTCATTTCAATGCCAGAACACCCCCCCCGGACGTTTTTCTTAGAAGCAAGAGATGATATCTTGGAAACCGTGCAAACTGGCCACAGAAGGTAAATTACTTATTGTCAACATTCTGCAGCCCAGATATGCACTGAGATTATGTGAAAAGCCCGGATAACCCCTTTAAAGGCCTAATGATTACAGATAACAGCCTTGTTGCCATGTCCATATATTCACAGAGTAAATATAATGATACTTATCGTGTGTAACTGTAAAGTCCTGATACAAGAGCCATAATTTCCAGTCCTGATACATGAATCATAATTCCCAATGCGTTTCTCCTCTTATTCTAGGAGTTCATCAGGGGAACGGTTTTCACACTGGAAAAAAGGGGTCACTCGGCCCAGGTCCCACTGAATACTTAATAATTCAGTATTTCTCTTTGTGGTCCTGAAACTTTTTCTCCCATGTCTCAAATGCTCTCCATAATATTAGACACGTGATAAATACAGCTACCTCAGTGTCTCCTATGGGCTATATATAGCAGTCTCAGTGTATCCTATTTGGTGCATACGGCTGCCTGAGTGTCTACTATGGGCTATATACAGCAGTATCAGTGTATCCTGCGTGATGTATATTCAGCAGTCTCAGTGTGTCCTATGTGATGTATACAGCAGACCCCCCACCGTTTGAATGCTATAAACGTTACGTGAGCAGTGATGTATTTCCCTCTGCGAGGAGACATGTTTTGAGATATGCATCTGTGCTCAGAACAATTTTCTGCTGTAGATAGATCTTTAAAAAACTCATCATCGCCAAGAGTCAACTTCACTCCAGATTGACCAGAGCAAACCTTGATCAATTACTGCAAGAAGTAGCATTATCAATACCACCTAATATCACACAGCTCACCACAGACAAGCAGTTCCAACCAGAAAAGCTAGAATTCTCCCTGGGAAAGGTACACGGACATTTAATTCCTTTGTCAGAATGAGCCCTAAGTGTTTGGTTCCTTGCTGCTGGTAGAGATTATTATGTTCAGGTGTTCACACTTTTGGTTATGTGGTGTGCCTGAAACTGTAAAATACTCATATGTAAACTAGGGGCTGACACAGACAGTGTCTTATCTCATAGCTCATCATAAAACACCTAATTATTTATCTACAACAATCCACCAGTAATTGAGTGCTCTGAAATATACTGATTAGCTCATGCCCTTATGCATAATCTTGAACTTGTGTAATTGATAGTAGTGACTGTAGAGGTTGCACCAATTATGTAATTGCAAACAGAAGAAATTCTTGTATGTAAACTATGATTCCTATTTTTCTGTTTCCATACTAAACCATTATATACATCATATAGAAATAGCTGCATTTGTTCTCCACAACAGATATCACTTGGTGTATCTGTTAAGTTTCGTCGGGGATGCATGAAACAGCAGAAGGCAGAGAAGGGGTTAACAAAAGTTTACTTAAGAAAATACTGAATATGTATTCAAGGAAACCTTCCGTGCAGGGAGGTGTTCAGACAACTAGTGAACTATACAATAAACACAACAAGAATGGTAAAAGTGAAGGTAATGACTTATCGATTGGAGGTTTTGTTGGGGAGTGGTTGGAACAGCTCCCGATGGCGTCGCAGTCCGTTAACAAAGTCTCTGGCTCTGCTGTGTAGAAACGCAATGCACTGTCTCCTGACCGTGCCGAAATATCCAGGTCTGTTGGTTTTGGGTCCGTTGAACTTGGGTCCGTTGGAGAGAAGGTACAGTTTCTTCTGTGGGTTCCTAAAGTGTGACGCGGTACACAGGGAGCACAACGCAGTACAGCCGGAAGGGGTGACAAGGCCTTGTACAGTATCACAACGTTCAGGAAAGTTCAGTACGTCTGCTGCACTACCCGTTACGGGTCTCATTCATGGAGGGGCACTGGGTAAAGGGTGTAAGAGGGGACAGTCTGTAATGGGTAGGCATCAGTGGTGGCAGTTGAGGAGTCAACCTTCGTCCTGCTCTGTAGTCGCCTTCCCGCCAAATCCCTCTCCTTCCTGCGCTCCGCACCTTTTAAGTCTCCCACGCCCCTTTCTGTCAGGTGCTTGAGCTCTCCCCGCCCAGGCAAGTCACCCCCCCTGCAACAGTGATGACGGCCCCGATAGTTCCAGCTTCAGAATGTATTCCGGACCGATGACATTGGTCCTGTTCACCCCCTTACATATCTGCTTCACAAACTAAGAATTCCAAGTCTGCATGTGACTCTTCATGTACAGGAGATCCTATTGTACAAACACAATGTAAGGCCCAGGTCCCACTGAATACTTAATAATTCAGTATTTCTCTTTGTGGTCCTGAAACTTTTTCTCCCATGTCTCAAATGCTCTCCATAATATTAGACACGTGATAAATACAGCTACCTCAGTGTCTCCTATGGGCTATATATAGCAGTCTCAGTGTATCCTATTTGGTGCATACGGCTGCCTGAGTGTCTACTATGGGCTATATACAGCAGTATCAGTGTATCCTGCGTGATGTATATTCAGCAGTCTCAGTGTGTCCTATGTGATGTATACAGCAGACCCCCCACCGTTTGAATGCTATAAACGTTACGTGAGCAGTGATGTATTTCCCTCTGCGAGGAGACATGTTTTGAGATATGCATCTGTGCTCAGAACAATTTTCTGCTGTAGATAGATCTTTAAAAAACTCATCATCGCCAAGAGTCAACTTCACTCCAGATTGACCAGAGCAAACCTTGATCAATTACTGCAAGAAGTAGCATTATCAATACCACCTAATATCACACAGCTCACCACAGACAAGCAGTTCCAACCAGAAAAGCTAGAATTCTCCCTGGGAAAGGTACACGGACATTTAATTCCTTTGTCAGAATGAGCCCTAAGTGTTTGGTTCCTTGCTGCTGGTAGAGATTATTATGTTCAGGTGTTCACACTTTTGGTTATGTGGTGTGCCTGAAACTGTAAAATACTCATATGTAAACTAGGGGCTGACACAGACAGTGTCTTATCTCATAGCTCATCATAAAACACCTAATTATTTATCTACAACAATCCACCAGTAATTGAGTGCTCTGAAATATACTGATTAGCTCATGCCCTTATGCATAATCTTGAACTTGTGTAATTGATAGTAGTGACTGTAGAGGTTGCACCAATTATGTAATTGCAAACAGAAGAAATTCTTGTATGTAAACTATGATTCCTATTTTTCTGTTTCCATACTAAACCATTATATACATCATATAGAAATAGCTGCATTTGTTCTCCACAACAGATATCACTTGGTGTATCTGTTAAGTTTCGTCGGGGATGCATGAAACAGCAGAAGGCAGAGAAGGGGTTAACAAAAGTTTACTTAAGAAAATACTGAATATGTATTCAAGGAAACCTTCCGTGCAGGGAGGTGTTCAGACAACTAGTGAACTATACAATAAACACAACAAGAATGGTAAAAGTGAAGGTAATGACTTATCGATTGGAGGTTTTGTTGGGGAGTGGTTGGAACAGCTCCCGATGGCGTCGCAGTCCGTTAACAAAGTCTCTGGCTCTGCTGTGTAGAAACGCAATGCACTGTCTCCTGACCGTGCCGAAATATCCAGGTCTGTTGGTTTTGGGTCCATTGAACTTGGGTCCGTTGGAGAGAAGGTACAGTTTCTTCTGTGGGTTCCTAAAGTGTGACGCGGTACACAGGGAGCACAACGCAGTACAGCCGGAAGGGGTGACAAGGCCTTGTACAGTATCACAACGTTCAGGAAAGTTCAGTACGTCTGCTGCACTACCCGTTACGGGTCTCATTCATGGAGGGGCACTGGGTAAAGGGTGTAAGAGGGGACAGTCTGTAATGGGTAGGCATCAGTGGTGGCAGTTGAGGAGTCAACCTTCGTCCTGCTCTGTAGTCGCCTTCCCGCCAAATCCCTCTCCTTCCTGCGCTCCGCACCTTTTAAGTCTCCCACGCCCCTTTCTGTCAGGTGCTTGAGCTCTCCCCGCCCAGGCAAGTCACCCCCCCTGCAACAGTGATGACGGCCCCGATAGTTCCAGCTTCAGAATGTATTCCGGACCGATGACATTGGTCCTGTTCACCCCCTTACATATCTGCTTCACAAACTAAGAATTCCAAGTCTGCATGTGACTCTTCATGTACAGGAGATCCTATTGTACAAACACAATGTAAGGCCCTGGTTCATACTAGAGTATTTAAATATCTAAGTACAGACAGCAGCGCTTGGAATGACCAAGGGTCTTAGAATCCGAACTCTTGCAGACACATAGACACATGAAGCTGTTAGTTCAGGTCAGCCTCCAATGTGAATGTGGCCTAATGCGGAGAAATAATATATTTTCAGATGCCGCCTTCACCATCACTATCAGGATCCAAATCTTTAGTGTATTTTGAGGATTTCTTCATTGTGGGAACGGAGTTGAATTGACATTTGGAACTGAAAGATAAATGATTGCAACATGACATATATCCAGACTGGTCAAAGTACAAGGGTTTATGTTAGATGACAAAATGGGAACATAGATCCAAGCATTTCTATAGTTCATGGTCTTCACAGTTTTACTCTTAGGCAGCAGCATAGCTATTGGAGAGTAAAGAGTGCAGTCACTCTGGGTCCCTCGCTGAGAGGGGCCCACCCGGAGCTTCCTCCACTCCTAACTGTATCAGTGTGTGCAGCACAGTTTCATTTTAATAAAAAAAGTTGTGTGACAGTGGGGGTATGATAAAGTTTGAACAAACTCCTGCAGTGTGGGGTTTACTACGTGGGGGCTACTGTGATGACCCCTCATCACTGAAAGAACTACTGTGGGGGCCCTCTTAATATGTGGGGAAAATCTTAAGGCGTGGGAGAGATTATACAGTTTGGGGGCTACTGTGGGGGCCCTCATTATGTGGAGGCCCTCAGTGTGAGGACTTCTGCGGGTGCTATTATATAGTTTTGGGGCTACTGTGTCGGTCATCATATAGTGTGGGGACAACTGGGGGCTATTATATAGCGTAAGAGCTAATGTGGGGGCCATTATACAGTTTTGGGACTACTGTGAGGGGCCCTCATATAATGTAGGAGCATTTATACAGTGTGGGGCTACAGTGGGGTGTCATCATAGTGTGGGTTCATTATACAGTTTGGGGGCTACTGTGGGGAGATATTAGGAGAGTTGTGGGCCCATCATACTGTGTATAGTGAAGCTGTCCGCCACTCATACTGAGTCTTACTGTGTATTGGTGGAACTGTGGGGTCATCATACTGTGTATAGGAAAGCTGTGGGCCCATCATACTGTGTATGGGGGAGCTGTGAGCCCATCATTCTGTGTATAGGGGAGCTGTGGGTCCATCATATTGTGTATAGTTAAGCTATGGGCCCATCATACTGTATGTAGTATGCTGTATAATTATATTGTGTATAGGGGAGCTGTGGGTCCATTATACTGTGTATAGGAGAGCTGTTATGGGGGAACTTAGGGGACACTATTAAATGATAAGTGGGAAATTAAGAAGCATTACTGTTCTAGGGGTACCCAGTATTGTGACCTTTAAAGGTAAACATGGGGCATTATTACTTTCTAGGCAAAATGTGGACACTGTATTCTACAGAACTCACTGAGAGTATTAATATTTTCTATGTAGAGGACACAGAGGAAGCATTATCATTATGTAAGGGGCACAGTGATGAGTATTATTATTGTGTGGCAGCAAGAGGAGCTCTGTTATTGTGCCAAACAGCTGGTACATTAATAGGGACACATACAACAGCTGTGGCTTGACATTTGGGGTATCAGCAGGATAACAAGTTTGTGCAACTGGGAAATAGATGGGGACAATGCTGGAAATGTGAGAAATCTCTGCAAATAAGTTGTGGCTGGATAAAGTTGTCATATCAGTTTGGGCCAGATGGAAAGATAGGAAAAGTGAACGACTCCATAAAAAAGAATAGTATTTTCAGCAATACTTGAACCATGATTAAGGCTTTGTAGTTGATTTCTTCTTATGATGGAGGCGTCATTTTTTTAATGCAGAAATAAATGTGAAGTTTTAAATCCACAACCTGTGTCATTGCTGGATGATTTCCTTTCTTTTCCTGCTGATTCCTATGCCTGGACCTGGGTGGCTCCATGCAATTTATAGATAGTGAACACTGAACACCACTACAGTCTTGTTGCTGAGCTTACTCTCCCGCTCCCCTTTTCCCATACGTTGGATAATCACTCAGATGTTTCAGCCACCATGAACTGAACCCCTAGCTATGGCTCTGCTCATAGGGAATTTGATTTAATGTTACAATTGTATTTTCACTACTTCCAATATAGTGAATGTTAGAAGTCTAGAGAACAGTGCTAATCCTTACGGATTTCAGTTTTTGTATCCAAACTATTTCTGTGTTAATTCTTTTTTCGAGAAATTAAAAATGCAATGTAGGTGTACAGTGTAAAATAAAGTGTTTCTATGCCTATACCCAGACTCCTGTGACTATAATCCTTCCTGTAGATGGTGCTCAACTACTGCCTGTCCTGAAAACACTAGCGTCACTGCTCTTATAAGGAAAAGATGTGTTCATATGTAATTAGTTAATGTACTCTGTGTATACTGTGCTCTCTGTATAGTACTATTCTACTTCTGGTTTCCACTTTTCAATTTTTTTGTATTTTGCTTAAGTATACCACAGAATTTGTCTTTAAATTGATACTATAAGGTTATTTTTCACTTCCGTTCCTTTCTCCAATTGGACCTGACATAGTCCATGAGTGTGACAAGTCTTTTTTGTTTTCGGAAATTTTTATTGTGGTTGATGTCGATATTACTGCCTTCCTTTGCACATTACATATGGAAACATGTTCCATTGAACAAATACATAATGGAAATGATAAAACTCAAAAGATACATTAGTTTATAAAGTATGAGTTTAGGGATTGATTCAAGAAGTACCATCGAACATCCTTACAGAAAGATCATAGACTCATAGAATGTTAGAGTTGGAAGGGACCTCCAGGGTCATCTGGTCCAAACCCCTGCTCAAAGCAGGATTCACTAAACCATCTCAGATAGATGTCTGTCCAGCCTCTGTTTGAAGACCCATTGAAGGAAAATTCACCACCGCTCGTGGCAGCCTGTTCCAATCATTGATCACCCTCACTGTCAAAAAGCTTTTCCTAATATGTAATCTGTATCTTCTCCCTTTCAGTTTCATTCCATTGCTACTCGTGTTTCCATGTAAGATGTAGGATTGAACCGTATTGTTGGTGGTTAGCCCAGTAAAAAAACCTACTCACCCTAGGTATATTTTCACATATTATATAGTGTTCCGTATTTTCCTAGAATTGTCAGCATTAGACATTTAATCAGGGAAATGTGAGAATAGGTATTTGAAAAAGGAAAATTCGGCACTAGCTGCTGGAATCAAGTGTGGCGCCCCCAGGAGTATGGTCACCACAGTGGCATTGCCTTCCTCCAGGGAGGGTGATGTCAGGCTTGGAGGCAATGAAGGGTCTCTCTAGCAGTTAACCCTGTCATGCAACACAGTTCCTACTCCAGGCCAGCAGAGGGAACTCTGAACCGAGAACTGAGAGGAGGAGCTGTCTCTGAGGACCAGGAAGGGAAATGAGGAGTTAGTGTGAGGAGGGAAACGAGTGTAGACATGTGGAGATAAGCTGGAGGTTGAGCTGAGAATAGAGAGCTCCCTCCCAGTGACAGCGCATGATCTGGAGCCTGGTCTCCACGGTTGTATGGATATTGAAGGTCCTGCAACAGAAACCAGAGGAATAGGAAGCTGTAAATGCTCTATTCCCAACTGAGACTCGGAGGCACAACAGCGACGGGTGAGCCAAGAGAGATAGAGGGCTACAGCTGTCTGCCATATGAGGTAGTTCTAAGAGAGGATAAGAAGGAGAAACTTCAGTGTAACCCTGTACTGCATGTACCTCAAGCCAGCGCTAGGAAGGAGACTACACAACCCATCTGATAGAGAGATCCCTGAGTTGCTTCCAGGCTAGCCTGCTACTGTGCCATCTGTAACCAGGACCCTGGACTGCGTTTGCCAAGTAAAGGTAAAGAAATTGCACCCTGTTGTATCCTTGCCTCCTTCCTGCAACATCCTCAGCACTGCTACATCTGCCCTGGGACCAAAAGCCCTACCTGTGGAGGGCTACAACATTATTGCTGCACTACACCATCTGTCCCAGAGGATCTGTCTTCAGCGTCGTCTTAACACCTCCCTTGCCGAACACCACAGGTGGCGTCACGAATCACTTATAAACTTTATTCCCAACTCAACCCCTTTTACATGGGCGCCCAGGGCCACGGACCGGGTCACCGCTGCTGTGACAATCCCCTCTGAGTACCCCACAGCCCTGGGAGGTCGACCCATTTTGGCATCACGAACAGGATTACGGAGCCCGGTGACCCCGAGTCCTGTGTGCCAGAGACTGTGTTGTGTGCTATAGACTGTGTGCGAAATTGGCGCCATTGCCGCCATCATCCCGCTGATTGGCACGCACAGGAAGGGGGCAGGCCTTCGTGGGCGGAGCCAGCCAAGAAGCGCGAAAGGAGAAGAGCGCGCGGGAAGTGAGAAGCTGAGGCCTGCAGTTCCGGCGTCCCCTGATCCCGCTGAGGAGCAGCATCCGGTAAGCCAGCACAACCCCGCGGCCTGGCCCACGTTAACTAGGGGGGAGAGAAAATGTCTGAGGACAGTGCCAATGCTGTGGTGGACGCTCCCGCTAATCTCCCAGCACTGCCAGATACAGGGTCCAGCGTAGCTGCAGCTCCAACAGCGCCACTGAATCCGGCAGCCAGCACTGCCTCCAGGGCACCGCAAGAATCAGCACCCACCGCAGCGGTCCCAATCATGCCGCTGTCTATGCCCTATATACTGGGAGCGGCCTGGCTACCGCAGTACTCGGGTGAGTCACATACCCTGAGTGAATTCAAAGAGAGACTGTGCAGTTTGTTTGAGGTGTACCCTCTATCTGAAAGTCAGAAAGTGAACATTCTTATTGGGCAGCTAACAGGTGCAGCACAGAGAGAAGTAAAAGTCTGGCAGGACACTGACAAAGAGACTGTTAAAAAAAAATCCTGGCTAAGCTCAGAAGCACCTTTGACACGCGCACTGCAGCTGAAATAAAGATGAGATTCTTTGGATGTAAGCAGAGAGCGCAGGACAGTATACGGGACTATGCTCTTAACCTGCAGGAGGCACTGCGAGCCATAAAGCAGATGGATCCAGACAGTGTGCAGGACGGAGACAGACTGTTAAAGGAGCAGTTTATTGAAGGACTCCTATCCAGTACCCACAGAGCACAGCTGCGCATCATAACCCTACAAAACCCTGACCTGGACTTTGCTGATTTCAAGGACAGGGCTATTCGGGTACTGCAGGAACCAACTGTCGGCCGTCCAGCGCCCCCTAGGCGCCCAGCGATCACCTACCACCAGTAAGCAACATCTTTCCCTTCCATCCCTGTGGAGGCTGATGCACAGACTCTGGATAAAGATCCTACAGAAGAGCTGCGTCTTCAGGTCCAGGAGTAGACCAAAGGGATGGCTGCACTTACTAAAACCGTGAAGTCCCTGCAGGTGTACTCCAAGGAAAAGATCCAGTTTGCTTCCAGTCCAGAGGATGTCCTGTGGCTCCGGAGGAGGAGAACCCCGCCACTCTGAGGGAGGAACAACAATCGCTATGACCAGGACGGACGTCCCATCTGTTGTCATTGCCACAAAGCAGGCCACCTCGCAAGATTCTGTCCTTTAAACGAGTAACACCTGGTGCAGAGGGCCAACCCCCAGGAGTAGGACCACAAGACCCAAGGTACTGGCGAGCCAAGTATGTTGGAGGGACACCGATCCTTCCAGTGGTGATTGACGGTATCCCCATGAACACTTTGCTGTGTAGTGAAACCACCAGGGGGAGCTGGTGAGGGAAGAGAGGTCACACACTAAGAGCAGCAACCCTGAGCAACAGCACAGGTGCCACAGGTAACGAGAGAGAATAGTCAGACGAACCGAGTCAGAAACTAGGAGGAGCAGACGTACTAGAAGGAGCAGCAATACACGTAGTCAAAATACCAAGCCGAGAGTCAGAAAGCCAGAACATGAGCACGGGGTCCAAAACGTGAGGCGAAATATGTGGTCGGGGTACAAGCCGGGGAGTCAGATGCCAGAGAGGGAATGTAACAGCAGAGACGAATACTAAGAGATGGGGTCAGAGATCAGTCCGGGTCATACACGTGAATATCAGTTAAAGGCAGGAGGATCACCAAGGTACAAGGGTCAGAGGTTCTAAACTGGAAGCTTGAGCTATCACTAACACTGGTCTGCAGGCTGTGAGAGACTGAAATAGCCCAGCTAGTTCCAGAACGAGGCAGAGGAGATTAACCCCCGCATGACCAGTCCGGAGTGAAGACAGCAGAAGATAAACTCCGGACTGGACCATGACAGTACCCCCCTCTCAATGGGGGGGTCACTGGACCCCCAGGCTTCCCTGGATGATGAGCGTGAAAGTCCTGGACCAACCGATCCGCATGGACCGAACACGCCGGCACCCATGACCGATCCTCAGGACAGTATCCTTTCCAATGGACCAAGTACTGAAGTGAACGATGGAGCATACGGGAATCCACCACCTGTTCCACCTCGTACATGGTCTGACCATCTACCATAACAGGCGGCGGGTGCGAGGAAGACTCATCAGAGGAAGGCACAGACGGCTTCAGAAGCGCCTTATGGAACACATTAGGAATCCGTAATGACGGAGGCAAACGCAGGCAAAAGGCCACAGGATTAATCACCTCTAAAATCTCATACGGACCAATAAATTTGGGACCCAACTTATCAGAGGGAATTCTCAGCCTTATGTTTTTGGTGGATAACCATACTTTATCCCCCACCTGATAAGTCGTCCCCACCGAGCGTCGTTTATCCGCAAAAAGTTTATATTTGCCCTGAGCCTCCCCAATGTTTCTCTGAACCTCCCTCCAAACCTCCTCCAACCGCAAAAAGGCCAAATCAGCCCCTTGGACACTCCGAATCTAGTCTGGAGAATTCACCAAAATGAGGGTGAAACCCGTAGTTGGAGAAGAAAGGAGAAGTACCAGTAGACTGATTGACACGATTATTGAAGGCGAATTCCGCTATAGGTATCACAGAGCACCAATCATCCTGTCTGGATGTGACAAGACACCGCAGGATCTGCTCCAAAGACTGATTGGTCCTTTCAGTCTGACCATTGGTCTCGGGAAGGTAGGCCGATGAAAAGGTCAGACTGATGCCCAGCCTTTTACAAAAAGCTCTCCAGAATTTTGCCACGAATTGCACCCCTCTATCAGACACCACACTGACAGGCACACCATGCAACCGAATCACATGCTCAATGAATAGCTTAGATAGAGTCTCAGCATTAGGAAGGCCCGTTAAGGGTACAAAATGTGCTTGTTTACTGAACCTATCCACAACTACCCAGATCACGGTTTTGCCATTAGAGGGTGGGAGATCGGTGATGAAATCCATGGACGGGTGAGTCCACGGTCTATCCGGAATTGGCAGTGGCACCAATTCCCCGGCCGGCCGGTTGTGGGAGGCTTTAGCGCGGGCACAAATTTCACAGGAGGACACAAAACCAGTGACGTCAGAAGTCTACGAGGGCCACCAGAACAGCCTAGTGATGGCTTTACGAGTGGCCGAGATTCCTGGATGCCCACTCAGAGCTGAGTCGTGGAACTTCCGAAGCACCCTTAACCAATACTGGACAGGCACAAAGAGCTTATTTTCAGGTATGGACGGAGGAGCAAGAGATTGGGCCTCACGAATCTCCTGCTCCAATCACGGGGACACCACAGCCACCACCACCCCACGCTGAAGAATGGAGGAAGGAGGCTCAGGAGGCGATACCGGATCTAGGCTGAGAGACATGGAATCCGCCTTCACATTCTTGGAACATTCTTGGAAACTGGTCTGAAAGTAAAACTGAAATCGGGAAAAAAAAGTGACCACCTTGCTTGTCTCGGAGTCAGACGTTTGGCGGATTCGATGTAAGACAGGTTCTTGTGATCTGTAATGTAAGTGATACGATGGACAGCCCCCTCCAAAAAATGCCTCCATTCTTCAAAAGCCAATTTAATGGCCAACAACTCTCAGGTACCCACATCGAAATTCCTTTCAGCAGAGGAACATTTTTTTAGAAAAGAAGGCACAGGGTCTTAAGATAGTTAATGTGGTGGGCCCCTAGGACAACACAGCCCCCACTCCCACCTCAGAGGCATCCACTTCTATGATGAATGGTTTAGACAAGTCAGGTTGCACCGGTACAGGAGCAGTCATGAAACGTTCTTTTAACAAAGAAAACACCGCCACAGCTGGAGCTGACCAGTTTTTGACATCCGCCCCCTTTTGGGTGAGATCAGTGAGGGGTTTGACCACTTGAGAGAACCCCTTGATGAATTTTCTATTATAATTGGTGAAACCCAGAAATCGCTGAAGACCCTTGAGATCTCTGGGTTGCACCCAATCCATAATGGCCTGTACCTTCCTAGGGTCCATACGAAACCCCTCAGCAGACAGGATGACCCCTAGAAAGGACAATTCTTGAGTAAAAAATGAACATTTCTCCAATTTGGCAAAGAGTGCGTTCTCCCTGAGCCTCTGGAGAACCGCATGAAGATGATCCATATGACTTTGTCCATCAGAAGAAAGTATGAGTATATCATCAAGATAAACAACTACAAAGTGTCCAATAAAATCAGAAAAAACATGGTTAATGAAATTCTGGAATACCGCTGGTGCGGTAGTCAAACCAAAGGGCATAACCAAATTTTCAAACAGACCCTCAGAGGTGAGAAACGCAGTTTTCCATTCACCCCCTCCCGCATACGAATGAGATTGTATGCTCCCCTGAGGTCCAACTTAGAGAACCACCTGGCCCCCGACAATTGATTGTACAAATCAGGTATCAGTGGGAGAGGATAAGCGCTTCTTATGGTTATTTTATTCAGTTCTCGAAAATCGAGGCATGGGCGTAAAGTTTCAGTAAACCACCATCCTTTTTTTTCACAAAAAAGAACCCCGCTGTCACGGGAGAGACAGATGGCCATATATGCCCTTTACGGAGGCTCTCAGAGATATACTCCTTCATAGCAGCCCGCTCAGGGTCGGAGAGATTGTACAGCCGGGCTTTGGGCATTTTGGCACCGGGAACAAGATCCACGGCACAATCGAATGGGCGGTGTGGTGGTAGAACCTCAGCCTCCTTTTCGAAGAACACATCCTCAAAATCCTTCAGGTACTCCGGAATACCCGCCAGACTGATGGATGACATAGACACAGTAGCAAGACAATTTTCAGAACAACCAGGTCCCCATTTAACAATATCCCGGGACCCCCAGTCAATAACCGGGTTATGCTGTTGCAACCAGGGAAACCCTAACACCAGGCCAGCAGAGAGGTTATCCAAAACAAAGCATGACATGTGCTCCTGGTGTAGGGCCCCCACCCTAAGGGTGAATTCTTTAGAAATGAAATGGAGACCATCCTTAGTGAGAGGTGTAGAGTCAATAGCCACAATTTTTAAGGGAGTCCCCAACCTAACTGTCCCTAATCTACAGCGAGCCACCAGCTTAGAGTCAATCAGGTTCAGGGATGACCCACAGTCTACAAAAGCCGAAGCATGGAAAAAGCCGTTCTCAACACCAAGTTCCACCTTTAGCAGTATCTTTGAAAAGGAAGAAAAATTTACCCGAGAGTCTGGGTGACCTCCACGATTATCAACCAGACTCAGCCGCTTGTTAGTCGGAGGACAGGAGGGGCAGTCTTTTTTCCAATGTCCGGGATCTCCGCAGAAAAAGCACAATTTTCCATCACGTCGTCGTTTCCTCTTTTTCTCCTGGGGGTTGGTGGCTCCCACCTCCATAGGTTCAGATGGAAGCAAAACATCAGGGTTAGCAGGGAAAAACGGAAAACCTCGCTGAGTAACACCTCTCTCCCGCAGTCTCCGATCCATACGGATAGCCTGAGTCATAGCTTCCTCCAATGAGCTGGGAGGTGGATGGAGAGCCAGAGCGTCCTTCAAGCAATCCGACAGTCCCTTCCTGAACAGACATCTCAGTGCGGAGTCGTCCCAGGACACCTCAGTGGACCATAGACGGAATTCGGAGCTGTACCATTCGGCTGAGTGCTTCCCTTGCCCCAGACCCAAAATAGTGTCCTCTGCCACCCTAACACGGTCCGGTTCATCATAGATAAGTCCTAGGGCCTAAAAGAAGCTATCTACCGACATCCGTTCAGGGGCAGTAGGGGGCAACGAGAAAGCCCAGGATTGGGGTCCCTCCTTAAGTAAGGAGATAACAATCTCCACCCGCTGAGTCTCATCCCAGACGATCGGGGTCTAAGAGAAAACCATAATTTACAACTCTCCTTGAATATGTGAAATTTATCCTTTTCGCCAGAAAATGTGTCAGGAAGTTTAACTGGGGGTTCAGGAGAGTGCAAAATAACATCTACAGAGTCACCTGGTGGACAAACAATATGAGAGGTGTTTCCCTGCATGGTCTTAATAGTCTCAGTCAGTTCTTTCTGTAAGTGGGTATGAGACATGACAAGGGACTGATGATTCACAGAAAAGTCCTGCGCCATCTGCGTCAAACTGGACACTTGATCTGCCAAATTATGCAGCAGATCCATGACCAAACAAAAAAAAAGTGCAAAATCCTGTTTAAATGTATAGGTTAGTGATAATGTAGTGAAACCTCCACCGGTGGAGCTGGTGAGGGAAGAGAGGTTACACACTAAGAGCAACAACCCTGAGCAACTGCACAGGTGCCACAGGTAACGAGAGAGAATTGTCAGACGAACCGAGTCAGAAACTAGCAGGAGCAGACGTACCAGAAGGAACAGCAATACAGAAAGCCAGAACATGAGCACGGGGTCCAAAACGTGAGGCAAAATACGTGGTCGGGGTACAAGCCGGGGAGTCAGATGCCAGAGAGGGAACGTAACAGCAGAGATGAATACTAAGAGACGGGGTCAAAGATCAGTCCGGGTCATACACGTGAATATCAGTCAAAGGCAGGAGGATCACCAATGTACAAGGGTCAGAGGCTCTAAACTGGAAGCTTGAGCTATCACTAACACTGGTCAGCAGGCTGTGAGAGACTGAAATAGCCCAGCTAGCTCCAGAACGAGGCTAAGGAGATTAACCCCGGCATGACCAGTCCGGAGTGAAGACAGCAGAAGATAAACTCCGGACTGGACCATGACATGCTGGACACTGGCTCCCAGGTGACCACCATGCCCTATATCCTCTACAAGCACTATTGGGCTGACTCTGAACTCACCCATGGCCCAAGTGATGAACTAACAGTAGTTGCCAGTAATGGTCAGTCTTTACCACAAGTGGGATGTAAAGAAATTACTGTTAAAGTGGGGAGGGTGGAGTTAAAATCTCAAGGTCTGATAGTTGTGGATATTGATCGACGAGAATGTAATCCCATGATGACTCTTGGTACAAATGTAATTGAAAATTGCCTTTCCAAGGTTATTGTCTTGTTGCAACAGGTGGCTGAGACTGTTGGTTCCAGTGAACAACGAGTCCTGCAGAAGGAGATCAAGGCCCTGATGCAAAGACAGCAGGTAGAACTCTCTGGCGGAGAAATTGGCAGTGTCAGAGTGAGTGATGCTTTCCCCATTGCAATACCCCCCAGGTGTGAGATGTTGATTTGGTGTCGGGCAGCCATAGGCCTCAGAGGAAAAGATTACCAGGCAATGGTAGAACCAGTGTACTCTGATAGCAGGCCCACTGTCCTGACAGCCAGAGGGGTAGTTGATGTACGAAAAGGGAGAGTACCTGTACACCTTTTGAATTGTGGGGAGGAGGAGGCCACAATACCGCGGTATGCTACAGTTGCTAAGCTGCTCACTGGCAGTAACAATGCATTGCAGGCAGCAAAGCCCTTGGTCTCATCCAACCAGGTGGTCGACAATGGCTCTGTCAAGCAGCTGGAGGAATGGTGCCAGCAACTGCAGGTGGGGACTGACTCTACACCTTCATACCAGAAAAATGGGGTTTACAGGGTGACCCAGGAATATGAGTGGGTATTCAGTAAACACCCCCTAGATTTTGGGAAGGCAAAAGGGGTTCAACACCATATCCCCACTGGAGATCATTCACCCATAAAAGAAAGGTACTGGCCTATACCCCCAACACAATACCAATGTGCCAAAGGTATGTTGAGATGAAGGAAGCAGGGGTTATCAGAGACAGTTGTAGCCCATGGGCAGCTTCAATAGTTTTTGTAAAGAAATAGGATGGTACCATGAGAATGTGTGTTGATTACAGGAAAATTAACAGCATTACACATAAGGATGCCTACCCATTACCCAGAACTGAGGAATCATTAGCTGCACTTAAGACTGCTAACTATTTTTCCACCTTAGATCTCACTAGTGGGTATTAGCAGGTTCCCGTGGCAGAGGCAGACAAGGCGAAAACAGCATTTACCACCCCAATGGGTCTCTGTGAGTTCAACTATATGCCATTTGGGCTCTGCACCGCCCCAGGAACATTTCAACGGCTGATGGAATGCTGCCTGGGACACAAGAACTTCGAGATGGTCCTCTTGTACCTTGATGATGTCATTGTTTTCTCCAAGAATTATGAAGATCATCTGAAGCACCTGGCAGAGAGGTTTGAAGCCTTGTCCAACTTTGGCCTGAAGATGAAGCCTTCCAAATGCCACCTCCTGAAGCCCAAGGTACAGTACATCGGTTATGTAGTGAATGCAGAAGGTATGGCACCAGATCCTGACAAAGTCACAGTCATCCGGGACTGGCCGAAGCCCAGCAACCTCCATGAAGTACGCCAATTTCTTGGGTTGGTAGGCTACTACCGAAGGTTCATCAAGGGCTTCACTGAAATAGCCACTCCTATGCAAAATCTTCTGGTGAGGCAGTCCAAGAAGGCCAAACAGAAAAGTTCCACATTTGAATGGACTGAGGAATTGGAGAGATCCTTCATCAGACTGAAGATGGCTCTCACAGGAGATGAAGTTCTGGCCTACCCAGATTATGACAAACCCTTTGTGTTGTATACTGATGCCAGCAACATGGGACTTGGAGCAGTACTGTCACAGGTACAGAATGGCAAAGAAATTCTGTAATTTGTATGGTTGCAAGAAGATCAGGACAACCCCGTACCATCCACAGACCAATGGCATGTGTGAAAAGATGAACCAGGTAGTGATTGACCTACTGAAGACCTTGCCCTTGGACGAAAGGAATCTGTGGCCAGAAAAGTTGCCAGATCTGGTAGATCTCTACAACCACATTCCTGTGAATTCCACCAACTGCACTCAAGCCTACCTAATGAGAGCGAGGCCTGGCAAGTTGCCTATTGATCTGGATATGGGAGTCCTTACCCCTGATGTGACATCACCAGATGCTGACTGGGATACAGAGAGGCAGCAACGGTACAGAAGAGTACATGAGTGTGTGGAAAAGAGTCTAGCTCAGGCAAGACAAAAACAAGAGAGGAACTACAATCAGCATGCACCTGCAGTCCCCTTGTCACCAGGAGAACAAGTCCTCAAGAGGAAAAGAAGACTGCATAAATTAGATGACCAATGGGAAACTGAACCCTACACCATTCTACCCTCAAATTTTGACAATACCAAGGTGTGCCTTATTAGTAAAGATGGAGGAGAAACCTCAGCAGCAGTATCAAGGGATCATTTGAAATTGTGCCCTGACCAGTTAAGAGAAAGAATGGAAGAACAAAATAACATCCAACCCATAGAAGAAAAAAAGGTCAACACTATACTTGGAGAATTGCCAATTGGACTAAAGTAAATGATGCCATAGTGTTGCCAGTGTTGACATTTCCCCAACTGGTAGTACAAGAAGAAGTGACTCATGAGAACTCTGAAATCAGGAAGTTCAGGTAGCAGATGCCATACCAGCAGTGGAGCCAGAGAACCCTCGCCCTGCCAGTGGTGAATCGGTCATACCCATGGTGAGACTAAGAGTCCATAGGAGAATACTACCCAGATTACCCACACTAGAGTTACGCAGGTCTACCCATACTACACACAAGGTATACCGCCCATCAGATATCGTGCATAGATAAGTTTATGTGAATGTTGAAATTGTGTGTATATATGTAACTGTTCTCAAGTTTTGTGCCTACAGATAACCTGTAAGAAGCCTTTTTGAAGTTCTTGTTTCATGTTTTGATGGACATTGGACCACAGGACTTGTGTGGTCACTACCCTTGTAAATAGTTCACCATTTGCCCAGGAATGGATCATGGACATTGATGCTTGGACTTATCATCATAGGACTATTTTTGGAGCATGTGGTTTTTGTAAATTTTTCATTTTTCTTAAATCTTGTAACCTTCCTATTGTTTACATGTTTATATGTTTTTCATGTTTTTCTTTTATCAGTCCAGGAGTACAGACTTTCACTAGGGGGGAATGTGGCGCCCCCAGGAGTATGGTCACCACAGTGGCATTGCCTTCCTCCAGGGAGGGTGATGTCAGGCTTGGAGGTAATGAAGGGTCTCTCTAGCAGTTAACCCTGTCATGCAACACAGTTCCCACTCCAGGCCAGCAGAGGGAGCTCTGAACCGAGAACTGAGGGGAGGAGCTGTCTCTGAGGGCCAGGAAGGGAAATGAGGAGTTAGTGTGAGGAGGGCAACGAGTGTAGACATGTGGAGATAGGCTGGAGGTTGAACTGAGGATAGAGAGCTCCCTCCCAGTGACAGCGCATGATCTGGAGCCTGGTCTCCACGGTTGTATGGATACTGAAGGTCCTGCAACAGAAACCAGAGGAATAGGAAGCTGTAAATGCTCTATTCCCAACTGAGACTCGGAGGCACAACAGCGACGGGTGAGCCAAGAGAGATAAAGGGCTACAGCTGTCTGCCATACGAGGTAGTTCAAAGAGAGGATAAGATGGAGGAACTTCAGTGTAACCCTGTACTGCATGTACCTCAAGCCAGCGCTAGGAAGGATACTACTCAACCCATCTGATAGAGAGATCCCTGAGTTGCTTCCAGGCTAGCCTGCTACTGTGCCATCTGTAACCAGGACCCTGGACTGCGCTTGCCAAGTAAAGGTAAAGAAACTGCACCCTGTTGTGTCCTTGCCTCCTTCCTGCAACATCTTCAGCACTGCTACATCTCTGTGCCAAACACTGCACCCTCTTCCTAAACATTCCGCTACATTGCCCTGGGACCAACAGCCCTACCTGTGGAGGGCTACAACATCATTGCTGCACTACACCATCTGTCCCAGAGGATCTGTCTTCAGCGTCGTCTTAACACCTCCCTTGCCGAACACCACAGGTGGCGTCACGAATCACTTATAAACTTTATTCCCAACTCAACCCCTTTTACATGGGCGCCCAGGGCCACAGACCGGGTCACCTCTGCTGTGACAATCCCCTCTGAGAGACCGGCCCGGTACCGAGTACCCCACAGCCCTGGGAGGGTGACCCACAAGCAATGTTCACTGTTTCTCATCTCAATGCGCCTCCTTAGGATCTCTGTAGGGTGGTGCACTCACATAGGTATCATCAAGGTAAACCATAAGAAATTGAAAGAATTGGTGCACTCACCCAGATCCTTCTTGATGTGCAATTTTATTCCATGGTGAAACGTGACATCAAACCATGTTAAAGTACGGAGAGCAGGTAGCAGGGAAGCTATGCAGATAAGAGAGCCTGACGGACTACGGCCATTTTGCGCTTGCTTAGCGCTTCTACGGATGGAAGTTAATGCCTAAGCGCAATGTGGAAGTACCCTCACAGGTTTTCTTCCAGGATTGCCTTGTATTTCACTCCATAAAATTTCCCATCAACTTTAACATGCTTCCGTGTCCCTGCTGAAGGAAAGCATTTTCACAGCATGGATAGCTGGTCAGAGTTGATAGGAAGATAGATGGAGCTAAAAACAGGGCAATCCTGAAGGAAAACCTGTTAGAGGCTGCAAAAGACTTGAGATTGGTGCGTAGGTTTACCTTTCAGCAGGACAACGATACTAAACATACTGCTAAAGCTACAATGGAAGTGGATAACAAATGAAAAACACCTGTTGTCCAAAAAGAAAGGACGAAGGCAAAATGTAATTACCCAGACGACTATTTTTTAGCAAGCACAGAAGAATAGAGTGTTGTAATATTGACATTTCATATAACATATTGTACTCTTATCCTTCATGACGAGTGATGTTTACTTAATGCTAATTATATATTTTGTAGTCCAGATAGTTTGCTGACTTCGAAAACAGAGGAGGAAAAACTATGCTTATAAATTAAATCAGTTAATGCTACTTGATCTCATCTCCATTCTTACCCTTTATGTCAATACTGAATGAAGGACACTTAAGTGATCCTCGACTCTGCGCTCTCTTTCAAACCACATATCCAAGCCCTCGCCTCCTCCTGTCACCTCAAACTCAAAAATATTTCCCGGATCCGCTCATTCCTCAACCATGAAACCACAAAAACACTAGTGCATGCTCTTATCATCTCCCGCCTCGACTACTGCAACCTCCTACTCTCTGGCCTCCCCTCTAGCACTCTGGCTCCGCTTCAGTCCATCCTACAGTCTGCTGCCTGACTAATCCACCTGTCTCCCCGCTATTCCCCAGCCTCCCCCCTATGCCAGGCCCTTCACTGGCTTCCTATCGCCCAGAGGCTCCAATTCAAAACCCTAACCATGACATACAAAGCCATCCACAACCTGTCTCCTCCATACATCTGTGACATGGTCTCTAGATACCTACCCGCACGCAACCTTCAATCATCTCAAGATCTCCTTCTCTACTCCCCCCTTATCTCTTCTTCCCACAACCGCATACAAGACTTCTCCCGTGCTTCCCCCATACTCTGGAACTCCCTGCCGCAACACATCAGACTCTCACCATCAACGGAAACCTTCAAGAAGAACCTGAAGACCCACCTGTTCCAACAAGCCTACAGCCTGCAATGATCCTCGGTCTACTGAACCACAGCATGACCTACTCTACCCTCTCCTACTGTATCCTCACCCATCCCTGTAGACTGTGAGCCCTCGCGGGCAGGGTCCCCTCTCCTTATGAACTTGTGTGTCCCTTGTCTTACACATGTTTACTATACTTGCCTATATTTCCCCTTTTCATATGTAAAGCGCCATGGAATAAATGGCGCTATATAAATGCATAATAATAATAATAATAATAATAATAATAATAATAATAATAATAAAAAGAGGTTACATGTCTCTATAGAGAGAGACAGAGAAAGAGAGACAGGCAGAGATTCTGCCAAGACATCCAAACATCCAGGTGACACTACAGGACTGCTGCCAATACATCATGGTTCCATCACGAGGGATATGGATCTATCATTCTACAGGAAACAACCTAGGGGACCTTGGCCCCGGTTGGAAGAATACAGATATGCTCCATTGACCATCGCTGAACCATGGATACATTTGGAGAAAGCCAGGATTGGGACTCACTGGTTGCCTGTCATCTTTCTAAGCTTGTTGTTACCTCTGCTGTGTGTGTGCCACAGGTGGGTTAGTCGACCCTGGAGGCTCTGAAGTAACAGCTGCCATTATCCTGATGAGCCAGCAGAAGGGTAAGACTCTGTAATGTGCACCATCTTGTGATATTTTGCTGGGACTTTTCTACGTGTTATCTGCCTGTTTTGTGGTTCAAAAAAGCATCACCACACTGTTTTACCCTCACCCTGTGTTGTATGAGTAGCATTATGCCAACGTTAAGGGGAGAGCGGGCGGTCGGTGGGACGATCCCTGGTCAAACTGGTTTTGGTAGCGGTCCTTGGTGCCCACCGTCCCCCATGTCTCCACAGTAATCAGCACACAGATAGCAACAAAACCTGCTGTGGCTCAGCGAACAGAGATGCTGACAGATGAGCACCGGACCGTTGGATTGAATCTCAAGGCACGACGGTACCCTCCCTCCACGAGTGGCCACTGGATCTGCTGAGATCCCCCCGACATCACTGCCAGAACTTTTTTTTAATTCAATCAACATACAGATCTTTCACATGAACCTGGGAGTTGTCCTCCAGCCCATAACCCTTCCACTTTAGCAAATACTGCAGCTAGCGTCTGACCTGTATGGAACCCAAAAATTGTTGTACTTCAAACTTTTGATCATCCTCTGGTTTGACCGTTCCAGGACTGAGGTTTCTTATTACCTTATACATGTCACGATCCATTTTTGGATCGATGTCAGATCTGGATCCTCATATATAACCTTTTTTCCTTTCAGGCCATTGGGGGATAATATCAGTTTTTGCCCCCAGTGGCCGCTGGTGTAATTGCATGGCTGGTCTATCTGTTGAGGCAGGTGGAAACCACTCCCACCTTCCTATATAAGCTCACCAGGTGCATCAGCTAACTGTTGGTGATAGTATTCCTCTTTGGAGACCAACCAGGCTGGAGTCAAGAGCAGACTGTGTTGCAGTGGAGCTCCAGCTATTTCCTTGTACTGGTGCCTAAATCTGCTGTTCGGTGCTTAGCAGCAGATAAAGCTAAGTTTTGTTTTACAGTTGTTATAACCCCTTGGTGTCTGTTTTATCTTTCCATTCGTTTGTGGTGCAGTTCACTGTTTTCCCTGTCTCACCTCCTGGGGTGGAGGTTGTGAGTTTAGCTCAGGGCTAAACAGGAGATAGGGACAAGTCGGGGACTTGGGCCTCGCTACCATCAAGTGTACCCCCAAGTTAAGGAAAGTCAGGACACTCCCTTAGCCTGAGGGGCAGTTCAGGGGCCCTGGTTCCTTGCCCCCTGTTTACCTGCTCCTGCCCTGCGACAATACAGACTGTAGTGCAGCGGGGTGGGTGCAGTGTGACAGGCAGTGACCACAGGGAAAGTTCACAGCAAAACGTGTTTAATGTCAAAAATTCACGCAAGTGTGCAACACTCGGTATCCTCCAGATTGCAGCCGGGAAATGAGACAGTCCATAAATGCGACCGGTTGCCGAGGGTGATTGCACCACCGTATCCCGCTGCGGAGTGCCAGGAGTTCACTCTGCTGGGCTCTGTGCTACTCTCACACAGGCTTAGCTTTTGCTAAGCCAAATGCTCTGCTCGCTGCAAACTCCACATTGACACACCCAAACCCTTCCTGCAGGGTTTTTCTAGATGGTACTTTGAGACGTACATTTTTTGAGGACAACCACACAAATAGCACAAATAGGACCACTCTTACATCTACAGTAAGCAGTTCTCTCAACTCGGTAACAAGTTACCAGAGGACCTTTTTCAACCTCACTTCATTCCTTAATCAAGCATGAAGAACATTTCTCCTCCTCTGGTAGAGATGACTGCATCCTGAAAAATTCCTAAAAATAGGATCAAAACCTCCACAACAATAAAAGTGAGGTACCGGTAGCCGTAGAGGTGAAATTATTGAGAGCAAACTAAGCAAGAAGTAGAAATTCAACGCAATCCTGATTAGATGAAACAACAATGTTTTTAGGAACGTCATGTAAATTAATGATGTGCGAAATGAACAATGCACTATTTTAATGAAACGATCCACCCATCTCCATCACTACCGTAATACCCCCTTTACCCTGCTCCCCTGAACTAAGTTGATCGGTGACAAAGTCCATGGCAAGTGCCTCTAGGGCTGAGATGGGATCTCATGAGGCAACAGAAAATAGTTTGTTAATAGTAAAGCCTGAAAACCTCTGCAACACTTTAAGGTTGGTGTGTTGCACCCAATTCAGGACAGTCTGTACCTTAATAGAATCCATCTGAAATCCCAGTGTCGAAACCAAGTGAACCAAAAAATATGTTGCACCTCAGACTGTCATTTCTCCAGTTTGGCAAATAAATGATTGTTACAAAGGATTTTCAGAACCCGTTGAAGATGCTCCTGACTCCTCAAGAGAACGCAAGTAAGTCAATGTCATCCAAGTACAGCTTAGAAAACCATTTATCTCCCTCTAGTTGACTAAAAAGGTCAGGTATAATAAGCAAAGGAGAAGGATTACAGATCGTGCTTTTATTAATCTCCCTAAAATCCAAATAAGGAGCCAAACCTACATCTTTTTTCTTGACAATGAAAAACCCCACAGAGACTGGAGAGGTGGATGGATGTATATACCCCTTGGCCAAACTCTTTTGAATATACTCTTTTCAATGCCTCTCTTGTGGGAGAGAAAGGTTAAACAGGTGAGTCATTTTGGTACCAGGTATGAATTTGATTTTGCAATCATACAGTCTATGCAGAGGAAGCACTTCACACTCAGTTTCAGAAAACACATCCTCAAAATCCTGAATGAATCACAGACTTTGATAGACAAGAAGGCAAGCAAAAACTTCCCCAAGACCTAATCTCACAAGTCTCCCAATCAATGGTAGGATTGTGTTCAACCACGGCAAACCTAAAACTAGTTTAGCAGGTAGGGGGGCAGTGGGGCCCATCATACTATATATAGGGGGAAATGGGAACATCGTATTGTATATAGGGGCTATATAGCCATTTTACTATATATAGGAAGATCTGAGGTCATCAATGTGTAATAAAGGGCTTTGGGGACCATCATAATGTGTTTGAGGGGCTATAGGACCATCATGCTGTATATACAGAGCTGTGTGGGTGCTCAGAGACACTATTTGTTATAAATGGGGACATTATTAGTTTTGATAGGGGCACTCAGGATCAATTATTTATTTATTTTTTTTGAAGGGGGGCATTGTTAACTTTAAATGGACACTCAAGGGTATTTGTTGCTGGAGGAGAGCACTTAGGATATTATGTCCTTCAAAGGAGATTACAGACCTTTGCACAGAAGGCGGATTAATACTTTCTGTGGGACCCAATTAAATATTGATTGGGGTCATGCAGATTGGGGAGTTTTTTGTAGGATGGGAATAGATGGAGACTTCGCTGGAAATGTGAGAAGTCAAATGTGTGTTTCTGTTGTAATCTGTGCAGACGAGTCCTTGCTGGAGAAGTGGTAATGGAGGTCTAGGCCAGATGGAAAAGACGGGATAAGTGAACGACCCGAATTGGAAAGAACTTCATCTGTAAGTTACTATGTGTAACTGTACTGTAATCACATGTATGTTCTGCGGGACTGGTATCTACCAGTATACGATTAATATAAGGTGGTAATATTGCTCTTTTCAGAGAAGGTGTATGGTGGTATCATTGGTCTCTGTATAGTGTTTTATTATGTAGAGGTAGTAGTGATATTATATTATGTATTCGCTGTGTAGTGTCGATGGTGGTGGACATTGCGTAGTCGTATTGTTTTGGTCTTTTATAGTAGGAATTTTGATAATATTGGTCTTTGCATTGTGTATTTTTGGTTAGCAACAGTGGTATACTGTAATTATACATGTATAGATGCTAGTTTAAATGGAAAATCAGAAGAAAAAAACAGGCAGCACTCCAAAAGCTGCTAATGGATCAGGAAAGCCACGGTTTTTCACTTTAATTTTTAAAGCGCTGCCTGTTTTTTTTCTGATTTTTTTTTCAGGTTTTTTTGCACCTGTCTTCTTTTGTTAGTGCTGGCAAATTTTCTTTAATTGCTATTTTCAATGGCTATAGGGGGATAATATGGGGAGACATGCACTTTGGGGCTTACGCCCCTTATCTATTAGGACTCTAGCAACGCCCCTGCCTTTCTGTGTGTACATGTCCGTGTTTCCATATCTAAGCAGTAATAATCTTTATAATAATAATCTTTATATAGCGCTAACATATTCCGCTGCGCTTTACAGTTTTGCACACCTTATCATTGCTGTCCCCATTGGGGCTCACAATCTAAATTCCCTATCAGTATGTCTTTAGCGTGTGGGAGGAAACCGGAGTACCTGGAGGAAACCCATGCAAACACGGGGAGAACATACAAACTCCTTGCAGATGTTGTCCTTGGTGGGATTTGTACCCAGGACTCCAGCGCTTCAAGGCTGCAGTGCTATCCACTGAGCCACCATGCTGTAAGCTTGGTTCTGGTCCTGTATCGATATAGTAATCAAAATTCTGGTACGTGCGTCGTAAGCTTGGTTCCTGTATCTATGCAGTAGACTTAGTAAGCTGGGTTCTGCTCCCTTATCTCTGTAGCAAGCTGGGTACTGCTCCCTTATCTCTGTAGTAAGCTTGATTCTGCTCCCTTATCTCTATAGTAAGCTCGGTTCTGCTCCCTTATCTCTGTAGTAAGCTTGGTTCTGCTCCCTTATCTCTATAGTAAGCTCGGTTCTGCTCCCTTATCTCTGTAGTAAGCTGTGTTCTGCTCCCTTATTTCTGTAGTAAGCTGGGTTCTGCTCCCTTATCTCTGTAGTAATCTCGGTTCTGCTCCCTTATCTCTATAGTAAGCTCGGTTCTGCTCCCTTATCTCTGTAGTAAGCTCGGTTCTGCTCTCTTATCTCTGTAGTAAGCTCGGTTCTGCTCCGCAAGCTCAGTTCTGCTCCAATATCTCTGTAGTAAGCTCCTATCAGTTTCCATATCTCTGTATTTAGAATTGAGAGTCCTCAGTGGTTGTTACCTTTTAATGGCTAACTGAAAAGATGGTAACACATTGCAAGCTTTCCAGACTACTCAGGTCTCTTCATCTGGCCAGACTAATACAACATCTGAAGAATCACATATTTATACACAAAACAGCACAGAAATCTACTGGCTAACACGGTACAAAGATATATATCTTTCCTGTATCATATCTCTGTAGTAAGCTCCATTCTTCTCCCATAGTTCTGGAGTTAGTTCGGTTCTGCTCCTATATCTATGTAGTAAGCTCGGTTCTGCTCCTATATCTATGTAGTAAGCTCGGTTCTGCTCCCATATCTATATAGTAAGCTTCATTCAGTTCCCTTATTTACGTAGTAATATTGGTTACGTTCTCGTGTCTATGTAGCCAGCTTACTTCTGTTACAGTATCTAAATAGGCAGTAAGCTTAGTTCTCCTCCCATATCTATGCAGCAAGCTCCGTTCTGTTCCCATATCTACTGTATGTACCAGCCTGTTTTTAAAGCCTGCCATATCTGCTGCTTTAATGCAGCGGCCAGAGATAAACAGGGCAGTGGTGATCCACCTCAACTCGAGGGCCACTGCCTTGTTTTTGCCACCCAGGCTGAAAAGTGCCAGCCAGCCTCTGGGCATATCCCTTCCCTCGAGATATTTTATGGATCTTAATGTTCCTCTATGCCATAGGGCTATTCTGTAAAGAAGAATGGGCAAAAATTTCAGCCTCGAGATGTGCAAAATGTGAAAAACTGGTAGAGACATACCCCAAAAGACTTGCAGTAGTAATTGCCGCAAAAGGCAGTCCTACATTGACTCAGGGGGGATGAATACAATTGCAAGTCACAATTTTCAGATTTATATTTTTTAAATATTTAAAAAAACATGTATCATTTCCTTTATATTTCACAAATATTTTGTGTTGATATATCACATAAAATCCAAAGGAAAAACATTTATGTTCATGGGTGTAACGTGAAAAAGGTGGAAAACTTCCCGAGGTATAAATATTCTTCCAAGCCACTGTAAATGTAGTGATTGCTAGTAGTCGTGACCACAGGGTACAATGGAATACCATGGATGCTGGTGACCTGCTGAAGGCCTCTGTTGCTGCAACAGGCTGCATTCATAGGAATTTGTAATTTGTCTTACATAAAACAATACTGTAACACTGTAGTATATAGTTTAAATGATCAGATGATAAGTTCAAGTTCTTATGGTACCGTTACACTTAGCGATGCACCAGCGATCCCGACACCGATATGGATCGTTGGTGCATCGCTAAGTGGTCGCTAGTGAGCTGCCACACAGGCAGATCTCACCAGCGACATCGCAGGGGTCGGTGGTCGCTACTTACCTGTCAGACGCAGCGATCCAGACGTCCTCCACCCGCCTCCACACGTCACTCGTCCGCGCCACAGGAAGCCCAGCAGGAAGCGCCCGACGAGAAATGATCCAGGACGTTCTCGCGCGATCAGCAATAACCAGCGGGGGAGCCGGACGGAAGTAAGTATCACATGTAGCGATATCGCTAGCAATATCACTATAACGTCACAAAATCGGTGATGTTACAGCGATATTGCTAGCGATATCGCTATGTGTAACGGGGGCTTTAAGGATACTAAAAAGTAAAGTAACAAGTAAAGTTTTAAAAATATATTAAAAACAATTTAAAAATATAAAAATTTGACGTATACCTCTTTTCTCCCATTAAAAATAAAAAATCATATATGGTCTCACTGCAAAAGTTTAGTTTATCATAAAATTAATTCACCAGTTTGGTAAATGATATAAAGAAGAATTCAAAACAATAGAAGTGTGTTTTTTTTTTGTTATCTTATCTTGTCACCTCTCTAAAAAGGTTCAATATAAAGTGTCTTATATACACCAGATTGGTATTAACAAAATCGTCATCTCACCATGCCAAAAAAAAGTCCTCACACTGCTCCATTGATAAAGTAAAGAACTCAGAACTTGGGACTCGGGAAAATGGCGACATAGACAAAACCTTTTAGATATTAAGCAGGCACGGAATGGGTATTATTATATTATAAGGACACTCAGGTTATTGCAACTATCAAAGTTGCACAAAAGAGGCATTAATCCTTTCTGGGGATCAAAATTATTACTTCTAGGCATTCACCAAGGATAATAATATTTTCTAGATGACAAATTTACCATGTGGAGAGCACTATGGTGGCCTTTTATTAAGTGGGAGCAGGTGTGTTAGGCGTCGGGTTCCTGCCACTGCACAGCAGGAATCCAGAGCCTTGCACTCGGCGGTCTCCCATTCTCCTTCGGTCCCGGCGCTCTGCCCAGACCAGCAGCGTGGGACAATGCACCCTGGCCAGCAGCAAAAGACTCCAGAATCTAAGTCCTTCCATGCTCATGGGACGATTCCCCATTGGGGATCGGGAGTCACATGCTCAGGTCCTTCTCCAGTTCTGATTGGTCCATCAGGGGGATCTGGAAGGTTCCGGAAGGCCTTGGCTATAAAAGACTCGCATGGCCGCTCGGCCATGCGCTAGTATAGACTCTAGTTGCTATATGTGTGGATGATGACGGATGCATGTACCTGGTGAATGACTTATTAAGATTCCCCTCCCTTGGATATTACGCATGTGGTTAGGGTATCAGTATTAGAGTCAGCGCCAGTCGGTGGCTAAGCTATAGACCACAGTGCACATCAATCCACAGCACTAGCATCCGATGGTGTCGCCTACTATAGGGCACTATCGTACCGCGGCAGTCACTGTCGCTCTGCTGCAGTCAGCCTCAGTTAGCGTCCTTCGCAGTTGCGACGCCGCACGCTCAGTAGGTCTAGAGAGACGCTGGTTCTGTGTCCTTGGGCCCGAGTCCTGTGACCATATACTGAGCGTTCATCTCCCCGAGCTCTGTGAGCTTGAACAGGTTTGGTATTTGTGTTTAGCGGTTCAGCAGCTCTGTGAAGCAACAGATTTCGCCCTGTGCACACCGGGTGACATTTAACCCGCATGTGTTCCGCCATTATACCGCCATATTGAGCGTCTGCCATTATCTAGCAGCAGTGTACCACCTCTGCACGATGGACCCCGGGCTGCGAACGCACCTACTATTATTTTATAATCTGGTGCGTTCCTCCAGCTCTAACAAGGAGTAGGCAATTAATTTTCGTGAGGGGCCACATGAGAGACTGTGACTGTTGTGGAGGGCCGAACCAATAAGCTGAAATGAGTTCTACTCAATATCTTATAATTATAATATTACTAGATGGTGGCCCGATTCTAACGCATCGGGTATTCTAGAATATGTATGTAGTTTATTTATGAAGTTTTAATAATAATGCAATAATGCACCCCCCAATCCTGATATGTATGGTCCTCTTACCCCCAATCCTGATATGCATGGTACAGAGAAAAAAGAAGAAATATGCAGCACTCACCGATAAACTGTGCGTCTTTATTTCACATAAATTCCATCACTAGATGTGTGGACATGCGGGACGTTAGAGGAATGCTAGGGGAGGGAGGTGCCGGACAACAGCCGTTTCGTCATTACTCGCTTCTACGGGTCCTTTATGTGAAATAAAGACGCAGTTTTTCAGCTATATCGGTGAGTGCTGCATATTTCTTCTTTTTCCGCTTTACATTGAAATATTCATGTTTTTTCATGCAAGCACCTCCATTTTTTTACTGAAATATATACCGCAACACTTCAGATAAATAGCTCCGACTGTTAATGTGGTGATTTGTGTGCCCTAGTATGCCGTTCATCTGTTTGCTCTTTGCTGATATGCATGGTACCCCTCACCCTCCAATCCTGGTATGCATGGTCCCCTCACCCTCCAATCCTGGTATGCATGGTCCTCTCACCCCTCTTTCCTGGCAAGCATGGTCCCCTTGCCCCCCTTTCCTGGTATGCATGGTCCCCCTCACCCCCCCTTTCCTGGTATGCATGGTCCCCCTCACCCCTCTTTCCTGGTATGCATGGTCCTCTCATGCCCCAATCATGATATGCATGGTCCCCTCATGCCCCAATCATGATATGCATGGTCCTCTCACCCCCCAATCCTGATATGCATGGTACCCTCACCCCCCTTTCCTGGTATGCATGGTCCCCCTCACCCCCCTTTCCTGGTGGTCCCCATCACCCCCCTTTCCTGGTATGCATGGTCCCCTCACCCACCAATTCTGATATGCATGGTCCTCTCACCCCCCAATCCTGATATGCATGGTACCCCTCACCCCCCAATCATGGTAATCATGGCCCCCTCACCCTCCAATCCTGGACTGCATGGTCCTCTCACCCCCCAATCCTGGCATGCATGATCCTCTCACCCCTCTTTCCTGGTAAGCATGGTCCCCTCATCCCACTTTCCTGGTATGCATGGTCCCCCTCACCCCACTTTCCTGGTATGCATGGTCCCGTCAGCCCCTTTCCCTGGTATGCATAGTCCCCCTCACCCCCCTATCCTGGTGTGCATGGTCACCCTCACCCCCCTATCCTGGTATGCGTGGTCACCCTCTCCGCCTTTTGCTGGTATGCATGGTCCCCCTCCCCCCCTTTTGCTGGTATGCATGGTCCCCCCCATTGCTGGTATGCATGGTCCCCCTCACCCCCATTGCTGGTATGCATGGTCCCCCTCACCTCCCTATCCTGGTATGCCTGGTGCCCTAACCCCCCAATCCTGGTATGCATGGTCACCCTCACCCCCCTATCCTGGTATGCATGGTCCTCTCACCCCCCAATCCTGGTATGCATGATCCTCTCACCCCTCTTTCCTGGTAAGCATTGTCCCCTCACCCCACTTTCCTGGTATGCATGGTCCCCCTCACCCCACTTTCCTGGTATGCATGATCCCGTCAGCCCCTTTCCCTGGTATGCATGGTCCCCTCACCCCCCAATCCTGTTAAGCATGGTCCCCTCACCCTCCAATCCTGGAATGCACAGTCCTCTCACCCCTCTTTCCTGGTAAGCATGGTCCCCTCACCCCCCTTTCCTGGTATGCATGGTCCCCCTCTCCCCCATTCCTGGTATGCATGGTCCCCCTCACCCCCCTATCCTGGTATGCATGGTCCCCCTCACCCCCCTATCCTGGTATGCATGGTCACCCTCACTCCCCTTTCCTGGTATGCGTGGTCACCCTCTCCCCGTTTTGCTGGTATGCATGGTCCCCCTCCCCCCATTTTGCTGGTATGCATGGTCCCCCCTTTGCTGGTATGCATGGTCCCCCTCACCCCCATTGCTGGTATGCATGGTCCCCCTCACCTCCCTATCCTGGTATGCCTGGTGCCCTAACCCCCCAATCCTGGTATGCATGGTCATCCTCACCCCCCCTATCCTGGTATGCATGGTCACCCTCACCCCCCTATCCTGGTATGCATGGTCACCCTCACCCCCTTATCCTGGTATGCATGGTCATCCTCACCCCCTTTTTGCTGGTATGCATGGTCCCCCTCCCCCCCATTGCTGGTATGCATGGTCCCCCTCCCCCCATTGCTGGTATGCATGGTCCCCCTCACCCCCTTTGTTGGTATGTATGGTCACCCTCACCCCCCTTTCCTGGTATGTATGGTCACCCTCACCCCCCTTTTTGCTGGTATGCATGGTCCCCCTCCCCCCATTGCTGGTATGCATGGTCCCCCTCCCCCCCATTGCTGGTATGCATGGTCCCCCTCCCCCCATTGCTGGTATGCATGGTCCCCCTCACCCCCTTTGCTGGTATGTATGGTCACCCTCACCCTCCTTTTGCTGGTATGCATGGTCCCCCTCCCCCCCATTGCTGGTATGCATGGTCCCCCTCACCCCCCTTTGCTGGTATGTATGGTCACCCTCACCCTCCTTTTGCTGGTATGCATGGTCCCCCTCCCCCCCATTGCTGGTATGCATGGCCCCCCTCACCCCCCTTTGCTGGTATGTATGTTCACCCTCACCCCCCTTTTTGCTGGTATGCATG
The DNA here is from genome assembly GCF_039654945.1 of Dendrobates tinctorius. Classification (NCBI taxonomy): domain Eukaryota; kingdom Metazoa; phylum Chordata; class Amphibia; order Anura; family Dendrobatidae; genus Dendrobates; species Dendrobates tinctorius. The sequence goes on along the minus strand of NW_027361676.1, from coordinate 71,601,247 downwards.
GTCCCCCTCCCCCCATTGCTGGTATGCATGGTCCCCCTCCCCCCCATTGCTGGTATGCATGGTCCCCCTCCCCCCATTGCTGGTATGCATGGTCCCCCTCACCCCCTTTGCTGGTATGTATGGTCACCCTCACCCTCCTTTTGCTGGTATGCATGGTCCCCCTCCCCCCCATTGCTGGTATGCATGGTCCCCCTCACCCACCTTTGCTGGTATGTATGGTCACCCTCACCCTCCTTTTGCTGGTATGCATGGTCCCCCTCCCCCCCATTGCTGGTATGCATGGCCCCCCTCACCCCCCTTTCCTGGTATGTATGGTCACCCTCACCCCCCTTTTTGCTGGTATGCATGGTCCCCCTCCCCCCATTGCTGGTATGCATGGTCCCCCTCCCCCCCATTGCTGGTATGCATGGTCCCCCTCCCCCCATTGCTGGTATGCATGGTCCCCCTCACCCCCTTTGCTGGTATGTATGGTCACCCTCACCCTCCTTTTGCTGGTATGCATGGTCCCCCTCCCCCCCATTGCTGGTATGCATGGTCCCCCTCACCCCCCTTTGCTGGTATGTATGGTCACCCTCACCCTCCTTTTGCTGGTATGCATGGTCCCCCTCCCCCCCATTGCTGGTATGCATGGCCCCCCTCACCCCCCTTTGCTGGTATGTATGTTCACCCTCACCCCCCTTTTGCTGGTATGCATGGTCCTCCTCCCCCTCGTTGCTGGTATGCATGGTCCCCCTCCCCTCCCCCATTGCTGGTATGCATGGTCTCCCTCCCCCCATTGCTGGTATGCATGGTCCCCCTTACTGCCCTTTGCTGGTATGCGTGGTCCCCCTCCCCCCATTGCTGGTATGCATGGTCCCCCTCACCCCCCTTTGCTGGTATGTACTGTATGGTCACCCTCACCCCCCTTTTGCTTGTATGCATGGTCCCCCTCCCCCCCATTGCTGGTATGCATGGTCCCCCTCCCCCCATTGCTGGTATGCATGGTCCCCCTCACCCACCTTTTCTGGTATGTATGGTCACCCACATCCCCCTTTTGCTGGTATGCATGGTCCCCCTCCCCCCCATTGCTGGTATGCATGGTCCCCCTCCCCCCCATTGCTGGTATGCATGGTCCCCCTCCCCCCATTGCTGGTATGCATGGTCCCCCTCACCCCCCTATCCTGGTATGCATGGTCCCGTCACCCCCCTTTCCTGATATGCATGGTCTCTGTTAAAATAAAAAATAGGGGGGACCCTGGGTAACGGTCTCTGGTAAATATTTTATGCAAATGTAGTGTCATTTGAGCCATGAGGTGTATTTCTCTACATTTGTCCTTCTCCTTAAATTTTTAATATTTGTACAACATTTTTGCACCTACTGTATATGGGTTTATTTTCTATATGGAGAGAGACTAAATGTGAGAAACCAGCAATGCCTGAGTTTAAAACCTGTGTATGCCTTCAATCAACATAAATACTTAAATACTCTTTTTTGATATATGGAATACTGTTTCAGCTGCACTTTATATATTTTGTCATGAAATTATTGCTTCCATGTGCTCTGTGATTTGTTTCACATAATCATTTTTTACCAGCTATATATTTATATGGAAATTACATCTTATTCTTTATTATGATGTAGGAATGATTGCTGTTTACCCAGTGGCTGTGTTTTTTTGCTATTTCATTTCAAGTATGGTTTGCTGTCTCTGTTTTATTCTGTATTATATGTCTGAATAAAAATAAATTTTTTACCTGTATTGGAGGACCTTTCTCTTTGTGGCTTGGTATTCAGTTTCACGGTCCTCCATGTTATAACTTTCAATTTTTGAGTGGTCACCTAAAATAAAAAATAGTTATATACTCACCTTCCACCGGCCTGTGATCTCCATTCCACGCGCCCGGCCTCGCGGTCCCAGTAATGCTTTGCGCGAAACACGTCACGAGTGACGTCATCTCCGGTCTAAGGTGCAAGGCATTACTGGGACCGCAAGACCGGGCGCGCGTGGAGTGGAGATCGCGGGCTGTCAGAAGGTGAGTATAACCTTTTTTAATTTTAATTCAATTTTTTACAGATGCGCTGCGCCCGCCGGTTACAGACAGATATGATAAGACGATTATATATATAGATTGATAATTGTATCACTTAATATTGAGCAGAATTAAGTATGCTGACATCCCCATTTATATTTTTTGAACCCAAGTACAGCCCCTTCTGTATATCGTATGAGCCCACACAGCCCCTTTTATACTATAAGAGCCCCCATAGCCCCTTATATACTGTAAGAGCCCCCACACAGCCTCCCCATATACAGCATGAGCCCCACACAGCCTCCCCATATACAGCATGAGCCCCACACTCTCCCTATATACAGCATGAGCTCCACACAGCCTCCCCATATACAGCATGATGCCCACATAGCTTCCCCATATACAGCATGAGCCCCACACTCTCCCTATATACAGCATGAGCTCCACACAGCCTCCCCATATACAGCATGATGCCCACATAGCTACCCCATATACAGCATGAGCCCACACAGCCTCCCTATATACTGCATGAGCCCCACACAGCCTCTCTATATACACCATGAGCCTCACATAGCCTCTCTACATACTGCATGGGCCCCACACAGCCTCCCTATATACTGCAAGAGCTCTATACAGCCTCCTCATATACAACATGAGACCCACACAGCCTCCCTGTACTGCATGAGCCCCACATAGCCTCCCTAAATATGAATCATGAGCCCCACAAAGCCTCTCCTTATACAGCAACAGCCCCACACAGCCTCCCTATATACTGCAAGAGCCCTACACAGCCTCCTCATATACAACATAAGACCCACACAGCCTCCCTGTACTGCATGAGCCCTACACAGCCTCCTCATATACAACATGAGCCCCACACAGCCTCTCCATATACTGCATGAGGCCCCCATAGCCTCCCTATGTCCTGGATGAAGCCCCCATAACCTCCCCATGTGCAGTATGAGATCCCCATAGCCTCCCCATGTGCAGCATCAGATCCACATAGCCTCCCCACGTGCAGCATAACACCCCAATAGCCTCCCAATGTGCAGCATAACACCCCCATAGCCTCCCCATGCGCAGTGCTAGACTCTTATTGTTAGGTGTCGAGTTTCCCCCACTGCACAGGGGGAATCTCAAGCCATGTCCTCTGTGGTCTCCCATTCCTCTCCAGCCGGAGAGGAGGCTGCTCAGCAGAGATGTCGGTCCCAGCGCCTTGCCCAGGCTAATGCTAGGCGTCTGGTTGCTTCTCTTCGCTCTGCTATTGTATCATGCGTGAGTCAGCAGCAAGCAGACGCTCCTGGGACTAAGTCCTGCTTTTCCCCTACTGAGCATGCCCGTGGGACGACCTCTCATTGGAGGTCGGAGGTCACATGCGCAAGTCCCGTTCCTGCTCGGATTGGTCCTCTGGGAAGGTCCCGGAAGGACGCCGCTATAAAAGAGTCACATGGCCGCTCAGCCACGCGCTAGTATAAGCTCTGATGGCAAGTTGTGTGTGTAATGACGGATGTATGAGACTGGTGACTGACTCATTATGAATCCCCTTCCCTCGGTTGTGTATGAGTTAGGGTTTAGGGAGATAGAGCCAGCGCCAGTAGTGGCATAGTCTATAGGCCACTGAGCATCCCGCTCTCCAGCGTTAGTGCCAGATAGCGCCAGTCAGCACAAGGCACCACTGGACCGCATGTGCAGCAACATTCCTCGCAACGGCACCGTGCGCAAGTCAAGCGCTTACCTCCCTGCTCGGGGTGGTTAGTGGCGTCTGCTGAACCGGTGCAGTGCGCACGTGGTGCGACTATATTAATTAGTTCAGGCATCGCAGTGGCGGTGTCGAACGCTAGTGGGACTAGAGGGACTCTAAGGCTACTTTCACACATCAGTTTTTGTGCATCAGGCGCGATGCGGCGAAAAGTGTAAAAACCGGATCCGGCGCCTGTTGCCACCGGATCCGGTTTTTTCCCCATAGAGTTTCATTATCGCCGCATCGCGCCTGATGCCTATGCGGCGTATCCGGTTTTTGCCAGATCCAGCAAAAACAGCCGGTCCGGCGTCTGGAAAAAACGTTCTCTGCAACGTTTTTTCTCAGCGCCGGACCGGTTTTTTCCACAGCGCATGCCCGGACTCTGTGAATGTTAACCCCACAAGTGCCCGGTGAGAGAGAGAGAGATCTCTCTCAGTCACCCAGACACTTGTGAGAGATCTCTCTCGCCGGGCACTTGTGGGGTTAACACTCACAGTGTCTGGGTGAGAGAGAGAGATCTCTCTGTGGGGTTAACCCCACAAGTGCCCGGCAAGAGAGAGAGATTCTCTCGCCCGGACACTGAGTGTTAACCCCACATGTCTCTCTCTCTCTCCAACCCCCTCTCCTCTCCCCTCCCCTCTCCTCTCCTACCCTCCCCTCACCTCCCTTTCAGCAGCTGTCTCTCTCAGCGGCTGTCTCTGTCCACCTCCTGCTGCGGCTCCTTTAAATCACGTCCGAGCCATATCAGACGCCGCACACACATCCGGTGTCACGGCTGCAGGCCGGATCCGGCGGCCCGGCTTTTCGCCGCACGCCGCCGGACCCCACACACCGGATGTGTGAAAGTAGCCTAACCCTATGTCCTGAGGGCAGAGTCCTGTGTCTCTGAACTAGTGTTCACCTTGCCAAGCTCTGTGAGGTTAACAAGCTCCGGCACTTGTGTTCTGCGGCTCTGTGCAGTAACAGAGTTCGCTCCTGTGCAGACCGGGTCAGCGGTTACCCCGCTGGTGTTCAGTCAGTGTCCGCCGTTACCGAGCAGCAGATACCATCTCTGCACGGTGGACCCCGGGTTGCGAACGCACCTTATTATTATATTTTGTTTGGTGCGTTCCGCCAACCCTAACACTTATAGCCTCCACATGTCCTGGATGAGGCCCCCATAGCCTTCTCATGTGCAGCATGACACTGCACTAGCCTCCCAATGTGCAGCATGACACCCCCTTAGCCTCCCTATATGAAGTATGACACCCCCATAGCCTCCCCATGTGCAGCATGACACCCCCATAGCCTCCCCATGTGCAGCATGTCACCTCCCCCATAGCCTCCCCATGTGCAGCATGAAACCCCCATAGCCTCCCCATGCTACATTCGTATCATAGTTTTTTTTGTGGATTTGCCACAGTTTCCAGCGTACACCACAAGATAACTACAATATGTAACAAATCTTTAGGCACTTGGTACCACCGGTGTTTGCACACTAGTGTTGGGCCCAGGTGGCCACTTAAGTTACACATAGTATAATCTGAAAGGGCGAATATGCTGCTGCTGCTGCTAGAAAACTTTTGCTTGCATTTTATCTCTAGTGAAGACAACAAGATCAAGTGTTGAAATTCAATTTACCCATTTTTTCTTTTTCTAAACATCATCTGAAGCGCGATGAAGTCACTGAAAAGAGGAGCAGAAGGGCGCTGGATACCAGAAAAGACGGCGGTAGAAGAGTATATTAACACACACATTACACTACACTCACATACGGTATTCACAAATTTAGTAAAACAAACCTTTATGGAAGAGCTTCTTTCAACACCTGTTTTGAAAATCAAAAAGCTTGTCTTGCTCTGGTTCACCTGCATCTCCTGGTGAATTCTACCTGTTAGTGCTCTATATGCCATGCTAGATCTTCAGGGCTCATTCACATATCAGTATCACAAATCCATGCAGAATTCTATAGGCCCACATCGTGCGGGCTACAACTGTACTGGTACTTACCAGCCAGATGAGATGTGGTGAATCACCGAAGGCAGTAGTCAAGAACAATATAGAATACTTTACATATAAAATACATGGAACTGTTACATGAAAAAAAAAATGTCCCTGCCATAGACTTCATTGAACTTGGGTCATCACATTTGACATTCTTAGTGCAAGTAACATATGATGAATGAAATCCTGATATGCAAACCATTGCACATTTATAGTTGCATTAACTGTTACAGGCCCATTATTATCAGAGCTTCTCATCGTTTTGACCATGTGTCTCAAATATTTCAATACTTGCTTAACTCTGGATAATGTTTCGTATTACTTGGCCAAGAAGAGGCAGCTTCACAAGTAACTCAGGAAGAATACCAAGGCGCCAAGTATTGAGACAGACTGTGTCCCAATTTTGTTAACAAGTCAAACTGACAAATTTTGTTCCTTTATATATTATATTATTTAAATACTTAAGCGCTTACTTCCAATGCCTCATTCAGATGAGTATAAAACACGTACATGTTCTATCTGCAATTTTCACAGATAAAACACAGACCCTTTAAAGTTTATGGTGCTGTTCACATGTTTTTTTGCGAACTATGTGTCTGCAAAAAAAAATCACAGATACATTTCCGTTTTTTATAGTATTCACAAATCAAAATTTCAATTAAAAGACTGTGGGCTCTGTTATGAATGGGTCACCGAGGAGAAAAAAAGCAAAACAAGCTAAGTCACAGAAAACCAGAGAGGTTGGTAACTATGCAGATTGCAGATCCCTGATCTTACCACACAACTAGCAGCAGCCGTGGAGCGTACCTACGATGTTCCTAGATGCTTCATCACAGCCGGAGGACTAAATAAGCCTGAAGAATGAAAAGGGGAAAACTAACTGCCCCAGAGCAGACCCCAAAGGAATAGATAGCCCCCACACATGTATTGACGGTGAAACAAGATGAAAGCACAAACACAGGCAGGAAATAGGCTGAGCAAACGATGGGGCCCAAGCTAACTAGAAAGCAAAGGAAAGGTACGACACAGTCTGCAACCTGCAAAAAAACGTAGAAAAATAATGTCCAACACTTCTGATAGCAACATTAACCCTGAAGTCACTAGACTTCTCCCACTATATCAGCACTCTGAAATATTCTGAGACAGAGCAAAAATAGACCAAACTAGTAAGGGACAAAAAGCAGACTGGCAAAATACTAATACATAAGAGTGGACATTCAGCACAGGCCCCAGCCGGGGCTGGCTGACCACACAAAAAACCGAATAGACCAACAAAATCAAGTGTGAACATTAGCAGAAAAACTTAGCTTTAGATGACTGGAACAGAGCTGAAAACCAAGAGCTGACAAGCCAGAAGGAATCACCAGCAACTGAATAGGGCGTCAGCTGTCTTAAATCCAATCTGAGATTCCTGAGGTCCAATCGTCATCCTCATTCTCAGGTGGCAGATCAAATCAGCTTCACTACCTCCTGTTACCACCAGAGGGAGTCTGGAAGGAGAACTCACAACTGGTGAACCAGAGAATGAACTCACAACGGGGCTCGTATTATCAAGACCAGCAGGGTTTATACAAGTCTTGATGAGGGGACCTGCTGTAGCTAGAAGTTTCGGATTCATCAAGAGGCTTTTGCCTCTTGATGAATCAAGAGCGACGGACAGGTGGTGTGCAACTCTGTGTGCTCCTCTCCATAAACCCTGCTGGAGTAGGATTTGTAGTGAGCCCATTCAACATGAATTTCATGAGCAGTGGTTGACATGTCCCTATCCCACCCCAGCTCCACCAGAAGTCACAAAATTTAGGTGAAGTTCCAAGTTGCACCTAAATTGTTCAATTTCTCACAGCTTTTACAGCAAAATTCTGGCTTGAAAGATTTGATGAATTAGGTCCTTTGGGTCTATGAAAATCAAGGACTGCACATGGATGGCATCATTGTGCAGTCTGTGTGCTGTTTCTGATTTTCATTGCAGTGGTGAAGCTTTGCAAATAATTTTTCTCATATGTAAAAATCACCATTAACCAATGAAATTCTGACAGTAAAAATGATATGATGAGAATCACTGGTGAAACTCATACCACTTCTAGGGTACATGAAAAATCATTGAAGTCTGAATGAGGCCCAATAGCAATAGATATCCAGCTCCCAAAAGCTTACAAGGTATAACAATATAAAAATAGATATTCTTAAGAGTTGACAATCTAAAAAAAAAGTAATTCTAATGGAGGTGTCAAAAGAAGATAACACCACCAGTCCATATACTCTTGTAGGTCTTATGAATGGCATATACAGTGCCTTGCAAAAGTATTCGACTCCCTGGAACTTTTCAACCTTTTCTCACATATCATGCTTCAAACATAAAGATACCAAATGTTAATTTTTGGTGAAGAATCAACAACAAGTGGGACACAATTGTAAAATTGAACAAAATTTATTGGTTATTTAAAATTTTTGTGGAAATAAAAAAAGAACTGAAAAGTGGAGCGTGCAATATTATTCGGTCCATTTTACATAATACTTTGTTACACCACCTTTTGCTGCGATTACAGCTGCAAATCGCTTGAGGTATGTCTCTATCAGTTTTGTACATCGAGAGACTGAAATTCTTGCCCATTCTTCTTTGGCAAACAGCTCGAGCTCAGTGAGGTTTGATGGAGATCATTTGTGAACAGCTGTTTTCAGTTCTTTCCACAGATTCTCAATTGGCATTTATTGGGATTCTCAGTGACAACACTTATTTCACTGGTAACAATTAGTTGAGTTTTTAAGTATACTGCCACAGGGTTACCACAACGTAGAGGAGACGTAAGACCGCAGCATCTGATTGCTCCTACTCCAGCGCTGAAAGAAGCACTTCACCTTTTTTTTAAACTGTGTTAATTTCTTTTGGCAGCACAGGGGTTGGTCGGCCATGTTGGGAGCTCTGGGAGTCTGGGCTCTCAGCTGAGCACAGTTAGCCACTCCTATCCCCTATGTAATCTGGGTCCTGACTGAAACACATTATAAGAGCTAGCTTATGCTGCATGGCTGGGAGGATAGTTGATTGGTGGTTATATGAGAAGGAGTTTTGTGGATTTATCAGTGACTGTTGCCTGAGTTTGTAAGTGTGATAATTCCCTTTCCTTCTCTTACTTTGGTTTTTCTCCATCCTCCACTCCCCGATGCATTCCTCAGTTATATGTGAGTGAATATTTATATGCCTGGTATTTTCAGTTGCCCTTGTTCATGTTGCCTTGTTCGTCTGGTTGGTGTACAGTGGTGCACTGCTGCTCCCCTCTTCCCTGGGTGGGGGAAGGGTACAGATGGAGGACGGATACAGGAGATAAGGTAAGGTTCATGGCCCCGGCATCTTCACCTTCAGAAGTAACCCGGGAATAGGATGAGCTAGCGTGCCCCCTAGCGTTAGAGACAGGGAAGGAGCCCCTAGTCACATGACAATCGAGTCATGACAAATACCTTGCAGTTTTATTTTCAGTAGCATAAGTTTTTTTACTGCATCCTTTAGATTTACTATATTTGAAGGTTTATTCCCATTGATTTCATTGGGAAAGAAAAATCAACAAGGAAGAACAAAAATGCAAACACTTAGTCCATAATAATAGGTCTAATAACAGATCTAAAAATGTCACATAACATTATATATATATATTATATATTATGTATATATATACACAGTATATTGTGAGGCAGTGACTCGTGTCACAGGTAGGGGTCGCTGTTTGTTCTCCCCAGGATATGTATGGAGGCGTATTGAAGCTAAGGGAGTGTAAGAAGAAGGACCGAGCAGGGGGTACCTCTTTTACGTCAAGTCCAGAACTGTCGGGGCTGTCTCCTCTGTTGTCTGGGGGAAAGCTTTGAGGCCCGGACCAACCTTTGCACTTGTTGGCATGGGGTATGGCTATGTTTAATAGGAGGGAGCGCGTGCAGAAGCATTCAGACTTGGCAGGAAGAGACAGCGCGTGGCAGATAGAAGTAAGTGCTCCGTCATCTGAGCACCGGAGCAGTGCAGGCCCGTACCACAGCATTCACGCTAGCATTGCCAGAGACTGTGATCGAGAACGTGCTGAGCGTTCACTGGCCCCAAAAGGCAAAGTGACAGAGACTCCGGGCCCATAAGAGCCGCACGTTTGCCGCCTAAAAAATACCAGGCCCGCTATCCGGAATTTTTCCCTGACACCCCGGTTCATACCAGCAAGGCCACGTTAAGCTCCGGCCAGACGCTGAACTCTATTCTTCTACCGACCCTGCATTCCCGGAACCTGGAACCCGCGACAGACAGCAAGGGCTCACCGCTCCCGCAGGACCCTGCACATACACGTCTGGACCACGCCGGACTCACCGCATGCTGACTTCTGTTGGCACCATCTTTCTGCTCATGGACTTACCATTCCGGGTGTCTCCTGGAATGGATAAGTTATACATTTAAGAATTGTTTGTTGCTCTCCCTTTTACCTGCATCATACTCTACTATTGCATACCCATACCCTGCCTTATCCTGATTTACCATACTTCTCCCTGCATGGAGTACAAATCTGTTATAGTAAAAACTGTTAACCCTTACTCTGACCCTTGTCCTTTACTGCATCCCACAACCTGCTAACAGGAGTGCATTGCCATCACAGGCGTAGCTATGATTACAATGGTGAAGCAGTGTCCAATGTCGCAGGTAGGGGTCACTGTGTGTTCTCCCCAGGATGTGCACAGAGGCATATGAAGGCCATAGGAGTGCATGACAGTGGGCGTAGCCATGACTGCATTGCAGACTAAAAATAAAATAAGTGATAGCCTTGGACATGCTAGTGTCCAAGGCAGATGTAGGGAAAACCTGCTCTGGGATGTTGTATTGTGAAACAGACTGCAGGATGGTAGTCGTGCAGTCCATTTCATTCAAGACCCAGGTTTTCCATGTGGTTGAAGGCCACAGGTTCCTTTGATAAAAGCCCTTTAGGAAAGGGTTAGGGTGTGTCAGGAGTAATGTCAGTGTGAGTCTGGTGTTCAGCAGGAGTGCAGAGCGCTGGCTGTGTGTGAAGAGACACAAGCAAGCGGAGCCATGCAGCCAATGCAGCTGAAATGTCTGGCACCCACAGCGTACACAGCAGTGCCACCGTCCACAGTAACTGGTCAGAGGAGGACTGGCATGTTTAACAGCTGCAAATAGGTGGATATGGTGCCCGGCTGCGATCCAGAGGATATCAAGGACTGTGTACGACTGTGTGAGTAAAAAGACACTGACAAGGTGATGTGGTCGTCTATGGTAACTGGACAAAGGGAGGTCCTGCATGTCTAGGGACTGCAATTTAAAGCTGTGTAATATGTATTGCGGTGAAATGGACACTAATAATACGCACTAATACGCACTTTTGTGAAGAAGACACTGAGTTGTTAGGCACTTGTGTCCGGCACCTCCCTCCCCTAGCATTCCTCTAACGTTCTGCATGTCCACATATCTATTGATGGAATTTATGTGAAATAAAGACGCACAGATTTTCAGCTATATCGGTGAGTGCTGCATATTTCTCCTTTTTTCGCTTCACATTGAAATATTCATGTTTTTTCATGCAAGCACCTCCGTTTTTTGACTGAAATATATACCGCAATACTTCAGATAAATAGCTCCGTCTGTTAATGTGGTGATTTGTGTGCCCTAGTATGCTGTTCATCTGTTTGCTCTTTGCTGGGATCATTCAACTTGTGTGAATTGTACTTTAATGCTGTGAAGAAACACATTAAAGGAGTTAATGTGCATGTTTGTCACACTTTAGTGTTTCAGATCACCAAACAAATTTAAATATTAGAGAAAGGCAACAGGTAAACACCAAATGTAGTTTTTAAATGAAAGTCTTTATTATTAAGTGAAAAAGAATTCCAAACTTACAGGCCCTGTGTGAAAAAGTGATTGAACATACAGTTAGGTCCATATATATTTGGACAGAGACAACATGTTTCTAATTTTGGTTCTAGACACTACCACAATGAATTTTAAACAAAACAATTCAGATGCAGTTGAAGTTCAGCCTTTCAGCTTTCATTTGAGGGTATCCACATTAAAATTGGATGAAGGGTTTAGGAGTTTCAGCTCCTTAACATGTGCCACCATGTTTTTAAAGGGACCAAAAGTAATTGGACAGATTAAATAATTGTAAATAAAATGTTCATTTCTAGTACTTGGTTGAAAACCCTTTGTTGGCAATGACTGCCTGAAGTCTTGAACTCATGGACATCACCAGACGCTGTGTTTCCTCCTTCTTGATGCTCTGCCAGGCCTTCACTGCGGTCGTTTTCAGTTGCTGTTTGTTTGTGGGCCTTTCTGTCTGAAGTTTAGTCTTTAACAAGTGAAATGCATGCTCAATTGGGTTGAGATCAGGTGACTGACTTGGCCATTCAAGAATATTCCACTTCTTTGCTTTAATAAACTCCTGGGTTGCTTTGGCTTTATGTTTTGGGTCATTGTCCATCTGTAGTATGAAACGACGACCAATCAGTTTGGCTGCATTTGGCTGGATCTGAGCACACAGTATGGCTCTGAATACCTCAGAATTCATTCGGCTGCTTCTGTCCTGTGTCACATCATCAATAAACACTAGTGACCCAGTGCCACTGGCAGCCATGCATGCCCAAGCCATCACACTGTCTCCGCCGTGTTTTTACAGATGATGTGGTATGCTTTGGATCATGAGCTGTACCACGCCTTCGCCATACTTTTCTCTTTCCATCATTCTGGTAGATGTTGATCTTGGTTTCATCTGTCCAAAGAATGTTCTTCCAGAACTGTGCTGGCTTTTTTAGATTTTTTTTAGCAAAGTCCAGTCTAGCCTTTTGATTCTTGATGCTTATGAGTGGCTTGCACCGTGCAGTGAATCCTCTGTATTTACTTTCATGCAGTCTTCGCTTTATGGTAGATTTGGATATTGATACGCCTACCTCCTGGAAAGTGTTGTTCACTTGGTTGGCTGTTGTGAAGGGGTTTCTCTTTACCATGGAGATTATTCTGCGATCATCCACCACCGTTGTCTTCCGTGGGCGCCCAGGTCTTTTTGCATTGATGAGTTCACCAGTGCTTTCTTTCTTTCTCAGGATGTACCAAACTGTAGATTTTGCCATTCCTAATGTTGTAGCAATTTCTCGGATGGTTTTTTTCTGTTTTTGCAGCTTAAGGATGGCTTGTTTCACCTGCATTGAGAGCTCCTTTGACCGCATGTTTCCTTCACAGCAAAACCTTCCAAATGCAAGCACCACACCTCAAATCAACTCCAGGCCTTTTATCTGCTTAATTGAGAATGACATAATGAAGGGATTGCCCACACCTGTCCATGAAATAGCCTTGGGGTCAATTGTCCAATTACTTTTGATCCCTTTAAAAACAGGGTGGCACATGTTAAGGAGCTGTAACTCCTAAACCATTCATCCAATTTTAATGTGGATACCCTCAAATGAAATCTGAAAGTCTGAACTTCAACTGCATCTGAATTGTTTGGTTTAAAATTCATTGTGGTAATGTCTAGAACCAAAATTAGAAAAATGTTGTCTCTGTCCAAATATATATGGACCTAACTGTATTTATGTTTTAAAGAAAGAAAAGGCGGCAGCACCCCAGTAAAAATATAGTGCAAAAAAAGTGGAGTTTTTATTAGCTCATATGGCAATGTTTTGGTCCTATCGCAAAACCTTTCTCAAGAATTACTGGAGTGCTGCCGCTTGTTCTTTTTTATATATATTTTACACACACTATAAAGCTATGTGCACACTTTACGTTTTTGCTGCAGGCTTTTAACCCCTTCCTGACATCAGACGTACTATCCCGTCCATGGGACCCGGGCCCCTATGCCCATGGACGGGATAGTACGTCTACCGCGATCAGCGGCGCCCACGTGGTAAGCGCCGCTGATCGCGGCCGGGTGTCAGCTGATTATCACAGCTGACACCCGGCACTATGTGTCAGGGGCGGTCACGGACCGCCCCCGACACGTTAACCCCTTGCACACCGCGATCAAACATGATCGCGGTGTACCGGGGGTTAAAGGGAAGCATCGGCAGGGAGGGGGCTCCCTCCGTGCTTCCCTGCGGGGGTCTCTTTCCCTACAGGCCCCCGAATCCAAGATGGCAACGGGGGCCTTCGGGGGCCTGTAGGGAGCTGACTTCCTCAGTGCCTGCAAAGCGCAGGCATGAGGAAGTCTGCAGAACTGCCTGTGACAGATTGCTGATCTGTCACAGTGATCTGTGATGTGACAGATCAGCGATCTGTCACAGGACAGTGATGTCCCACCTGGGACTATAAAGTTAAAAAAAAAAAAGTGTTAAAATAATTTTAAAAAAATCGCCAAATAAATTAGAAAAAAAAAAATATTCCTCCAATAAATCCATTTTTCTGAAATAAAAAAAAACAAAACAATAAAAGTACACATATTAGGTATCGCCGCGTCCGTAACGACCTGCCCTATAAAACTATCCCATTAGTTAACCCCTTTAGCGAATCCCTTAAAAAATAAAAATAAAAAACGAAGCAAAAAATAATGATTTATTATCATACCGCCAAACAAAAAGTGCAATAACGCGCGATCAAAAAGACGCATATAAATACCACTGAAAACGTCATCTTGTCCCACAAAAAACGAGCCACCATACAGCATCCTCAGTGAAAAAATAAAAAAGTTATAGCTTGCAGAATAAAGCGATACAAAATAATTATTTTTTATATAAAATAGTTTTCATTGCATAAAACCGACAAAACATAAAAAACGACCTAAATGAGGCATCGCTGTAACCGTACTGACCCGAAGAATAAAACCGTTTTATCAATTTTACCGCACGCGGAACGGTGTAAACGCACCCCCCCAAAAGATATTCATGAAACGCTGGTTTTTGTTCATTCTGCGTCCCAAAAATCAGAATAAAAAGCGATCAAAAAAATCACGTGCCCGAAAATGGTACCAATAAAAACGTCAACTCGTCCCGCAAAAAATAAGACCTCACATGACTCAGTGAGTCAAAATACGGAAAAGTTATAGCTCTCAATATGTGGTGATGCAAAAACTATTTTCACAATAAAAAGCGTCTTTTAGTGTGCGACAGCCGCCAAAAATAAATACCGCCATAAATAGTAAATCAAACCCCCCGTTATCACCCCCTTAGTAAGGGAAAAATAATAAAATTAAAAGAAAATGTATTTATTTCCATTTTCCCATTAGGGTTAGGGCTAGGGCTAGGGTTAGGGCTAGGGTTAGGGCTAGGGTTAGGGTTAGGGCTAGGGCTAGGGTTAGGGCTAGGGTTAGGGTTAGGGATAGGGCTGAGATTAGGGTTAGGGGTGTGTTGGCGTTAGGGTTGGAGTTAGAATTGGGGGTTTCCACTGTTTGGGCACATCAGGTGCTCTCCAAATGCAACATGGCGTCTGATCTCAATTCCAGCCAATTCTGAGTTGAAAAAGTCAAATGGTGCTCCTTCCCTTCCAAGCTCTGCCATGCGCCCAAACAGTGTTTTACCCCCACATGTAGGGTATCAGCCTACTCAGGACAAATTGAAAAACAACTTTTGGGGTCCAATTTCTCCTGTTACCGTTAGGAAAATTAAAAATTGGGGGCAAAAATATCATTTTTGTGGAAAAAATATGATTGTTTTATTTTCATGCCCGGGCATTATAAACTTCTGTGAAGCACTTGGGGGTTCAAAGTGCTCACCACACATCTAGATAAGTTCCGTGGGGGGTCTTGTTTCCAAAATGGGGTCACTTGTGGGGAGTTTCCACTGTTTAGGTACATTAGGGGCTCTCCAAACGCACATGACACCCGCAGACCATTCCATCAAAGTCTGCATTCCAAAACGTCACTACTTCCCTTCCAACCCCCGACGTGTGCCCATACAGTAGTTTTCTCCCACAAATGGGGTGTCAGCGTACTCAGGACAAATTGGACAACAACTCTTGGGGTCCAATTTCTCCTGTTACCCTTGGGAAAATAAAGAAATTGGGGACTAATTGATCATGTTTGTGGAAAAAATACGATTTTTTTATTTTCAAGACCGGGCACTATAAAACTTCTGTGAAGCCCTTGGGGGTTCAAAGTGCTAACCACACATCTAAATAAGTTCCTTAGGGGGTCTAGTTTCCAAAATGGGGTCATTTGTGGGGGGTTTCCACCGTTTAGGTACATTAGGGGCTCTCCAAAGACAACATGACACCCGCAGACCATTCCATCAAAGTCTGCATTCCAAAACATCACTACTTCCCTTCCGAGCCCCGACATGTGCCCATACAGTAGTTTTCTCCCACATATGGGGTATCAGCGTACTCAGGACAAATTGGACAACAACTTTTGGGGTCCAATTTCTCCTGGTACCCTTGGGAAAATAAAAAAATTGGTGACTAAAAGATCATGTTTGTGGAAAAAATACGAATTTTTTATTTTCACGCCCGGGCGTTATAAACTTCTGTGAAGCACTGGAGGGGTCAAAGTGCTCACCACACATCTAGATAAGTTCCTTGGGGGTCTAGTTTCCAAAATGGTGTCATTTGTGGGGGGTTTCCACTGTTTTGGTACATCAGGGGCTTTCCAAACGCGACATGGTGTCAGATCTCAATTCCAGCCAAAAACGTCAAATGGCGCTGCTTCCCTTCCGAGCTCTGCCATGCACCCAAATAGTGGTTTACCCCCACATGTGGGGTATCAGCGTACTTAGGACAAATTGCACAATAACTTTTAGGGTCCTGTTACCCTTGGAAAAATAAGAATTGAGGGTGAAAAGATCATTTTTGTGGAAAAAATATGATTTTTTAATTGTATGGCTGTATGTTATAAACTTCTATGAAGCCCTTGGGGGTTCAAAGTTCTCACCACACATCTAGATAAGTTCCTTGGGGGGTCTAGTTTCCAAAATGGTGTCATTTGTGGGGGTTTTCCACTGTTTTGGTACATCAGGGGTTTTCCAATCGCGACATGGTGTCCGATCTCAATTCCAGCCAAAAACGTCAAATGGCGCTGCTTCCCTTCCGAGCTCTGCCATGCGCCCAAATAGTGGTTTACCCCCACATTTGCGGTATCAGCGTACTCAGGACAAATGGCACAATAACTTTTAGGGTCCTGTTACCCTTGGGAAAATAAAAATTGGGGGTGAAAAGATCATTTTTGTGGAAAAAATATGATTTTTTAATTGTATCGCTGTACGTTATAAACTTCTGTGAAGCCCTGGTGGGTTCCAAGTTCTCACCATATATCTAGATAAGTTCCTTGGGGGGTCTAGTTTCCAAAATGGGGTCACTTGTGGGGGGGTTTCCACTGTTTAGGTACATCAGGGGCTCTCCAAACGTGACATGGCGTCCGATCTGAATTCCAGCCAATTTTGCATTGAAAAAGTCAAAGGCGCTCCTTCCCTTCTGAGCTCTGCCATGCGCCAAAACAGTGGTTCCCCCCAACATATCAGGTATCAGCGTACTCAGGACAAATTACACAATAACTTTTGCAGTCCAATTTGTCCTGTTACCCTTGGTAAAATAAAAAAAATTGAATCTGAATTATTTTTTTGTGAAAAAAAGTTTGATATTCATTTTTTTTTTAAATATTCAAAAAACTCCTGTGACGCACCTAAAGGGTTAATAAACTTCTTGAATGTGGTTTTGAGCACCTTAAGGGGTGCAGTTTTTAGAATGGTGTCACTTTTGGGTATTTTCTATCATATAGACCCCTCAAAGTGGCTTCAAATGTGATGTGGTCCATAAAAATAAAATGGTGTTGCAAAAATGAGAAATCGCTGGTCAATTTTTAACCCTTATAACTTCCTAACAAAAAAATTTTGGTTCCAAAATTGTGCTGATGTAAAGTAAACATGTGGGAAATGTTACTTATCAAGTTTTTTGTGTGCCGTATCTCTGTGATTTAAGGGCATAAAAATTCAAATTTGGAAAATTGCAAAATTTTCAAAATTTTTGCCAAATTTCCATTTTTTTCACAAATAAACGCAAGTTATTTGAATGAAATTTTACCACTATCATGAAGTACAATATGTCACGAGAAAACAATGTCAGAATCACCGGGATCCATAGAAGCGTTCCAGAGTTATGACCTCATAAAGGGACAGTGGTCAGAATTGTAAAAATTGGCCCGGTCATGAACATGCAAACCACCCTTGGGGGTGAAGGGGTTAATGTTAATTAGCCACTTAATTAGTTACCTGCTTTTGATGCGAGCTCTTGCTCTAATGCCCGTGTCTTTCCCTGCACAGGACAGCTGATCTCATCAGTTGTCATGTCCTTCTAACAGTCGCATCAACGATCCACCAGCAGCTGTTAAGTTAAATGCCGCTGTCAATCTTTGACAGCGGCATTTCGCACATGCTGACCGGATGTGTGTCACAAACCCCACCAATTTGTGCTCCTGTCAAGTGATCGCAGGGCATCGATGGGTTGTCATGACAGCTGGGGGTGTGCAGATGCAGAAGATGGCCAGCGTTCATAGGAAGCACAATTTATAGTGCAGACAATTAGGCGATCACAGCTTCAAGAATCCTAAGTGGTCAGCTGAAGCCAGTAAAAAGTTAAAAAAAAAAACACAAGTTCATATCATCCCTCTTTTGCCCCATTCAAAATAAAACAATTAAAACAAATACACATAGTTGGAATCGCTGCGTTCAGAAATGTCCTATCTGTCCATAATATAAAGTAAATTAATCTGATCGATAAACGGCATAATGAGAAAAAAATTGAACAGTCAGGCTGTGTTCACACACAGCGTTTTTTTTTGCAGATTTACCAAAAAATCCGCTTAAAAGAAGCTTCCCATTCATTTTAATGCATTTTGCACTTTTTGTGCATATTGATGCGTTTTTTTCCGTGAAAAAAACACTTTGCGGTAAAAAACGCAGCATGCTCATTAATTTCTCGGAAAATTCCGCATTTCTGGCTATTTTCTATGTGTCTGGGGACGCGCGGAAAAAATATGTGTGCACATAGCCTCAAAATTAAAGTTTTTTAGCCACTGCAGCATTGCAATAAAATGCAATAACAGGTGATCAAAACATCATGTCTCCCTCAAAATGGTATCAATAAAATGTCAGCTCAGGGCACAAAAAATAAGCCCTCAAACACCACAAGATTATGATAAATGGAGTCACTACTTGTCTCAGAAAATGACAGCAATTTTTTTTTTCTTACAAATTTCAAATTTTCTTTCACCACTTAAATAAAAAAGACAAACAAAAAGCACAGAATGACAAATGTGCAAAAATACCTTGCAATAAGACATATAACAGTAGTCAGCAAGTGCTGATAAAAGGTAATAACAAACACAGGGTATTTAGTCTATACGTTTTTTTGCAAACAAATGTATACCAAGCTGCCTCACCAACGTCAAGGTAACCCGTATTGAAGCAGTCACTATCTAATGTATTTAATACCTGAACATATGAACTGTGTCTAAATGAGCAGGATTAAGACAGGCGCTTTCTGGTATGGGCACGTGATGCAAGACAGCTCCTTATGTGCATGTCACACAAGAGAGGGGTGGGGTCTCTCAAATCATGCATAAGCATGAAAAAAACTGGATTAAAAACACACGTGACATGCACAATGTGAACAAGTCTGTTGGACCATGTTCACTCCACCCTGACTGAAACAAAAAGCACAGAATGACAAATGTGCAAAAATACCTTGCAATAAGACATATAACAGTAGTCAGCAAGTGCTGATAAAAGGTAATAACAAACACAGGGTATTTAGTCTATACGTTTTTTTGCAAAAAAATGTATACCAAGCTGCCTCACCAACGTCAAGGTAACCCGTATTGAAGCAGTCCCTATCTAATGTATTTAATACCTGAACATATGAACTGTGTCTAAATTAGCAGGATTAAGACAGGTGATTTCTGGTATGGGCACGTGTTACAAGACAGCTCCTTATGTGCATGTCACACAAGAGAGGGGTGGGGTCTCTCAAATCATGCATAAGCATGAAAAAAACTGGATTAAAAAAGGAGCTGTCTTGCATCACGTGCCCATACCCGAAAGCGCCTGTCTTAATCCTGCTCATTTAGACACAGTTCATATGTTCAGGTATTAAATACATTAGATAGGGACTGCTTCAATACGGGTTACCTTGACGTTGGTGAGGCAGCTTGGTATACATTTTTTTGCAAAAAAACGTATAGACTAAATACCCTGTGTTTGTTATTACCTTTTATCAGCACTTGCTGACTACTGTTATATGTCTTATTGCAAGGTATTTTTGCACATTTGTCATTCTGTGCTTTTTGTTTGTGTTTCAGTCAGGGTGGAGTGAACATGGTCCAACAGACTTGTTCACATTGTGCATGTCACATGTGTGTTTTTAATCCAGTTTTTTTCATGCTTATGCATGATTTGAGAGACCCCACCCCTCTCTTGTGTGACATGCACATAAGGAGCTGTCTTGCATCACGTGCCCATACCAGAAAGCGCCTGTCTTAATCCTGCTCATTTAGACACAGTTCATATGTTCAGGTCTTAAATACATTAGATAGGGACTGCTTCAATACGGGTTACCTTGACGTTGGTGAGGCAGCTTGGTATACATTTTTTTGCAAAAAAACGTATAGACTAAATACCCTGTGTTTGTTATTACCTTTTATCAGCACTTGCTGACTACTGTTATATGTCTTATTGCAAGGTATTTTTGCACATTTGTCATTCTGTGCTTTTTGTTTGTGTTTCAGTCAGGGTGGAGTGAACATGGTCCAACAGACTTGTTCACATTGTGCATGTCACATGTGTGTTTTTAAATAAAAAAGAACCTAGAACTTAAAAAGATTTTACCGAGTATTGTTCATAGGGATCAATTAGGCTTCATAGGAGGCCATCAGACCAGTGATGGAACTAGAAGAATATTTAATTTAATAAATCATATTAATTCAAATAAAATTCTGTCCCTGCTCCTAGCTCGATGCAGATAAAGCCTTTGGTAGGGTCAATTGTGACTTTTTGATCGCCACATTAAACAAATTTGGTTTTAGTTAAAAAATAATAAAAATGATAATGTCACTTTACTCTTCCCCATCGGCCAATATATTTGCAAACAACCAATTATCCAATCAAGTAATAATAACCAACGGAACTAGGCAAGGATGTCCGTTTTCACCCCTTCTCTTTGCACTTTAAATGGAGCCATTAGCTGAAGCTATTAGAATTAACCAGCAGGTTGAGGGCATCCGGATAGGTAAAAATCAATATAAGATAGGTCTTTTCGCGTATGACATTATATTAAGTCTTTCTAACCCATTAGAATCACTTAAGGCAATTCTTCCAATTTTTGAGGAGTTCTCAAGGGTTTCCTTTTATAAGATAGATGAGACCAAATCCAAGATATTAGACTTTTTTTAAACGACGTGACCATCTCTTCTATAAAGGAATTTACCAAATTTGAATGTGAGAGGGAATTTATTATATATCTTGGCATTTCAATTTCTAGAGATTTATGCAAGACAGTCGAGCTGGACTTCCTGTACCGGCGCCGCCATGTGCAGACACATGTGAGGGAGCTCCTGCTGACCGTCGCAAATACTCTGCATTTATACAGAGCCTTGACTCACAAAAGGCACTGGGATAATCGTGAGACCATCCGGGACCGTCCGCAACATGGATCGGTTTGTCACGAGAGGCGCAGGGAAGGAGCAGAGGGAGGAGGAAATCGGAGGAGGCCTGCAGAGTGGGAGCACAGTAATGGCGACGGAGACACAGGCACAAACAGAGCAAGCACATGAGGAGATAGAACGGGAGGAGGAAGCCCCAGAGAAAGAAGGAAATTTCAGCCAGGGGGAGACAGTGGAGGCAAGAGACACACTGGAAATGCAGCTACATGCTCATGGCTCATTAAACTTTAAAGAGCTAGCAAAAGAAATGGCATCATATCTTGCTGAAGACTTTAAAGGGAATCTGTCACCCCTTTTTTGAGATATCATATAATGATATCATTCAATTGTGTGTCACATAAGGATTCTCTTAGTACTTTTGCTTCCCCCTGACCCCGCACCTTCCATGCATAAATACCTTGTTTATATCAGTTCAGATGTATGTAAACTGCCGCTGTCCGGTCCGCTGGGCGGGGCTTATTCACCTGCTCCCCCCTCCCTGTCTTGCTCTACGCATTTCTTCTTGTGTAGAGCAAGACAGGAAGGGGGGGAGCAGTTGAATAAGCCCCGCCCAAAGGACCGGACCACAGCAGTTTACATACATCTGAACCGATATAAAAAAAGGTATTTATGCATGAAAGGTGCGGGGTCAGGGGGAAGCAAAAGTACTACGAGAATCCTTATGTGACACACAATTGAATGATATCATTATATGACATCTCTAAAAAGGAGTGACAGATTCCCTTTAAGCAGGCAGTGGCTGACATGATCCAATCTACCACTAAAGAGCTGCAAAGCAAGATGACTCATCAGGAGCAGAAGCTGCAGGAAGCCGAGCAGAGAATCTCTGAGGCGGAGGACAAAGTTATTCAGCTAGAAAAACAAGTCAGTGACTTAAAGAAACAAGCCTTCTACAGTGAGGATAAACTAGAGGATCTGGAGAACAGGTCCCGCAGAAGCAATCTGAAAATGATTGTGGGTCGCCCTCCCAGGGCTGTGGGGTACTCGGTACTGGGCCGGTGTCAGGGGAATGTGTCACAGCAGCAGTGACCCAGTCCGTGGCCCTTGGCGCCCAAGTAATGGGGGTTGTAGTTAATGGAATGGAATAGTTCGTGACGCTACCTGTGGTGTTCGGCAAGGGAGATGTTAAGCCGCCGCTGCAGACAGCTCCGCTGGGACAGATGGTGTGGTGCAGCAGTGATGGTATAGCCCTCCACAGGCAGGGCTAATGTCCCAGGGCAGTGTAGCGGTGGTTGGCACGGTGATGTAGCAGTGCCGTAAGGGTAGGAAGCAGACAAGACACAGCGGGGTGCAATTTCTGTACCTTTACTTGATAACTGCAGTCCAGGGTCCTAATTACAGATGGCATTGGAGCAGGCTAGCCTGGAAGCAACTCAGGGATTCTCTCACAGACGGGCTGTGCAGTCTCCTTCCTAGCTCCTTGTGGTGTGAAGCACTCCAGTACTTAGTTACTCTAGAGTTCCTCCTGTCAGATGTTCCCAAGAACCTCACTTGCACGGCAGACAGCTGTAGCCTCTCTCGGGGACTCCTTTCTCTAGTCCTGGCTCTCTATCCAAGCTGCTGTTGTGCCTCAAGTCTTAGATGGGAGTAGGGCATTTACAGCCTCCTACTCCTCTGGTATCTGCTGTAGGACCTTTAGTATCCGTACAGCCGTGGAGACCAGGCTCCAGTTCGTGCGCTCTCAAGCTGAGGGAGCTCTCCTTCCTAGCTCAACCTCCAGCTTCTTCCTACACGTCTGCACACTTCACCCTCCGCAGACTCACTAACCACTCCTTCCTCTTGGCCCTCAGGGAGCACCCCTCGCCTCAATCCTGGTTCAGAGTTCCCCCTGCTGGCCTGGAGTGGAACTGTGTTGCATGTATGGATTGACTGCGAGAGAGACCCATCATTGCCTCCAAGCCTGGCATTATCCTCCCCTGGAGGAAGGCAAACCCACTGTGGCGACCATACTCCTGGGGGCGCCACAATTGGCCTCCCAGAGACAATAAACACACAGCAGGTAAATGATATCTATGAGGTGGAATTGCAGAGTGGAGCGTGCACACAGGATAGGCCCCCCCAGAGAGGCCTCTGAGGCTGCGAGGGGCAGGAATAAACAGAATAACAAGGAAGCTCAGAGATCACGCCAGGCAGTGGCAAAGTACTTGAACTTTAAAGATAAGGAAGAAATACTCAGGGCTTATAAAGGAAGAAGGCGACCACTGATAATTCAGGGACATAAAGTCCTTTTATTTGGAGACTATTCAGCAGAGGTGACACGGAGAAGAAGGGCATTCAGCGAAGCATGCACTCTGCTGTTTAAACGTTACATCAGATTCCAGCTAAACTACCCAGCAACGCTGTGTTTTAGGACAAGAGATGGTGTGATGAGGTCATTTACAGATCCCAAGGAGGCCATGAAAATTATGTCCCAGCAGCAACCTTCATCTGGCCAGCAATCACCTGAAAATACCAGCCCGCCGAGAGAGGAGACAGGGGGAGATGCTGAGGACGAGAGGGGGAGACCCTATCCATATTGCCTGAGGTCGGATTTACATTTGGAAGGAGATAATGAAAGAGAGACAATGGCTAAGGAACAAAGAACCCCAATGACAAGAGCGTTCAGGAAGAACCAAACAAGACAGAATACTAAATGATCTAATGCTTATGAGATTGTGTCAAGATATATCCTGGGGTCAGCATAAGTGAAAAGTATGACTGGAATACCTCACATGATAATATGAAGATTGAAGGGAGAAATTTTTGTGGTCCAGGTTGAGCTACAGAAAGACTACTTACACTCCCAATCACCTAAAATAGGAAGACATACAGTAATAAGGGATATTATCTGTGAACCACATGGTGGTGTACAAAACTTACAAATTTACAGGTATATTCACCCGACCGGGTCAATATCAGACGGAACTATGTATGTTCAAGGAAGACTACAGGACAGCTGGTGGAGAGATCCCCCCTTCTCCTATGTGTTTTTTTTTCTTTTTTTCCCCCATCTTATCTCTTTTCACAGGTTCTGTTGGACTGAAAGAAGAATTTGGAGTGCTGATTTAATTGGTCTGCAAGCTTATCATACTGGCTGATGGCGAATTTGTGGCTTCCAGGTTTATGGACATTGTGAGGTTTTCACAACAAAAAGACATATATAAAGTTGGGATAATGATGACCAGATGTGATGTATATATTATGTAGAAGACAAGATCTTCATTGAATGTTGATGGGAGTATTTTGTGTTAAATTAAAATATCTTCCAGGGGGAAAGTATCATACAAATGCTAGGTTCGCATTGGGAGCTATTGCTTGGGGGGATGAAGGGGGTGGGAGTAAAGTATTTTTATACCTCTCTGACATCAAAAAGAAGAGATGGAGAAGGACTTTAAGATAATATGGTTGTGAGTATTAAGATGTTAGGAAATTGATATGATAAATTAAGGGAAATAGATGTTGATCTAAGATTTCAGAGTTTCAAGGTTACATGAGGGTCAGGGCTCAGATAGAGAATGGATATAAAATAGGTATAACATGATAAATATGGGATAATAGGCGGGCAGGAAATTATTTCTCTTTTGGTTTGGATAATGGCGGAAAAAAGAGGAGTCAACAAAGAGGTTGTTATATGGAGAGAGGGTGAGATGAGAAGGGGGGGAGGGAGGGAAGTTAAAGTTCATGAGCCCACTGCTATTGTACTAATTACTTTATTACTGACTGAGATTACATTGACTGGCAGTCTATACCTGAATGGGAGAAGCTTCACACGTCCTCGCAGAAGAAACCATTTTGCAATTAAAAATGGTTAGATTAATAACATGGAATATAAAATGGTTGCGCTCACCACATAAAAGGATGATGATACTTCGTCACATGAAAAGATTGAAAGCAGATATAGCCTTGCTCCAAGAGACACACTTGGGTAAAGAAGACTTTTTGAGAATGAAGAAATTATGGGTGGGAGAAGTTTATGGTTCTAGCTCGGTAGACAGAAAAGCAGGTATCCTAATACTTATACATAAAGCATTGGCACACAGAGTTTCATCCATACAAAATGGACCAGGAGGGTAGGGTCATCCGTTTGAAATTAGAGATAAATAATGAAAGTATTACCCTGTACAATATATATGACCCGAACATAATTCAAAAGAAGTTTTTTATGTCCTTACAGAACAAAATACTGGCTGATAGTGGTAACAACATAATCATAGGAGAAGATTGTAATGAGGTGCTTAAGAAGGAAGAGGACAGACAAGGGAGTTTAATAAGATTAAATCCAGGAGAAGGGAAAAAAGGTTATTTGGAAGATATGATATCGAATTGGCAGCTGAAAGATGCATGGAGAACATCTCATCCTATGGATCGGGAATTTTCACATTACTCTCATGCACACAAGACATGGTCGAGAATAGACATGTTCTTTGTGTCAGATAAGATACTACACAAAATGTGTGATGTCAATATTGAGGACATGGTGATATCAGATCATAGTCCTATATCTCTAGACTTAGCTGACGCACATCAGAAAGGGACGGACTAATTATGGCGATTTCCAGGAAACATGACAAAAGCGCAAGATTTTGTGAAACGGATGGGGGAATGGTGGACAGAGTTTGCAATGTATAATGAGGAGCACAAATCTAACCCTAGACTATATTGGGAAACAGCAAAGGTGGTGATAAGGGGAAACATTATGGCTTACACGCAGAGAATAAAAAAAATGAATAAAAGAGCAGTACTTAGCAGCAAGCAGCGAAGTTAGGAGCACTTATACAAAATATAAGAACTCACTACTGGATGAGGATAAAGATAAATGGATACGGGCCAAAAAAAATTTTGAAGAATGGGTGGAAAAAAGAGAGCAATTATATCACTGTATCAATATGGGTGGAAAAAAGAGAGCAATTATATCACTGTATCAATATATATAATCACTGGGAGGTAGAATTAAATAGGTATGGTGACAAAGCAGGGAGAATACTGGCTAATTTGGCTAGGGGAAGATATGTGGGGACATCTATAATGGCAATTAGAGATAAAAAAGGACAACGACTGACTAATTCCAAAGATATAAACAGAGTGCTGGGCAAATTCTATGCTAGGTTATACAAGGATGAGGATCATCAAGATGTAGCGGGGGAGACATGGCTGGGTAGAGTTGATATCCCTAAACTGACGGAGGAGGAATTACAGGATTTAAATGGTTGCATCACGGAGGAAGAAATTAGTATGGCAATAAAAGGACTGGGGGCCAATAAGGCTCCAGGGCCCGATGGATTTAATGGTTCATTTTATAAGGCGCTGAGTGAGAAAATAGTTCCCACGCTTAAAGATTTATATAATCACATTTTGCAAGGGGAAGCTATGTCAGAAGGGATGAATACGGCCTACATAAAGCTTCTCCTGAAGGGAGGGAAGGATTTGGAAGACCCTTCAGGATATAGACCGATATCATTAATAAATCAAGATATTAAACTTCTCTCAAAGATAATGGCAGACAGGCTGGCTAGGATACTGCCTAGATTGATATCAAAGCAACAAACAGGTTTTGTGAAGGGAAGATCAGCCGTTACTAATATAAGGAAAGCCATGTTATTGCTAGACAAGATTAGAGGGAAGCATTTGGATAAGGGATCCAGCCATGGTCACACTGGACGCAGAATAAAGTGTTCGATAATGTGAGGTGGCCATGGCTGGGTCAAGTGTTATGAATGAGTCACCGGAGGAGGAAAAAACAAAAATACAAGCTAAGTCCAGAAAACTGGAGAGGTTGGTAGCTAGCGGATTGCAGACTCCTAATCCTATTCACAACAACTAACAGTAGCCGTGGGGTGTTCCTACGGTGGTCCTAGACACCTCGTTCACAGCCGGAGAACTAAATAAACCTAAAGAAAGAAAGGGGATATCTAAACTGCCCCAGAGCAGACCCCAAAGCAATAGACAGCCCCCAACATGTACTGGTGGTGAAAACA
This sequence comes from Dendrobates tinctorius, assembly GCF_039654945.1. Taxonomy (NCBI): domain Eukaryota; kingdom Metazoa; phylum Chordata; class Amphibia; order Anura; family Dendrobatidae; genus Dendrobates; species Dendrobates tinctorius. Next base: position 71,573,960 of record NW_027361676.1, on the reverse strand, counting down.
GATGAAAACACAAACACAGACAGAAAGACAGGCTGAGCAAACGATGGGGCCCTCACTAACTAGATAGGACAGGAAAGAAAAGCAACTGTCTGCAATCACGCAAAAACCCTGCCAAAAAATAATGTCCAACACGTCTGATAGAAAAAGCCCTGAAGTCACTAGACTTCAAAATCACTATATCAGCACTCAGGTATATTCTGAAAACAGAGCAAAGAGATCAACTGATCAGAGACAAAAATGGAGTTCAGCCAGTCCCAACCAGGGCTGGCTGAACACAAACACTAAGTAAACCAGACAAAATCTCATGGAACAATAGCAGAGCAAAAACTTAACTTTAGTAGACAGGACTAAACTGGAGGCCAGAGCTCAGAGCAGAGAGGATCACCAGCAACCCAGCAGGGGGTCGGCGGCCTTATATCCACTCAGAGATTCCGGATGTCCAATCACACTCCACCTCTTCAGATGACAGGTTTTTCCCATCCAAATCAATTTCACTACCTCCTTTCACCAGCAGAGGGAGTTCATCGGACATCAAAGGTGAAGGAGAAAATGAGCTCATAACAGTACCTCCCCCTTGAGGGGGGGTCACCGAACCCTCATCCACGCCACCAGGGCGATCAGGATCGGCCCCATGAAAAGCACGAACCAATCTTTCGGCATGAATATCGGATGCAGATACCCAAGAATTATCCTCCTGGCCATAACCCTTCCACTTAACCAAATACTGGAGTCTCCGTCTAGCCAGACGAGAATCCAGTATCTTCTCAACCTCATATTCTACATTACCTTCAACCAATACAGGGTCAGGAGGTGCCACCACAGGAACTACTGGCTCAACAAACCTCTTTAACAGAGACTTATGAAACACATTTTGGATATTGAATGTAACAGGAAGAGCCAATCGAAAAGAGACCGGATTAAGAATCTCCAAAATCTTGTAAGGTCCAATAAATCTAGGTTTAAACTTTGGAGAAGCCACCTTCATAGAGATATTCTTTGATGACAACCAAACCATATCACCCACCTTAAACCGGGGACCAATGGTCCTATGCCGGTTGGAAAACCGCTGGGCCTTTTCCTGGGAGAGAGACAACTTATCCACCACTTGGTCCCAGATCTGGTGCATTCTCTCCACCACAGTGTCAACACCTGGGCAGGCAGAAGACTCCACCTGCCCTGAAGAGAATCGAGGATGAAACCCAAAGTTACAAAAAAAAGGTGCCATCAAAGTGGCAGAACTAGCTCTATTATTTAAAGCAAATTCGGCCAAGGTCAAAAAATGAAAACCAATCATCCTGATCAGCAGAAGTAAAACATATCAAATAAGACTCCAAAGTCTGGTTTGTTCTCTCCATCTGCCCATTGGTCTGAGGGTGAAACGCAGAGGAGAAGGACAACTGAATTCCCAGCTTGGAATAAAAAGTCCTCCAAAATCTAGAAACAAACTGAACTCCTCTGTCAGACACAATGTTCTCAGGAATCCCATGCAAGCGAACCACCTGTTGCAAAAACAAGGGCACCAACTCTGAGGGAGATGGCAACTTAGGGAGTGGTACAAGATGGACCATCTCAGAGAATCTATCACAAATCACCCAAATAACAGTCATTCTCTGAGAGACAGGCATATCAGAAATAAAATCCATTGAAATAAGGGTCCATGGCCTCCTGGGCACCGGCAAAGGCATCAACAACCCACTAGAGCGAGAACAAGGTTTAGACCGGGAGCAAGTCCCACAGGACTGCACAAAATTCCTGACATCACGAGACAAGGCGGGCCACCAAAAAGACCGACTCACCAAATCTCTAGTACCAAAAATACCTGGATGACCAGCCAATGCGGAGCAATGAACTTCAGACATTACTCTCTTCCTCCACTGGTCAGGAACATACAATTTTCCAATGGGACAACGCTCAGGTTTGTCCTCCTGAAACTCTTCCAGAGCACATCTCAAATCGGGCGAGATGGCAGAAAGAACTACCCCCTCACCTAAGATAGTAGCAGGCTTGGTCACAATAGGAGAATCAGCAAAGAAACTCCTAGAGAGGGTGTCTGCCTTGACATTCTTAGTGCCCAGAAGAAAAGAGACCACAAAATCAAAACGTGTGAAAAACAAGGCCCACCTAGCCTGTCTAGGATTCAAGCGTTTGGCCGACTCAAGGTAAATCAAATTCTTGTGGTCAGTAAGGACCACGACTTGATATTTAGCTCCCTCCAACCAATGTCTCCACTCCTCAAATGCCCATTTCATGGCTAACAGTTCCCGATTCCCCACATCATAGTTGCGTTCGGATGGGGAGAACTTTCGGGAAAAGAAAGCACAGGGATTCATTTTAGATGTTACCGGATCTTTTTGGGACAAAACAGCTCCTACACCAATCTCAGAAGCGTCCACCTCTACCTGAAACGGGAGTGAGACATCAGGTTGCCGCAAAACTAGAGCAGAAGTGAACCTCCGCTTCAGCTCCTGAAAGGAAGAAACAGCCTCTGGAGACCAATTCAGCACATCAGCACCCTTCGTAGTCAAATCAGTCAATGGTTTGGCAATACCAGAAAATTTAGCTATAAATTTACGATAAAAATTAGCAAAACCCAAAAACTTCTGGAGGGCCTTCAAAGAAGTGGGCTGAACCCAATCATAAATGGCCTGTACCTTGGCCGGGTTCATTTCAATAGTTGATGGAGACAAAATAAATCCCAAAAATGAAATCCTCTGTACACCAAAAAGGCATTTTGATCCCTTAACGTACAGGGAATTCTCCCTCAAAATCCGGAACACAGTCCGAACATGTTCCACATGAGAGTCCCAATGTTATGGTCGGCGGAACGCACCAGATATAAAATAATAAGAGGTGCATTCGCCGCCCGGGGTCCACCGTGCGGTAGTTGGTAAGACCGCTGCTGGGCAATGGCAGATGCACCAGAAGGTGACGTAGTGCGCACGGGTTAACGTCACCCAAACGCTAGGAGCGGCTCTGTTCAGACACAGAGTCGCTTGCCAGAAATATATGCAAAGGTGCTGGCCCTGTTATCGTCACAGGAGTCAGCGTGTGGCGTCGCAGCCGCGAACACCAATAGCTGCTGTTAATGCAGCGCAGCGGCAACTATAGCCGCAAGCGTCGGCGCCGAGGACCGGGCACCGACGGACGCTAGTGTAGGCGAAGGAGCACTGTGGCGTAGCTTGCCTCTACCTGGTGCTGACCTAAGAACACACTCTGTCACCAATCGTATTATCCGAGGGAAGGGGTTTCATAATGAGTCAGCCACCAGTCCATGCATCCGTCACCATTCACACACATAGCAAGATAAGTCTACACTGCAGGCTTTTTATAGCGATGCATTTCCGGAACCTTCCATTAGCTTGGGAAGGACCAATCAGATCCGACGTAGGACCTGAGCATGTAACCCCTGCTCTCCAGTGAGAGGTCAAGCTGCAGGCATGCCCAGTAGCACAGCATGAGGACTTAGCCTCAGGAGCGGTTCCCTGCAAAGCAGGTTGCGCTGCCATTGCTGCACCAGAGGTGGCAGCAACATCCAGGCTGTCAGAGCAAGTCTGATCAGCAAGCCTGGCTCGCCATGTTTGCTGAGCAACACCTGGAGCGGTCGAGGAAGAATGGGAGACCGCAGGATGTCTGGCTCTGGATTCCTGCTGTGCAGTGCCAGGAATCTGATGCCTAACATGGGCCTCTGAGCCTCGCTGCGATCAGGAGCGGTGCATGAATGTTCTCCACCGGCTCCCAGGTCTGAGCCTCAGGACCATGACCCTTCCAGTCCACCAAATAAAACTTATTGCCACGGACAAACCTGCGCCCCACGATGGCGTTAACTTCAAACTCATCAGATGATAAGTCTGATGACCCGGTGGATGGTTCAGAAAACCGGACCATGTGAACTGGTTTGAGGAGGGACACATGAAACACGTCCGATATGGCCAAATGTGGAGGAAGAGCCAGTCGGTAGACCACTGAGCTAAGTCGCTCGAGGACCTTGAACGGTCCAATGTAACGTGGTGCGAATTTGGGAGACTCGACCCGCAGTTTGATATTCCGTGTGGAGAGCCACACCATGTCGCCAGGGGAGAAGCTTGGTGCGGGTCGCCGATGCGTGTCGGTGGACGCCCTCATCCTTTCTTTAGATCCCCGGATAGCATCCTGCGTGCGATCCCAAATGTCCCGGGCCTACACTGCCCAGTCTGCCACCCTGGAGTCAGCGGAGGACACCGGCATTGGGACAGGGACGCGAGGGTGTTGACCATAATTTAGGAGAAAAGGCGTCTGACCAGTGGAATCGGCCACCGCATTGTTTAGGGCAAACTCAGCCCAAGGCAGCAAGGATGCCCAGTCATCCTGCCTGGCAGAGACAAAATGTCGTAGATAGGTGACCAAGGTCTGATTGGCCCTTTCGACCAAGCCATTCGTCTCGGGATGGTATGCGGAAGACAGATTTAGCTCGATGCTGAGTAAGCTGCAGAGCTCCCTCCAAAAACGAGACGCAAACTGGGGCATACCATGTAAACGGAATACATGCTTAATGAACAGGACGGCCAGACCTCGGGCGGAGGGTAGGCGTGCGAGTGGCACCAGATGTACCATTTTGGAAAAATGGTCGGTAACCACCCAGATGACCGTACTGCCACTGGACTTGGGCAGGCCAACTATAAAGTCCATGCCCACCATTTCCCATGGTCTATCCGCTACTGGCAGGGGAAACAAGAGCCCCGCCGGCCTCTGTCTAGAGGGCCTGTTCCGGGCACACGAGAACATGCTTTCACGTATGCCTTGACGTCTCGAGCCATATGCGGCCACCAATATGACCTTGCCAGGAGTTCGGTGGTCCGTTTATTACCAAAATGGCCACCTAGCCTGGAGGCATGTGCCCAGGCAAGAACCTCCGGCCGTAGCCGAGGGGGCACTAAGGTCTTGCCTGGCGGTACCGACTCGAGAGCGATAGGAGCCACGGTCGTAAAACTCTCCGGAGGGAGAATTAACCGAGGCTCCGCTTCCCCTTCCTCCGCTGAGACAACCGAGCGTGAGAGGGCATCTGCTCGGATGTTCTTCTCCCCGGAGAGGTAGTGTAGGGTGAAGCGGAAGCGAGAAAAGAAGAGCGACCACCTGGCCTGACGGAAATTCAGGCGTTGGGCCGTCTGAAGATAGACCAGGTTTTTATGGTCCGTGAAGACCTGAAAGGGGAACCGGGCTCCCTCCAGGAGATGTCTCCACTCGGAAAAAGCCAATTTCATGGCCAGCAGCTCCCTGTCGCCGATGGAGTAATTTTTCTCCGCCGGTGAGAAGGTCTTAGAATAGAAGAAGCAGGGATGCTTCCGACCTTGAGCATCCTTTTGGTAAAGGACTGCTCCTGCACCGACGGAAGAAGCGTCTACCTCAAGGATAAACGGCTTATCCACATCGGGACGGTGTAAAATGGGAGCGCCTGCAAAGTGGGACTTTATGGAGGAAAAGGCCTTAGAAACCTGTTCCGTCCACGCCTTAGGATTAGCTCCTTTTTTCATGAGAGCAACCAAAGGAGCTACAAGGGTGGAAAAGTGGGGTATAAACTGGCGATAATAGTTAACGAACGCTAAAAAGCGCTGCCCCGCTTTAAGAGAATGGGGTTCCTGCCAGTCCATAACCGCTTGCAGTTTGGCCGGATCCATAGCCAACCCCTGGGCCGAGATGACGTAGCCCAGAAATGGCAAGGACTCCTGCTCGAACTGACACTTCTCCAGCTTGGCGAACAGGGAATTCGCCCGTAGGCGGTCAAATACCCTGCAGACATCTTTCCGGTGGGTGGGAAAATCTGGCGAAAAGATGAGGATGTCATCCAGATAGACCACCACCGAGGTAGAAAGCATGTCACGGAAGACGTCGTTGACGAAGTCCTGGAAGACAGCGGGTGCATTACAAAGGCCGAAGGGCATGACCAGATATTCATAATGGCCATCCCGAGTATTAAAATCGGTCTTCCACTCGTCTCCCTCGCGAATACGGATCAGGTTGTATGCCCCTCGTAGATCTAGCTTAGAAAAGAGTCGCGCCCCACGTAACCTGTCGAACAACTCGGAGATCAACGGGAGAGGGTACTTATTCTTTACCATGATGGCATTGAGACCCCGGTAGTCGATGCAAGGGCGTAACTCTCCGCTCTTCTTCTGAACGAAGAAGAAGCCTGCCCCGGCCGGTGACACCGACTTCCTGATAAAGCCCCGTGCCAGGTTCTCCCGGATGAATTGGGACATTGCCTCCGTCTCCGGGAGAGATAATGGGTAAACACAACCTCGAGGAGGTTCTGTGCCTGGCAGGAGGTCAATTGGGCAGTCATAGGGACGGTGCGGCGGGAGTGTCTCCGCGGACTTCTTAGAGAAGACGTCCGCATATTGATGGTAAGGTTCAGGGAGCATGGAGAGGTCTGTAGGCAGCTCCGTAGATGCTACCTGAAGACTGTCCCTGAGACACCTACCCTCGCAGTCCTTGCTCCAGCCCAATATTCTCCCCGAAGCCCAATCAATGTGAGGGGAGTGACAACGAAGCCAGGGAACCCCAAGGAGTACCTGATCGATGCCATGAGGCATAATAAGCAAGGACAGGGTCTCCCGATGTGAGGGGGACATGGCGAGTCCGAGTGGGACCGTCTGATGGGTCACTCGAGACGGCAATGGTGTCCCATCCACCACCCTGATGGTCAGAGGTTGTGGGAGTAATACCAGAGGGATAGTGTGACTCTGGGCAAAACTTGAGGACATAAAGTTCCCCTCGGCCCCAGAATCCAGAGTGACCTCTGCCTCCCAGGTGGAGGAACCGTTATCTAGGGTACCCCGGAATACCGGCTTAGGCGAAAAGGACTCCATCTGGGACTGGCCACCACCTATAACCATGGAACGGGGTCGTCCCTTCGGCCGCTGAGGACATGTGCCAGCCGAGTGGCCAAAGTGTTGGCAGTGATAACAGCGCACGGAGCCCCGCACCTGATGTGGCTTAGTGCCGGTGCGAGATACCTCCATGGGCTCGGTGGAGGGAGACTCCTGTGCGGAATGGCTCAGCGGTTCGGTAAAGGTGGGAGCCAGGTTAATTTTACGTCTGGATTGAGTCCTCTCCAACCCGCGCTCCGTGAACCGGAGATCAATACGGGTGGAGACGGCGATCAATTCCTCCAGAGTTGTGGGAATATCTCGGGTAGCTAGAGCATCCTTGACGTGCTCAGCTAGGCTTCTCCAGAACACTGGGACTAATACTTTGTCCGGCCACTCCAGTTCGGAAGCCAATGTCCGAAACCGGACAGCATAATGGCTAACCGAGAATGACCCTTGTGTTAACGACAACAGTTGGAGAGCCATATCGTGCGTGACCCGTGGTCCTAAGAAGACCTGCTTCAGAGCCGCGAGGAACTGAGCAGGCCCCTGAACCACGGGATCATCACGTTCCCACAATGGCATGGCCCACTGCAATGCCCGGCCAGACAATAAGGAGACAATGAAGCCCACCTTAGCCCGCTCTGAAGGAAACCGTGCAGCCAGCAACTCCAGGTGAATGGAGCACTGACTGATGAATCCCCTACAGGTGGCGCTTTCACCCGAAAACTTATCGGGGAGCGGGAGGGAAGAGATTGTCGGCGAGGGCAAGAGTGTGGGTACACGTGAGACGGCCTCAGCAACCGTCTGGGCGGCAGCTAGCGCAGCATTCGCAGCTGAGTTGGTGCTCTCGATAGCCGCCAACCTGCTCTCCAGCTGCCGAATGTAGCGCTGCAGCTGCTGCACGTCTGCCATTGCCAGCCAGACCCTGGCGCTAGTGTAGGCGAAGGAGCACTGTGGCGTAGCTTGCCTCTAACTGGTGCTGACCTAAGAACACACTCTGTCACCAATCGTATTATCCGAGGGAAGGGGTTTCATAATGAGTCAGCCACCAGTCCATGCATCCGTCACCATTTACACACATAGCAAGATAAGTCTACACTAGCGCATCGCCGAGCCGCCCTGCGGGTTTTTTATAGCGATGCGCTTCCAGAACCTTCCATTAGCTTGGGAAGGACCAATCAGATCCGACGTAGGACCTGAGCATGTGACCCCTGCTCTCCAGTGAGAGGTCAAGCTACGGGCATGCCCAGTAGCAGGGCATGAGGACTTAGCCTCAGGAGCGGTTCCCTGCAAAGCAGGTTGCGCTGCCATTGCTGCACCAGAGGTGGCAGCAACATCCAGGCTGTCAGAGCGAGTCTGAGCAGCAAGCCTGGCTCGCCGTGTTTGCTGAGCAACACCTGGAGCGGTTGAGGAAGATTGGGAGACCGCAGGATGTCTGGCTCTGGATTCCCGCTGTGCAGTGCCAGGAATCTGACGCCTAACACCCAATCCCTGGAAAAGATCAAAATATCATCCAGATAGATGATCAAAAATTTATCCCCAAAGTCCTGTAAAATATCATTCATGAAGCACTGGAAGACAGAAGGGGCATTAGTGAGCCCAAAAGGCATCACCAGGTACTCAAAATGTCCCTCCGGAGTATTAAACGCCGTCTTCCATTCATCCCCATGCTTAATGCGAATAAGATTATACGCCCCCTGAGGTCAAGCTTGGTAAACCAGCAAGCACCTTTAACTCTGGAGAATAGATCAGAAATCAGGGGTAACTGATATTTAACAGTAATTTTGTTGAGGGAACGATAGTCAATACAAGGCCTTAATGAACCATCTTTCTTGGCCACGAAAAAAAAACAGCACCCAAGGGTGAAGAGGATGGTCTAATATGACCCTTCTCCAACGACTCCTTAATATAAGATCTCATAGCCTCGTGCTCGGGTACAGATAAATTGAAAAGTCGACCCTTGGGAAATTTACACCCAGGGCTCAACTCAATTGCACAGTCATAACTCCTATGAGGAGACGCAGACTTATTCTCACTAAATACATCATAAAAATCAGCCAAATAGTCAGGAACATCATGCAACTGGGGAGAGGTGGAGAAAACCGGAGCGTCACCAAGAGCACACCAACAACCCCAACTCACCACAGACACAGATTTCCAATCCAAAACTGGATTATGGATTTGCAACCAGGGAAATCCCAGAACAATGGTATCATGCAAATTATGCAACACCAAAAATCTGCAATTTTCTTGATGGTCTGGGGCGACCCGCATTACCACCTGGGGCCAAAACTGAGGTTTATTCTTCACCAAAAGAGTAGCATCAATACCCCTCAAAGGCATAGGCGTCCGCAGAGGTGTCATAGGAAACCCACAACGTTTAGCAAAATCCAAGTCCATCAGGTTCAGAGCCGCTCCCGAATCCACAAAAGCCTTAGTGGAAAATGTGGACAGGGAGCAGATCAGAGTAATTGCCAGAAGAAACTTAGGTTGAACACCACCCACAGCAAATGTGTGTGCAAAACGTTTCTCTCGTTTAGGGCAGACAGAAGTCATATGAGAGGCATCTCCACAGAAAAAACACAGCTTATTACGCCTTCTGAACTCCTGATGTTGCGCCCTAGACAAAACTCTATCACATTGCATAGGTTCAAACATTTGTTCAACAGGTGGCAACATTTCTCGTGTACTTTTACGTTCACGTAAACGCCGATCAACCTGAATGGCTAATGACATAGAATCGTCAAGACCAAAGGAAACAGGAAATCCCACCATAGTATCTTTTACGGTTTCTGACAAACCTTTCCGAAAGAGAGCTGCCAAGGCACCATCATTCCAGGTAATAAGGACCGCCCACTTTCGGAATTTTTGACAGTATAACTCTGCAGAATCCTGACCCTTGCTCAATGCCAACAGGGCTTTCTCAGCTTGATCAATAGAATTAGGTTCATCATACAACAATCCCAAGGCTTGAAAAAATGCGTCCACATTAGTTACAATAGGATCATCAGGTGTCAAAGAAAACGCCCAATCCTGGGGATCGCCGCGCAGCAAAGAGATGACAATTTTAACCGATGAGTTAGGCTTCAAGGCAAGAAATAATTTACAATTATTCTTAAAATTCAAAAATTTAGACCGATCCCCAAAAAACACATCAGGAGTAGGAATCTTTGGTTCAGCAGCATGTGAATGAGCAAGATAGGCGGAAATTCCCCGCACTTCAGCAGCCAGCTGCTCCACACAATCAGACAATTGCTTAATCTCCATTAAGAAAATTTCTCCTACGGCCCCAGAGAAAAAGAGGAAAAAATATACATTAAAAAAAAAATTCTGACACTTTTTTTGTTTTTTTTACAATTCTTTCCTGCTATTGAGTACCCTAGAATCTGCGGTATGGCTGGTGATCCTGTTATGAATGAGTCACCGGAGGAGGAAAAAACAAAAATACAAGCTAAGTCCAGAAAACCGGAGAGGTTGGTAGCTAACGGATTGCAGACCCCTGATCCTATTCACAACAACTAACAGTAGCCGTGGGGTGTTCCTACGGTGGTCCTAGACACCTTGTTCACAGCCAGAGAACTAAATAAACCTAAAGAAAGAAAGGGGAAATCTAAACTGCCCCAGAGCAGACCCCAAAGCAATAGACAGCCCCCAACATGTATTGACGGTGAAAACAGATGAAAACACAAACACAGACAGAAAGACAGGCTGAGCAAACGATGGGGCCCTCACTAACTAGATAGAACAGGAAAGAAAAGCAACTGTCTGCAATCACGCAAAAACCCTGCCAAAAAATAATGTCCAACACGTCTGTGTTGTGAGTTCATTTTCCCCTTCATTATTGAGGCCTGAGGAACTCCCTCTTCTGGTAAAGAAAGGTAGTGAGCCTGATTGTCAAACACCTGAGGCTGATGATGTTGACTGGCTGAGTGGAGTTACGGACTGGATATAAGGCTGTCGACGCCCTTCTGCCCTGCGGGTGATTTCTCTGTGGGATCCTTGGAGACCAGTCTGAATTCCTGCTCCTCCAAAGCTAAGTTTGCTGCTCGGCCTTTTGCTTTTGTGCTTTGTCTTTGTTTTTGCTTTGTTTTTCTGATTTCTGCCATTCCCTGCTGGGGTGTGCTGAATTCATTTAGCTCTGTCTTCTGAAAATACCTGAGTGCTGATTCAGTTTTTGAAGCCTAGCTGCTTCAGGGCCTTTTTCATATCAGCTGGTTGGCTTATGTCTTTGATAGGGTTTTGGCAGATTGCAGACAGCAGCCTTCCTGTCCTTTCCTATCTAGGTAGTTTTGGGGCCCCGTCTTTGCTCAGTCTATCTTTCTGTCTGTGTTAGTATTTTCATCTTGCTTCACCGTCATTATATGTTGGGGGCTGCCTATTGCTTTGGGGTCTGCTCTGGAGCAGTTTAGATTTCCCCTTTCTTTCTTTAGGCCTATGTATTTCTCCAGCTGTGATCGAGGGGTCTAGGGCATCGTAGGAACCCCCCACGGCTACTGCTAGTTGTGTTGATAGGTTCAGGGGTCTGCAATCTGATAGTTGCCAACTTCTCCGGTTTTCTGGACTTAGCTTGTATTTCTGCTTTTGCCTCCTACGGTGACTCATTCATAACACGTCTGATAGAAAAAGCCCTGAAGTCACTAGACTTCAAAATCACTATATCAGCACTCAGGTATATTCTAAAAACAGAGCAAAGAGATCAACTGATCAGAGACAAAAATGGAGTTCAGCCAGTCCCAACCAGGGCTGGCTGAACACAAACACTAAGTAAACCAGACAAAATCTCATGGAACAATAGCAGAGCAAAAACTTAGCTTTAGTAGACAGGACTAAACTGGAGGCCAGAGCTCAGAGCAGAGAGGATCACCAGCAACCCAGTAGGGCGTCGGCGGCCTTATATCCACTCAGAGATTCCGGATGTCCAATTACACTCCACCTGTTCAGATGATGGTTTTTCCCATCCAAATCAATTTCAGTACCTCCTTTCACCAGCAGAGGGAGTTCATTGGACATCAAAGGTGAAGGAGAAAATGAGCTCATAACAGTCAGGTGTTGGATAAAATAAATCTGGTAGGTCCGTTTAGACAATTTTTGTCGGTACTATATCAGAATCCCAAAGCAAGGGTATACACGCCGGGGTTTCTCTCAGATGCCTTCGAGTTGAAAAAGGGAACGAAGCAGGGGTGCCCGCTGTCCCCCTTACTGTTTAATTTGGCGATAGAACCTATGACAAGATATTTAAGTGATTGCAGTTCCTACAAAGGGATAAAGGTGGGAAATGAGACAGTCAAAAAAGCCCTATTTGCAGATGACATAATTCTGTTCATGAACAACCCAGAGAAAGATCTCCCTATGTTGCTGCTTCAAATTTAAAAGTTTGGAAAATTCTCGGGCTTTCGTTTAAATAAGTCTAAATGTGAGATTCTGTTCAGGAGGAGTGAGGTAAAACGTGGCCAGCAGAGTAATATAATGGGTATCCCGAAAGCGACAACATCTATAAAGTACTTGGGAATTTATTTGGGGAGAACGCCGAAACAGATTTATGATCTCAGTTATAAGCCTATAATAGACAAAATAGAGAAGGAGTTGGAGAGGTCGGGAAATCTACCCCTCTCGCTGCTGGGTCGCTGCCACCTAATCAAGATGACAAGCTTTGCGAGATTACTGTAACCAATGCAAACTATCCCAATGTTAATTCATCACGCAGATGTTCTCAGATTAAACAGGGCCTTTTCTAAATTCATCTGGAGAGGTAAAAGAGCGAGATTGGCTATAAGAACTCTAATGCACACAAAGGAGGGCGGGGGAATGGGATTGCCAAATATTAGGGGATATAATTTATCGTGTTTAATGAGGAATGTAATAGACTGGATTAAAAAAACAGGGCGATATACTGGCTACAAATTGGAAACGGAATTTTGTGGTTTGTGGGACCTGACGGCGCTGCTACATTCGCCACTGTCACACATACCGCCAAACATTAAATATTCGGTAATATATAAAGATACCATTGCCACATGGAAGGCAGTAAGAAAAAAGCTAAAAATGTTTTGGAGAGTGTCGAAACACCTGAATCCTTGGGCATTTCCTGCCTTTAGATTAGGAAGAGAAAATAAATTATACACAGAGTGGTTGGGGAAAGGTATACAGACGTTAGGGGACTTAATACATCTACAAGAAGGCCGCTGGTTGATGGGATTGGAAGTGATAGAAAAATTTGAGCTGCCGAGATTTCATTTGATGTTATATAGTCAATTAAAGCATTATGCATTAGACCTCCTTCAGGATGTGAGGAAGGAAATCGATTCAGAAATATGGGAGGATTTGGTTACCAAAGACATTGGAGAAATATCTATCACCTCAATATATGGGATGCTCAGGGACATATTATGCCCTTCAGGGAAGGGCAAAATATTTCACAAATGGGAAAAACATATACATGATGAAAAACTTGAGCATAAGATTCTGCGGGGCTGGGTATTGGTAAGAAAGCATATCATCAATGAATAATGGAGAGCTAGTCAGCTCAGAATAATGCATAAAACAATAGGTGGCTTCAATATACCTCCGACTCCGCAGAATCCTAATAGGCAGACAAGTTGCCCAAAATGTACAATGCCCAAAACAGACACAGAACTTGGATTGTGGTCATGTCCCAGGACACAAGAACTCTGGTTAAAAGTTCAGGATATGTATCAGAAGATCTGTGGGATATGGGTAGAAGTAGATCCACTGTGTTGGTTGATTCACTTTACGACGGGTAAAACAAGAGGGGGACGGCTACATGACTTGTTTCACACCATTACAATGGTGACAAAATGTCTAATTCTGCAACACTGGCTAGCTAAAACACTCCCAGGGATAAAAGAGATCAAGGAAGGTTTAACATCGGTCTTATTTTTGGTAAAAAGAGAAACAGAAAGAAATAAAGATAAAATGACGAAAAAAATTTTTTTAAAAATGGAGAGTGTTAGAAATGTCACTGACCACCAGAGAAATTCAAGACTTAATGAGCACCTTTGTGGATTCGGATTGGTATCTATTAGAGGATTTGAGTGATAATCTGGTAAACTGAAATGTGTTATATGAGCTATATGGAGGATAAGGTGGAGCTGGAGATAAGGTGTCTGATTTCAGTCAATGTGATCTATGAAAATGTGGACGTAAGGGGGTTTGATAATTTTATATTTGTTAAGTTTATTTTTGCTTATATTCAGGCTTAGGTGATAAGCATGTTTAAATATGTTCTTTGTAACAATTCAATGCAACGTTTATAACTTGTAATATGCAACTTCATTACAAAATCAATAAAAATGATGTTTCAAAAAAAAAAAAAAAAAGACAGTCTAGCTAAATATTCAAAATCTTATTAATAATACCCAAACTGAACTCAACTTTCATTCAAAATTTGAAATCTCTTGGGTAGGGAGAATTGTCCTGTTTAAACTTTTCTTACTTTATATTTTTAGGGCAATGCCTCTGATTTTTCCATTAAAATTTCTAAGAAGACTACAATCAGTAGTCAATAAATTTGTTTGGAACCAGAAAAGTGCTACAGTTGTGGCCAAAAGTTTTGACACCCCTGCAATTCTGTCAGATAATACTCAGTTTCTTCCTGAAAATGATTGCAAACAAAAATTCTTTGGTATTATTATCTTCATTTAATTTGTCTTAAATGAAAAAACACAAAAGAGAATGAAGCAAAAAGCAAAACATTGATCATTTCACACAAAACTCCAAAAATGGGCCAGACAAAAGTATTGGCACCCTCAGCCTAATACTTGTTTGCACAACCTTTAGCCAAAATAACTGCGACCAACCGCTTCCGGTAACCATCAATGAGTTTCTTACAATGCTCTGCTGAAATTTTAGACCATTCTTCTTTGGCAAACTGCTCCAGGTCCCTGATATTTGAAGGGTGCCTTCTCCAACTGCCATTTTTAGATCTCTCCACAGGTGTTCTATGGGATTCAGGTCTGGACTCATTGCTGGCCACCTTAGAAGTCTCCAGTGCTTTCTCTCAAACCATTTTCTAGTGCTTTTTGAAGTGAGTTTTGGGTCATTGTCCTGCTGGAAGACCCATGACCTCTGAGGGAGACCCAGCTTTCTGGGCCCTACATTATGCTGCAAAATTTGTTGGTAGTCTTCAGACTTCATAATGCCATGCACACGGTCAAGCAGTCCAGTGCCAGAGGCAGCAAAGCAACCCCAAAACATCAGGGAACCTCCGCCATGTTTGACTGTAGGGACTGTGTTCTTTTCTTTGAATGCCTTTTTTTTCTCCTGTAAACTCTATGTTGATGCCTTTGCCCAAAAAGCTCTACTTTTGTCTCATCTGACCAGAGAACATTCTTCCAAAACGTTTTAGGCTTTTTCAGGTAAGTTTTGGCAAACTCCAGCCTGGCTTTTTTATGTCTCGGGGTAAGAAGTGGGGTCTTCCTGGGTCTCCTACCATACAGTCCCTTTTCATTCAGACGCCGACAGATAGTAAGGGTTGACACTGTTGTACCCTCGGACTGCAGGGCAGCTTGAACTTGTTTGGATGTTAGTCGAGGTTCTTTATCCAACATCCGCACAATCTTGCGTTGAAATCTCTTGTCAATTTTTCCTTTCCGTCCACATCTAGGGAGGTTAGCCACAGTGCCATGGGCTTTAAACTTCTTGATGACACTGCGCACGGTAGACACAGGAACATTCAGGTCTTTGGAGATGGACTTGTAGCCTTGAGATTGCTCATGCTTCCTCACAATTTGGTTTCTCAAGTCCTCAGACAGTTCTTTGGTCTTCTTTCTTTTCTCCATGCTCAATGTGGTACACACAAGGACACAGGACAGAGGTTGAGTCAACTTTAATCCATGTCAGCTGGCTGCAAGTGTGATTTAGTTATTGCCAACACCTGTTAGGTGCCACAGGTAAGTTACAGGTGCTGTTAATTACACAAATTAGAGAAGCATCACATGATTTTTCGAACAGTGATAAATACTTTTGTCCTCCCTCTTTTTTATGTTTGGTGTGGAATTATATCCAATTTGGCTTTGGGACAATTCTTTTTGTGTTTTTTCATTTAAGACAAATTAAATGAAGATAATAATACCAAAGAATTTGTGTTTGCAATCATTTTCAGGAAGAAACTGAGTATTATCTGACAGAATTGCAGGGGTGTCAATACTTTTGGCCACAACTGTAGGGTAGCATTTAACACCCTTACCAAATGGAAAATAGAAGGGGGTTTGGCTTTGCTGAACTTGATTAATTATTATTATACAAACTTAATTAAACAATCTTTACCCTGGTTCAAATCGGAAAATGAACCTTTATGGACAAGCATAGAAAGGCATTGCAACAATGATTCTCCTCTACCAAATTTAATTTTAGATTCCCTAGTGTCATCTAATCCTATATCATATTCTTCCCCAACTATTTTAGCCACGATTTCTGCCTGGAGATGTTTGGCTAAACCATTTGTTCAGAGGAAAAAGGGTTTTAAGTATCAACAACTCAAAAATGTTCCCTTCAAAATTTTTGGCTTGATGTTAAATAAAGAAATCCCAGAATCTTGGAAGAAGGTTAATATGTCAAAAGTCGGTGATTTACTTAATGGTAAACAGTTTACAAATACTGAGGAACTACAAAGTCAATATAAATTTACTACTCAGGATTTTGAGTTCCTCGTTTTATTAAAAAAATATATACAAAAAGTTCTGAGAAGAAAAACCTTTATCACTGAGTCGACTTCTTTACTTTTATGTAACCCAGACAATAAAATTCATTGGATGTCAAGGAACATTTATGACTCTTTTAACTCAGATAATAAATCTGAGAAGACCCTTTTTATAATCAATTGGGAGAAAGACCTTAACATTTCAATATCGCAGGAACAATGGAATAAAGCCCTTAAAGTAACTTATTCTTCAAACATTTGTGCTTCTCTCCATTAATCCTTTTACAAAATAATGTCAAGATGGTACTTTACTCCCCTCAAACTAGCCAGAATATTCCCAGGAAATTCACCAGACTGTTGGAGGAATTGTGGCTCAATAGGCAGTTTACTCCATCTGTTCTGGGAGTGCCCAAAAATTAGGCCGTTGTGGTCAGAAATTGCAGAAATAGTTAACATAATTAACAAGAAAAAAATTATTTTGACACCACAAATGGCTTTGTTGTCATTAGATATTGATGTTATACATCCTGACCACCGGCCTACAGTTATTCATATATTCTTGATTACCAAAAATGCAATAGCTACACTTTGGAAAGAGGATTCAGTTCCTAAACTTAATAATATACTAGATAAAATGGCACTACATAACTGCTACGAAAAATGCCATGCTATTGCTAACAATTACTTTGCTACTTATTTAAAAAGATGGAAAACGTGGTCCGATTTTGCTCCCTGAAGCGCATTGTGTTTGGATCTCTCTCCTGATCTCTGATTTGTGTTTTATATATTTGAAGCTACTAAGTCTTAACACTACTGTTAAGTTAGAAAAATATTTAGTATAGTTTATAGATTGATATGCATCTCTACTTATTTCTCTAAAATGTAACCTTACTGTTATATTTACCCTCCCTACCTTTTCCTTTTGTTCTACCCTTTGGTTGTCTTTAATAAAGCAATTCAAACCTGTTCCAAACCCTTTACCCTTTCCTCCCCTCTATTCTTGTATTATAAAAATTTTAATAAAATTATTTTGAAAAAGAAATAAAAAAAAAGAACCTAGACATGTTTGGTATCTATGAACTCGTAATGTCCTTGAGAATCATAATGGCAGCTCAGTTTTAGCATTTGGTGAACATGGTAAAAAGCCCCCCCCCCCAAAAAAAAAAACAAAAACTGTGGAGTTGCGCTTTTTTGCAATTTCACCGCACTTAAAATATTTTTCACATTTTTCCAGTAAGTTATATAGTAAAGTCAATGGTGTCATTGAAAAGTAAAACTGGTTCTGCAAAAAACAAGACCTCATACGGCTATATTGATGGAAAACTAAACAAGTTATGGCTCTTGGAAGAAGGTGGGGGGGAAACCCAGGAAAATCGCCTACTAGTGAAGGGATGAAAAGCGGCTTTTTACAGTACCAGCAAAAGCTATGAGGTTTCAGAAACCTCAGGCACAGCCTTGTTGCAGGTTGCGTGGAATGGATCTATGGCATCATCTCCCTAGACCTATTTAAGGCCCATAGACACACACCAGTGTTTGGAATTGAGTTTCTAAACCTCTATGTTTGGTGTGTGCCACCTTCGAGCCACAAGGTGTTTATTTGCTTCCATCCCTGCTGGAATACACTTCATTTACCCTCCTGTTCCAGAGTGTGCTGCATCAATGGCTGGGGTCTGTGTGCCCACCTGAACCTGGGGCTTAGAGGATCCACCTCAGTTGGTGAATCTTGATATATACTGTGAATATTTATATATTAGACTTTTTGTTCCCATACCTGGGATATGGAAACAAGGCCCGTTTTATATTTTGCCATTGAGTCCTATAACTCATCCTATAACTAGTGGTTCTGCCTTGTACTTACCATAGTTGAACAATGGTGCCCTTTTCTCTTTGTCCCTCCTATAATTTCACTTTGTTAAACAGCCTAATCTGAATAGAGACCTTTTACCTAGTGAACCATTGAACAATTTCTCTGGTTATCTTATTCTCTATCATGTTGTGGCTGTTGTACAGTACTTTCATTTACAACCAGTCTGAAGTTCACGGTGCTGTTTCTGCAATACTTGCTTTGTTTCATAATGTTTTCAATGACATTACCGTCTCTTAAATATGGGTTCAATGTCATAGATGAGCAAGAGCCATTAACGGTGCAATAGTATATTGCAATATGTAGAAACTGAATTTAGGCAATATTAACTTTATATTTATATTTTCTAAGATGTAAAATGAAGCGCCTGTAAGACATTTTATCTTCACAGGAAAATGGGAAAAAAGCAATTTTCCGTTCCACGAAGGCTTTGGTGCTAACACCAACTTTTGGAGAACACTTCTGTTTTGACTATTTGTAGCGTAAATGTATTTATGCGGAACACAAAAGTAAACAAAAACTCACAAAAACTAAACAATACGATCTGTTATATATAAGGTAGGACATATAATTAGTATAAAATTACAGTATAAATTATTGCATGGTCCCATAAGTCATGGATCCAATTGGAATGTCTATAAATGTATTTCAAGTGTTGTTACTTTTATTATGTGTAACTAATGTGTACTGCATTTTCACTTGGAAACTAAGTATGAACTAAATATGTAGGACGAGTAAAAATAACCATGCGAGACAGTCAAATAGGGCTTTTTATAATATTAACCCCTTAACCCCCAAGGGTGGTTTGCATGTTCATGACTGCCAATTGTTACAATTCTGATCACTGTCCTTTTATGAGGTAATAACTCTGAAACGCTTCCATGGATCCCGGTGATTCTGACACTGTTTTCTTGTGACATATTGTACTTCATGTTAGTGGTAAAATTTCATTCAAATAACTTGCATTTATTTGTGAAAATAACGGAAATTTGGCGAAATTTTTGAAAATTTCGCAATTTTCCAACTTTGAATTTTTATGCCCTTAAATCACAGCGATACGGCACACAAAAAACTTAATAAGTAACATTTCCCACATGTTTACTTTACATAAGCACAATTTTGGAACAAAAATTTTTTTTTGTTAGGAAGTTATAAGGGTTAAAAGTTGACCAGCGATTTCTCATTTTTGCAACACCATTTAATTTTTATGGACCACATCACATTTGAAGCCACTTTGAGGGGTCTATATGATAGAAAATACCCAAAAGTGACACCATTCTAAAAACTGCACCCTTAAGTTGCTCAAAACCACATTCAAGAAGTTTATTAACCCTTCAGGTTCTTCACAGGAATTTTTTGAATATTTAAAAAAAATGAACATTTAACTTTTTTCACAATAAAATAGTTCAGGTTCAATTTTTTTTATTTTACCAAGGGTAAAAGGAGAAATTGGACTGCAAAAGTTATTGTGCAATTTGTCCTGAGTACGCTGATACCTGATATGTGGGGGGGAACCACTGTTTCGGCGCATGGCAGAGCTCAGAAGGGAAGGAGCGCCGTTTGACTTTTTCAATGCAAAATTGGCTGGAATTCAGATCGGACGCCATGTCACGTTTGGAGAGCCCCTGATGTACCTAAACAGTGGAAACCCCCCACAAGTGACCCCATTTTGGAAACTAGACCCCCCCAAGGAACTTATCTAGATATGTGGTGAGAACTTTGAACCCACAAGGGCTTCACAGAAGTTTATAACGTACAGCGGTGTAATTAAAAAATCATATTTTTTCCACAAAAATGATCTTTTCACCCCCAATTGTAATCTTCCCAATGGTAACAGGATCCTAAAAGTTATTGTGCAATTTGTTCTGAGTATGCTGCTACCCCATATGTGGGTGTAAACGACTATTTGGGCGCATGGCAGGGCTCAGAAGGGAAGCAGCGTCATTTGACTTTTTTGGCTGGAATTGAGATCGGACACCATGTCACGTTTGGAAAGCCCCTGATGTACCTAAACAGTGGAAACCCCTCACAATTGACCCCATTTTGGAAACTAGACCCCCCAAGGAACTTATCTAGATATGTGGTGAGCACTTTGAACCCACAAGGGCTTCACAGAAGTTTATAATGTACAGCGGTACAATTAAGAAATCATATTTTTTCCACAAAAATAATCTTTCCCCCCCCATTTTTATTTTCCCAAGGGTAACAGGACCCTAAAAGTTATTGTGCAATTTGTCCTGAGTACGCTGATATCCCATATGTGGGTGTAAACGACTATTTGGGCGCATGGCAGAGCTCAGAAGGGAAGCAGCGCCATTTGACTTTTTTGGCTGGAATTGAGATCGGGCACCATGTCACGTTTGGAAAGCCCCTGATGTACCAAAACAGTGGAAACCCCCCACAAATTACACCATTTTGGAAACTAGACCACCCAAGGAACTTATCTAGATGTGTGGTGAGAACTTTGAACCCCCAAGGGCTTCACAGAAGTTTATAACGTACAGCCATACAATTAAAAAATATTTTTTCCACAAAAATGATCTTTTCTCCCTCAATTCTTATTTTTCCAAGGGTAACAGGACCCTAAAAGTTATTGTGAAATTTGTCCTGAGTATGCTGATACCCCATATGTGGGTGTAGATGACTATTTGGGCGCATGGCAGAGCTCGGAAGGGAAGCAGCGCCATTTGACGTTTTTGGTTGGAATTGAGATCAGACACCATGTCGTGTTTGGAAAGCCCCTGATGTACAAAAACAGTGGAAACCCCCCACAAATGACACCATTTTGGAAACTAGACCCCCCAAGGAACTTATCTAGATGTGTGGTGAGAACTTTGAACCCCCAAGGGCTTCACAGAAGTTTATAACGTACAGCCATACAATTAAAAAATATTTTTTCCACAAAAATGATCTTTTCTCCCTCAATTCTTATTTTTCCAAGGGTGACAGGACCCTAAAAGTTATTGTGAAATTTGTCCTGAGTATGCTGATACCCCATATGTGGGTGTAGATGACTATTTGGGCGCATGGCAGAGCTCGGAAGGGAAGCAGCGCCATTTGACGTTTTTGGTTGGAATTGAGATCAGACACCATGTCGTGTTTGGAAAGCCCCTGATGTACAAAAACAGTGGAAACCCCCCACAAATGACACCATTTTGGAAACTAGACCCCCCAAGGAACTTATCTAGATGTGTGGTGAGCATTTTGAACCCCCCAGTGCTTCACAGAAGTTTATAATGCCTGGGCGTGAAAATAAAAAAATCGTATTATTTCCACAAACCTGATCTTTTAGTCCCCAATTTTTTTATTTTCCCAATGGTACCTGGAGAAATTGGACCTCAAAAGTTGTTTTCCAATTTGTCTTGAGTACACTGATACCCCATATGTGGGAGAAAACTACTGTATGGGCACACGTCAGGGCTCGGAAGGGAAGTAGTGACGCTTTGGAATGCAGACTTTGATTGAATGGTCTGCCGGTGTCATGTTGCCTTTGGAGAGCCCCTGATGTACCAAAACAGTGGAAACCCCCACAAATGACACAATTTTGGAAACTAGACCCCCTAAGGAACTTATCTAGATGTGTGGTGAGCACTTTGAACCCCCAAGGGCTTCACAGAAGTTTATAATGCCCGGGCGGGAAAATAAAAAAAATCGTATTTTTTCCACAAACATGATCTTTCAGTCCCCAATGTTTTTATTTTCCCAAGGATACCAGGAGAAATTGGACCCCAAAAGTTGTTGTCCAATTTGTCCTGAGTATGCTGATACCTCATATGTGGGAGAAAACTACTGTATGGGCACACGTCGGGGCTCAGAAGGGAAGTACAGACGTTTTGGAATGCAGACTTTGATGGAATGGTCTGCGGGTGTCATGTGTGCTTGGAAGAGCCTCTGATGTGCCTAAACTACTGAAACTCACCACAAGTGACCCCTGTTGTGAGTTCATTTTCCCCTTCACCATTGAGGTCTGATGAACTCCCTCTTCTGGTGAAGGAAGGTAGTGAGGCTGATTACAAAGCTCCTGAGCAGAATGATGATGACTGGGTGACTGGGATTGCTGACTCGATATAAGGCAGCCGACGCCCTTCTGCCTTGCGGGTGATTACTCTGAGGGATTCTTGGAGACCAGTCTGATTCCTGCTCCTCAAAAGCTAAGTTTTCTGCTCTACTTTTTGCATTTGTGTTTTGGTTTTGTTTTGCCTTGTTTTTCTGGATTTCTGCCTTTCCCAGCTGGGTGAGATGAATTCCTTTTTGCTCTGTCTTCAGATAATACCTGAGTACTGATATAGTCTTTTTGAAGCCTAGCGTCTTCAGGGCTTTTTTCCCTATCAGTCTGTTGGCTTTTGTTTTTGAGAGGGTTTTGGCGGATTGCAGACAGCAGCTTTTCTATTCTGTCCTATTTAGTTAGCTTGGGCCCCATCATTTGCTCAGCCTATCTTTCTATCTGTGTGAGTGTTTTTTCATCTTGCTTCACCGTCATTATATGTTGGGGGCTGCCTATTGCTTTGGGGTCTGCTCTGGGGCAGTTTAGATTTCCCTTTCTGTCTTTAGGCTATGTAGTTCTCCGGCTGTGATCGAGGGGTCTAGGGCACCGTAGGAAACCCCCACGGCTACTGCTAGTTGTTGTTGTTGTTAGGTTCAGGGGTCTGCAATCCGATAGCTGGCAACTTCTCTGGTTTTCTGGACTTAGCTAGTATTTCTGTTTTTTGCCTCCTACTGTGACTCATTCATAACAGACCCCATTTTGGAAACTAGACCACCCATGGAACTTATCTAGATGTGTGGTGAGCACTTTGAACCCCCAAGTGCTTCACAGGTGTTTATAAGGCCCGGGCGTGAAAATAAAAAAATCATATTTTTTTCCACAAAAATGATATTTTTGCCCCCAATTTTTTATTTTCCTAAGGGTAACAGGAGAAATTGGACCCCAAAAGTTGTTTTGCAATTTGTCCTGAGTATGCTGATACCCTATATGTGGGGGTAAAACACTGTTTGGGCGCATGGCAGAGCTTGGAAGGGAAGGAGCACCATTTGACTTTTTCAATGCAGAATTGGCTGGAATTGAGATCAGACGCCATGTTGCATTTGGAGAGCACTTGATGTGCCCAAGCAGTGGAAACCCCCCAATTCTAACTCCAACTCTAACCCCAACACACCCCTAACCCTAATCTCAGCCCTAACTCTAGCCCTAGCCCTAACCCTAACTCTAACCCTAGCCTTAGCCCTAATGGGAAAATGGAAATAAATACATTTTTTTAATTTCATTATTTTTCCCTAAGTAAGGGAGTGATAACGGGGGGTTTGATTTACTATTTATGGCGGTTTTTATGTTTTGCAGCTGTCACGCTAAAAGACGCTTTTTATTGTAAAAATAGTTTTTGCATCACCACATATTGAGAGCTATAATTTTTCCATATTTTGACCCACCAAGTCATGTGAGGTCTTATTTTTTGTGGGACGAGTTGACGTTTTTATTGGTATAATTTTCGGGCATGTGACATCTTTTGATCGCTTTTTATTCCGATTTTTGGGACGCAGAATGAACAAAAACCAGCGTTTCATGAATTTCTTTTGGGGGGTGCATTTACACGGTTCCACGTGTGGTAAAATTGATAAGATGGTTTTATTCTTCGGGTCAGTACGGTTACAGCGATACCTCATTTATGTCTTTTTTTTATGTTTTGGCGCTTTTATGCAATGAAAACAATTTTATATAAAAAATAATTTTTGCATCGCTTTATTCTGCGAGCTATAACTTTTTTATTTTTTCGCTGATGATGCTGTATGGTGGCTCGTTTTTTGCTGGACAAGATAACGTTTTCAGCGGTACCATGGATATTTATATGCATCTTTTTGATCGCGCGTTATTGCACTTTTTGTTCGATGATATGATAATAAATGTGGGGAGTCAGCTTTAGCTGAGCCGACTTTTCTTTAGAGTGGACCCTCTGGGTCGTGGCACCCACCCACCGAGGGCGAGCTGACCTTGTGATGATCCACCCCCTATACAGGGAGTGTCAGGGGAAAGACCAAGGGGGTGAACCACCACAACTGCTGGAACCAGACGGCCGGCTCAAGGAAGACACAATGTGAGTGTCTGACGACCAGGGACGGGCAGGAAACAAGACAAGACGTAAGTTCAAGGTATCTTCATTAAGGAAAACTTCAGTGTAACATCAGGTACAGGGCGTGAAAACACAGGGAAAACACAGCAAGGTGCGTGCGGGGGCACGCCAAGGTCCATGGCATGATACGTGCTAGATGGCATGCCTGGGTACAGGCAAAGGCACGGTGACGTCGGACTCCGGACAGCAGGCAACGATCGACAGGATCAGGGCATCAGGCTGCGGACATCAGCTCCAGACATCAGGCCGCAGTCATCAGGCTTAGGATCTCTAGCAGCAATCGGCAGGTCACTGGCATCCGGCAGGCAAACCAAGGTTCAGGCAAGGAGACACGACAAGGTTCAAGACATGATGTGTGTTAAGGAACACGCCAGGGTCCAAGGCAAAGTTCAAGGCAGGGTGCATGTGTAGGGGACACGCTAAGGTTCAAAGCACAAGACAGGGTGCGTGTGTAAGGACACGCCAGGGTTCAAGGTCCAAGGTCCTCGTTGCGCTAAGGAAGCCGCCAGGATTCAAGATTCAAGGTCCTGCGCGTGCTAGGGCACGCCAGGGGCACGGTACAAAGAATGGTCCTGGCCGTGCTAGGGGGCACGCCAGGGTACAAGGATAGCAGCAGGTCCCACACGTGCTAGAGAACACGTTGGGCTTTGCAGGTCAGGACTGGTGTCCTGCGCGTGCAGAGGGGCATGCCAAGGTCAGGGTTCAAGGCAAACAGCAAATCACAGAGCAAGATACTAGCAAGACAAGGATACAAGACAGGTCATAGAACTCAGAACACGACAGAGAGACAAGGTTCAGGATGGAGCAAGGATAGCAAAAGATTTGTGCAAGAGTAGCACGAATATGCACAGTGCGAGAAACAGCTTGAGTGCAAGGGAGCACGGAAACCACGACTGGGGCACCGGCAGGCGGTAGCGGCTGGAGGCACAGGCAGGCGGGCACGACTAGAGGCAGCACGGCTGAGGCACAGACAGGCGGAAACCACAGTAGCACTGGACGGCGAGCATGGCAGAGGCAGACAGGTGGGCACGACTAGAGGCGGCATGGCTGAGGCACAACATGCGGGCACGGGGCTACCAGGCGTGTGCAAGAGGGCACGAAGCCACAAGGCAGGGCTAGGCAAAGGTACAGGACAGAGACGCGTGCGAGACAGCATGGCAAAGCCTAGTACGAGGAGTGCAAGAGCGCACAAAAAACGGAGACTAGACACAGAGTTCAAGACATGGTCCTGCGCATGCAGAGGGCATGCCAGGAGCAGAGTTCAGGGCAAGGTCCTGCGTGTGCAGAGGGCACGCCAGGGTCAGGGTTCAGGACAGAGAGCAGAACGTAGACAGTAGCACAGAACTGAGAAGAGAGAAGGAGAGCGGAACGTATGCTAGAGCCCAGAGACGGGCACAGAGACATAGAACTAGCAGCGGAGCGTAGGCCGAAGCCCAAAGCCGGGTCAAGGCAGAGCCTTGAGACTAGTCAGGGACAGAGACAGAGTCTAGCAGCGGAGCGTAGGCCGGGGCCCAGAGCCGGGTGAAGGCAGAGCCTTGGACAAGACACATAGCGAAAACAGGCAAGGCAGAGAGCATAGAAAGTACTACAAGGCAAAGCATAGCAAGGACAAACATGGCACGAGAGACAACACAAGACATGGCACGAGACAAGAGACGCACAACAGGGCAGAGTGCAGGGGCACAGAATACAGGGAGCGACCAAGCAGACCAAGCAGCCATGCAGGGAAGCAACACGATACTCAGGCCCCGACCATAGGAAGGGGCGGTCTGATATAGCACCATAGCACCTGGACTTCCGGGTCAGGACCAGGGAAGGACTTCCGGTTCAGTTCCTCCTGGGTCATAGAGAGCGTTGCTAGATCAGACTGGCTGGACCATAGAGAAGGTCACATGCTCAGGGGTTCCAGGAATACAGAGGATTGCAGAATCAGACAGTGCTGGAACATAGGAAAGGTCACATGATCAGGGATTCCAGGAATACAGAGGATTGCAGAATTAGACAGTGCTGGAACATAGGAGAGGTCACATGATCAGGGGTTCCAGGAATACAGAGGATTGCTGAATCAGAGCAGAGACGGATGGTTACCTAGCACCAGCGTGCAGCCATGAGGTAAGGCGTGCGTGCACACTGCTCCTGGCGTCTTGCGGCATAACAGTCATGAGGTGCGCCTGTACACACAGGCAAGACCTGTGGGGTGCCCGCAGGGACCCAGACCTGGGGACAACGAGGCATGACAGGCATGACAATGGGGATCATGCAGCGCAAGCAGCATGGCCGGCATGACGGGCATGACAATAAATCTTTATTTTTTTTTGTTTTTTAGTTTTAGTTTTTAAGGGGTTCGCTAAAGGGGTTAACTAATGGGACAGTTTTATAGGGCGGGTCGTTACGGACGCGGCGATACCAAATATGTGTACTTTTATTATTTTGGTTTTTTTTTATTTCCAAGAAATGAATTTATTAGGGAATATTTTGTTTTTATTTATTTAGCAATTTTTTTAAAATTATTTTTACACTTTTTTTTTTACTTTATTACATTGTCCCAGGGGGGACATCACTGTCCTGTGACAGATCGCTGATCTGTCACATCACAGATTGCTGTGACAGATCAGCAATCTGTCACAAGCATTGAAGCAGACTTCCTCATGCCGGCGCTTTGCAGGCACTGAGGAAGCCAGCTCCCTGCAGGCCCCTGAAGGTCCCTGTCACCATCTTGGATCCGGGAACCTGCAGGGAAGGAGCCCCCCGCAGCAGCGCTGCCCATTGCGCTGCTGTGGGGGGCTCAGGGAAGCACGGAGGGAGCCCCCTCCCTGCCGATGCTTCCCTTTAACTCCCGGTACACCGTGATCGTGTTTGATCGTGGTGTGCAAGGGGTTAACGTGTTGGGGGCAGTCTGTGACCGCCCCTGACACATAGTGCTGGGTGTCAGCTGTGATAATCAGCTGACACCCGGCCGCGATCAGCGGCGCTCACTCTGTGAGCGCCGCTGATCGCTGTGACGTACTATACCTGGGAATTAAGTCCCAGGGCACATGGACTGGATAGTACGTCACATGGCAGAAAGGGGTTAATGCATACTTTTAGCACCTAGGAAAAATACGGAAGTGTTTTACAGTAAGCGCCTTAACGACCGCCGATACGCCTTTTAACGGCTCTGTGGAAAAAGTGTATAGCGCCACCCAGAGTCGGATTTTCTCCTGGATCTTGGCTGCCGGGAGTAGCCGATACTCCAGAGAACACAATTCGGGCTTTGCACATCAGATGAGAGAGAAATAGGCCCTCGTGCTTCCCCCCCATGGGCGCTGCCATCTTCTTCCGCAAAGAAAATGGCGGGCGCATGTGTAGTGCACCCATCGAGATCTGCTGGCCGTCAACAATAAGAAGATTTTTCCTATAGGTTCATTTTGATCACTGTGATAGACCATATCACAGTGATCATAATAAAAAAAAATAGTAAATAACCCCCTTTATCACCCCCTTAGTTAGGGAAAAATAATGAAATAAAGAAAATATTTTTATTTTCATTTTCCCATTAGGGTTAGAGTTAATCTAAACTGAGTTGGGGTTAGGGTTGGATTTAGTGATAGGGTTGGAATTAGGGTTAGGGTTGGTATTAGGGATAGGGGTGTGTTGGGGTTAGGTTTGTGATTAGGTTTAGGGTTATGGTTAGGGTTGGGATTAGGGTTAGGGGTGTGTTGGAGTTAGTGTTGGAGTTAGAATTGAGGGGTTTCCACTGTTTAGGCACATCAGGGGGTCTCCAAACGCGACATGGCACCACCATTGATTCCAGCCAATTTTAAGTTCAAAAAGTCAAATTGTGCTCCCTCCCTTCCGAGCCCCGACGTGTGCTCAAACAGTGGTTCATCCCAACATATAGGGCATCAGCGTACTCAATACAAATTGCACACCAACTTTAGGGGTCTAATTTCTACTGTTACCATAGTGAAATTAAAAAATTGTGGACTAAAAAATCACTTTTGTGGAAAAAAAATGATTTTTTATTTTCACGGCTCTGTGTTATAAACTTTAGTGAAACACTTGGGGGTTCAAAGTTCTCACAACACATCTAGATAAGTTCCTTGGGGGGGTCTAGTTTCCAAAATGGGGTCACTTGTGGCGGGGTTTCCACTGTTTAGGCACATCAGGGGTTCTGCAAATGCAACATGATGCCTGCAGAGGATTCCATCAAAGTCTGCATTCCAAAACGGCACTCCTTCCTTCCGAGCTCTGCCATGCGCCCAAACAGTGGTTCCCCCAATATATGGGGTATCGGCGTACTCGGGACAAATTGCACAACAACTTTTGTGGTACAATTTCTCCTGTTACCCTTGTGAAAGTAAAAATTTGGGGGTGAAAACATAATTTTAGTGGAAAAAAATGATTTTTTATTTTTATGGCTCTGCGTTATAAACTTCTGTGAACCACTGGAGGTTCAAAATGCTCACCACACATCTAGATAAGTTCCTTAGAGGAATAGTTTCCAAAATGGTGTCACTTGTGGGGGTTTCCACTGTTTAGGACATTGCCATGCGCCCAAACAGTGGTTTACCCCCACATATGGGGTATTGGCATATTCAGGAGAAATTGCACAACATATTTTGTGGTTCATTTTCTCTTTTTACATTTGTGAAAATAAAAAAATTGGTTCTGAGGTAAAATGATTGTAAACAAAAAAAAGTTAAATGTTAATTTTTTCCTTCCACATTGCTTCAGTTCCTGTGAAGCACGTAAAGGGTAAAAAAAAAACTTCTTGAATGTGGTTTTGAGCACCTTGAGGGGTGCAATTTTTAGAATGGTGTCACTTTTGGTTATTTTCTGTCATATTGACCCCTCAAAGTGACTTCAAATGTGAGGCAGTCCTTAAAAAAAAATGGTTTTGTAAGATTTTTTGTAAAAATGAGAACTCTCTGGTCAACTTTTAACCCTTATAAGTTCCTAACAAAAAAAAATTTGTTTCCAAAATTGTGCTGATGTAAAGTAGACATGTGGGAAATGTTATGTATTAAGTATTTTGTGTGACATATCTCTCTGATTTAAGGGCATAAAAATTAAAGTTTGAAAATAGCAAAATTTAAACAAAATTTCGCCATATTTCCATTTTTTCATAAATGCAAGTCATAGCAAAGAAATTTTACCACTAACATGAAGTACAATATGTCACGAAAAAACAATCTCCGAATCAGCGGGATCCGTTAAAGCGTTCCAGAGTTATAACCTCATAAATTGACAGTGGTAAGAATTGCAAAAATTGGCCTGGTCATTAAGCTGCAAAATTACATTTTGCATACACATTGATTTGCTTTTTCAGCTCAGACCTAGTTTCTCATTTAGTTCAATGTGCATTCTGTGCATATATGGGTGTGACCGCCCTGTTTGAGTTGGAAAATCCATCCTGTCTGGCCTATGCTATTACTGGTGGTTCAGTCCCTCGGTGATTGTTCACATTTGCGTCACTTGACAAGTGGAAAGGTTTTAAATACAAGAGTTAGGACTGTCCCACAAGGGTTGCCTTGACGTGGCGGGATGGCGTGTACATTCTTTTGATCAAAATTATGTTTACTAAAGACAATTATTATTATTACTACCTTCATGCAATTTTTGCAATTTATTTTTTACTTTTTTATTTTAGGATATTTGTTTTTTGTTTTTGGTTTTCTCTGGTCATTAAGCTGCAAATTGGCTCAGTCACTAAGGGGTTAAGGTTGTAGCCAGCCAGGCTTGGACTGGCCCACTAGAGAGCAGGAAAATCCTCCGGTGGACCACCACCCCCTTATATGAGAAGTACTTGACACAATATACTTGATTCACTATGTACAAAGGCAGCATCTTATTTAACAATCATCACAGTTTATTGCTATAGAAATTTGTGAATGAGAATAAAGTCATATTTGCATGTTGCTGAAAATGGGGCCCTGGAGTTGATGTTACTGATGGGCTCTTGGCACCCCAGTCTGACACTGAGTCCAGCTTCTGACTGCGTTGAGGCTGGAGTATTAGGTTATCACAGTGGTTGGAAGCTGGCATGATGAGGGTTTGGAGTAGGTGGGACAGGGAGGTTATTGGGGAGGGTCAGTTGGGAATGATTATTTATCAGGGGACTCTGGGGGAGGGATTGGCCACTTATCCCACTTCCAGGGCACACAGCAAGTTCCGACCGACACACATACACAGTCGGCACTGAAATTATTCAGGTCCCTTTAAATTTTTCACTCTTTGGTTTCATTGTAGACATTTGGTAAATTCAAAAAAGTTATTTTTTACTCATTAATGTACACTCTGCACCCCATCTTGACAGGAAAAAAAAACAAATGTAGACATTTTTGCAAATTAAAAAAGAAAAGCTGAAATATCACATGGTCAAAAGTATTCAGACCCTTTGCTCAGTATTGAGTAGAAGCACCCTTTTGAGCTAGTACAGCCATGAGTCTTCTTGGGAATGAGGCAACAAGTTTTTCACACCTGGATTTGGGGATCCTATGACATTCTTCCTTGCTAGCCCAATGCTCCAGCCTCTCCTTTCTGCGTAAACGCAGTAAGGAGCTGGACTCTGTGAAACAAAGAGTGAAAAATGTAATGGGGTCTGAATACTTTCTGTACCCACTGTATATATATATGTGTGTGTGTATATATATATATATATATATATATATTAGTCCAGTGCTCATATACCCATCATACACATTCTCCATCCCATAGTCCTGTGCCCATATACCCATCATACACATTCTCCATCCCATATTCCCGTGCACATATACCCATCACACATCCTCCATCCCATAGTCCAGTGCCTATATACCCATCATACATATCCTCCATCCCATAGTCCCGTGCCCATATATCCATCATACATATCCTCCATCCCATAATCCAGTGCCCATATACCCATCATACATATCCTCCATTCCATAGTCCCGAGCCGGGTGGCGCTGAGCAAGAAGTTCCTGGAGATGTGCTGTTATGTAATCTGGCAGTGCGGCTCTGTGTGCGGCCGCTGATGATGCGATTTTCTACGCCGGTAACAATAGAGCCTGGCAGTAATAGCGGAGGGGGTGATTCATTTCTGTCATGTGCTCTCTGCTCCTTTCTGGGGCGCAGGCAATGGCTGGAAGCTTATGTTCTCGGGGATTTCTCCTACCCGGTCAGTGTCTGCTGAAGTGTTGTGGAGTGCTCATAGCAACCAATCACAGCTCAGCTTCTTTTAAACAGCTCTGGTGAAATGAAAGATGCTTGGTGACTGGGTGAGGCTATGTGGAGTGGGCGTGGCTGATACACATACACACACACTCTTTTTTATATATAGATTTTACATGGATGGAGTACGGTGTGTCCAATAAGGAGTTAATAAATCTCGGGTCATAGTTGCTAGCAATGTGTACGGGGTCCTTGAAGATGGTTTTAAGTTAGTATGGTATGGGGTATTCATCAGGACATGGATCCCTCTGCTATAATTTGGTTTTTGGGTCTGGTGAGTGGTGGGGCAAAAGAATGTCGAGTCCCAGTTTGGCAGTTAACCGTTAACAACCCATTTTGGGGTTTTGGTCCTCCTGAGCCTGTAGCTTGCAACTGGGAGTAAGCGTGGTTGGTCAATTTTGGGGTCACAAAAATTTGAAGCTTCAAGGACCTTAGCACATTTTTTTGAAAATGGGGAAAAATGTTTGTAATGTTTATAATAAAAGGCTACTGTGGCCAATATTATCCAACCTTTGGTGTCTATTATTTGTTATGGGTAAGAGAAGGATTGGTGGTTCCTTAAGGGGTTAAGGATCATGAGAACCATCGCAGAGTCTACAACACCGTCATGCATTCTCTGATCCGTTTCCTTCCTGAACACTCCTCTGTCAACGTTTTAGTATGCTCATCTCATAGATGGCATCTTGTGAAAGCCTAGAGACCCTGCATTTCCATTGATGCGGTGGCCTCCGGGAAATCCCATTCCAGGCTGGTGCGGCGGTGGTGCCCTGCTGAGCGAGGAGCTCCGCCAGCATCTTATGAAAGACCGGAGGCCCCACATATCCATTGCTGTGATGCGGTGGCCCTCGGGAAAATGGCCACCGGGGCGGTGCATGCTCAGACTGAGATCTCGGCAACTCGGGAGACGAGATCTCACTGCTGAGATCTCAATCTGAGCATGTGCCGCCCCCGGTAGCCATTTTCCCAGAGGTCATCGCATCGCAGCAATGGATGTGAGGGGCTTCTGGGCTTTCACAAAATGCCGGTGAAGCCCCCACCGCATCACCGCCGAATCTGCTGCACCAGCCTTAGAAGGGAGTGTGAGAGTGTGATCATCGCCCGACTCCTGCTGCCGTCACAGTATTTGTAAGTATATTCCGACTATAAGACGCACTCCCGTTTTCCCCAAAAAAATTTTGGGGAAAAAAGTGCGCTTTATAGTACAAAAAATACAGTAACAAGCAGGTACTATGCATGCTCAGTACAGATGAGCAGATTAGGCAAAACTCGAATTCGACTGTTTGTGCATTTTTTGTCCAGGAAACTTGATTTGTAGAGAATTTATTCTATGCAAATTTAATGTCTATTATGCTCTGAGTTCTATCCAAACCCCAAAGCATAAAAATTTGGAACAAATTGGAACAAATTTTTTTAAAAATTTGTTATACTCCCTTTGTCTCTTACCTCCCTGGAAGCACTGCTACTCACATGTCTGGTCTTCATCACATCTTCTGATCACCGCCATTAGCGCTCAAATCCCAAGGTCCTGCACATCGAATTGGTTTGTGACTCTGAGGCCTGGGAGGGTTCTGCACTCTGACCTTGTGACTCTCCATCATGTGACTGATCACATGAATCTTGACATCACACAGATCCTGTGTGGACCCCCTCCCACCTGCTCTATGGAGGTCTACTAAAACCAGCCCATAACATAACTCTCATTCATAATCTCAACACGTAGTGTGCTGGAGGAAACTACTCTGGTTTTACATCACTAACTCCATCATGCGCAGTGATGCGTGTCTCCCCTCCATCACTTCACCAGTGACTGTCACAATAGTGACACATAATCTTATTTTAGGCTTCCATGGAGCTAAAACTAGTCATATATCCTGAAAGGTATATACATGTATGTTATAACATAATGTTTAAGATGGGGAAAGAAATAACTTGTAAATAATATCATTAATGATAACCATAAATATCCCTTGTAGATTGTGAGCCTTCGCGGGCAGGGTCCTCTCTCCTCCTGTACCAGTTATGACTTGTATTTTTTAACATTATTGTACTTGTTTTTATTATGTATACCCCTCCTTACATGTAAAGCACCATGGAATAAATGGCGCTATAACAATAAATAATAATAATAATAATAATAATAATAATAATAACTATACACATACACGTAAAGTATATTGTGATAGCACACACATTTATGGAGGTGCCAACAAGCCCAAGGTGTTTTACCTGTAAGTAGGATAAGTGCAGGATGACAGCAGAAGTTAGGTGTAGCGTCTCCCACACCCCGAAGTGCATTTTTCCACTAGCTTTTCCGGGGGCTTGTCAGGATGAGGGGCAGCAGCCTACTTATGTGAATTGTCCACCAATAGATGCCATAAGAAGACCCGATGATGCTAATGACGTTGTAGCGCATGACTTGTCTGCCACACCCCACGTGGTAAGGCTAGGTTTACATTAGGGCTTGAGTCCGCAGCGTATCATCCGCAAATGCATGCAAAACGCATGTTTACGCAGTGTTTTTTATGTGCATCATCTTACACGTGACGGGGAAAAAGCTGCGTGTGCATGCGTTTGTATGCGTTTACGTTGTTTATGCGCATGCGTTTGATATGACATCAGACAATTGGGCGTGTCTCATGGGATTTCTATATGTATTTTGAATAACGCATACGTATCAAATGCATGTGTACTCATGCCTTTGCATACGTATGTGTTCCCATAGACAGTAATGCATTTTTTTTGACCCGCTCATCCGCATATTTGACGGATTTTTGAAGCCTCAAAAAATGCAACATATTGTGTTTGCCGAAAGCTTGTGAGGCCGAGAACCTAAAGTGTCTAATGTACATTAATAAGCTGCTAATTGGCAATCATGTCCATAGAATTCTGTTGGCCTTATTAATTTCAATGGCGGTAATGGCCATTCACAAATTATGGCAGATTCCTGCTAAAAAGGGGAATTTGATTGTGTATGTGGGACTCTGGAGACATAGGTGTTGGTCAACTGATTGTTCACTAAACAGGTGTCTAAGGTGTTTGAGCACCTTCACTAAGAGCAGCAATTGTCCATTTTATTTTGCCAACTAATATTTTGAAAATTTTAGTTTGCAAACAAACCAGGTAGCGAGTTGCATTAGATCGCTGTGTTTGATTTGCTATTCAGTGCTACAATGTAATGTGAATCATTAACGTCCACATTTCTGTGCTGCTAGGAAGTCTGTTTGCAATGTAAAATGTATACAGACTTGTTTTCTTACAGGGATTTCTACATTGTTCTCAGTTACACGCATATCAAGGAAGTAAACCGAATAACGTGCATGTCCAAATCTCTCATTGCTGAGTGCACATGGTCTCAGTAACCACAATTTATTTTCTCATCCGTGCACTGCATCGGACTTAATCCACTTTTGAGCAGTGTGATGTAGGTATCATACATGAAATTTTAGGTCTCCAGTTACCTTGCTAGTGCAGGCAGCAATTAGATACTTAAAAGGGTTGCCAACATTTTGGGGACAATTTTATTTTCTTACTTAACTAAATGAATTCAGGTCTAAAAAATTTTATTTATATTTTTTTTTCAAATAGGTTTCATTAAAAACGTTGCATTGGGGGGGTGCTCAGACCCTGGACTGAGAGGACGCGCGGCTGCAGAGCTCCAGCCATTTACCGGCTGAAGAGCCCTACAATGGTGCTCTGTCACGCTCACCGATGGCTCCCAGGAGGGTGAGAACCTCTGAGCTCTCCAGAGCGTTGTTTGCCAGCTCTACGACTGCTCTTGATGTCTTCCTCCTGCGGGAGCAGATCAGCACCGCTGTGAGGGCCCCATCTTGCCGGGAGGAGGCGGTTAAAAGACACAAGGAGGCCACAGCTCATGGCGCCCTGGATGAGGGAGAGCAGCGATCAGACCCGGCGGACGCTGGGTCCACAGGTGGTAAGGAGGATATAAATATGGGAGAAAACCCAAGGCAGTGCTGCGCTAATGGGGTCCTGCAGACACTGATCTCCCGTAAATATTATGTTGCAAAAAATGGCGGATCGCCGCAGGCAGCTGATGGAGACCATCTCTCCCCCACCCCTGAACAGACTCAAGTTGTTGTTGTCTAGAAAGATAGTAACCTGTTATGATTGAGTCACCGTAGGAGGCAGACACAAAAATAGAAGCTACGTCCAGAAAACCAGAGAAGTTGGCAACTATCAGATTGCAGACCCCTGAACCTATCAACACAACTAGCAGTAGCCGTGGGGGGTTCCTACGATGCCCTAGACCCCTCGATCACAGCCGGAGCGCTAAATAGCCTAAAGACAGAAAAGGAAATCTAAACTGCCCCAGAGCAGACCCCAAAGTAAAAGGCAGCCCCCAACATATAATGACGGTGAAGCAAGATGAAAAAACACTCACACAGATAGAAAGATAGGCTGACCAAACGATGGGGCCCAAGCTAGCTAAACAGAACAGGAAAGGAAGGTTGCTGTCTGCAATCTGCCAAAACCCTATCAAAGACATAAGCCAACAAGCTGATATGAAAAAGACCCTGAAGCAGCTAGGCTTCAAAAACTAAATCAGCACTCAGGTATTTTCAGAAGACAGAGCTAAAGGAATTCAGCACACCCCAGCAGGGAATGGCAGAAATCCAGAAAAACAAAGCAAAACAAAGTCTAAGCACAAATGCAAAAGGCCGAGCAGAAAACTTAGCTTTAGAGGAGCAGGAATTCAGACTGGTCTCCAAGGATCCCACAGAGAAATCACCCGCAGGGCAGAAGGGCGTCGGCAGCCTTATATCCAGTCAGTAACTCCACTCAGCCAGTCATCATCATCAGACTCAGGTGTTTGATAATCAGGCTCACTACCTTTCTTTACCAGAAGAGGGAGTTCCTCGGGCCTCAGTAGTGAAGGGGAAAATGAACTCACAACAGTAACCCCCATGGAAGGGAGCAATAATACTGGGAAAAAAGGGGTATTAAGTTCCCAAAAGGTTCCCCCTAGGCTAACCCCAAGAAGCACTTATGAGGATGATGGGAGTGACTATATGAAGAGCTCCTCTGAGGAGGAGGGAGACCACATGAATGAGTGTGGTGCCCCCAGGAGTAAGGTCGCCACAATGGCATTGCCTTCCTCCAGGGAGGGTGATGTCATGCTTGGAAGCAATGAAGGGTCTCTCTGACAGATAACCATGTCATGCAACACAGTTCCCACTCCAGGCCAGCAGAAGGAGCTCTGAATGAGAATTGGGGGAGCAGTGCTCTCTGAGGGCCAGGAAGGGAAATTAGGAGTTAGTGTGAGGAGGGCAACAAGTGTAAACATGTGGAGAGAAGCTGGAGGTTGAGCTGAGGAAAGAGAGCTCCCTCCCAGTGAGCGCGCATGATCTGGAGCCTGGTCTCCACGGTTGTATGGATACTGAAGGTCCTGCAACAGAAACCAGAGGAATAGGAAGCTGTAAATGCTCTATTCCCAACTAAGACTCGAAGGCACAACAGCAACGGGTGAGCCAAGAGAGATAGAGGGCTACAGCTGTCTGCCATACGAGGTAGCTCTAAGAGAAGATAAGAAGGAGGAACTTCAGTATAACACTGTACTGCATGTACCTCAAGCCAGCGCTAGGAAGGAGACTACACAACCCATCTGATGGAGAGATCCCTGAGTTGCTTCCAGGCTAGCCTGCTCCTGTGTCATCTGTAATCAGGACCCTGGACTGCACTTGCCAAGTAAAGGTAAAGAAACTGCACCCTGTTGTGTCCTTGCCTCCTTCCTGCAACATCCTCAGCACTGCTACATCTCTGTGCCAAACACTGCACCCTCTTCCTAACATTCCGCTACACTGCCCTGGGACCATCAGTCCTACCTCTGGAGGGCTACAACATCATTGCTGCACCACACCATCTGTCCCAGAGGATCTGTCTGCAGAGTCGGCTTAACACCTCTCTTGCCGAACACCACAGATGGCGTCACGAATCACTTATAAACTTTATTCCCAACTCAACCCCTTTTACATGGGCGCCCAGGGCCACGGACCAGGTCACCGCTGCTGTGACCTTCCCCTCTGAAGGACCGGCCCGGTACCGAGTACCCCACAGCCCTGCGAGGGCGATCCATTTTGGCATCACGAACAGGATTACGGAGCCCGGTATCCCCGGGTCCTGTGTGCCAGACACTGTTGTGTGATATAGTCTGTGTGCGAAATTGGCGCCATTGCCGCCATTATCCCACTGATTGGCACGCGCGGGAAGAAAAGGGGCAGGCCTTCGTGGCGGAGCCTGCCGCAGAGCGCGAAGAAGTGAAGTGCCGCGCGGGAAGAGAGGACAGCGCGCGAGAAGGGGAGAAGCTGAGGCCTACAGCCGGTAAGCCGCTCAAACCCGGGGCCTGGCAACCGTTAACTAGGGGGAATGAGAATGTCTCAGGCAAGCGCCGATGCAGCGGCTGACACCCCCGCCAGCCCCTCAGCGCCACAAGATGCAGTGATCAACGCGGCTGCGGCTCCGGTAGCACCCACCGCAGAGGTCCCCATAATGCCGCTGTCCATGCCCTACATACCGGGAGCGGCCTGGCTACCGCAGTACCCGGGTGAGTCCCATACCCTGAGTGAATTTAAAGAGAGACTGTGCAGTTTGTTTGAGGTGTATCCTCTATCTGAAAGCCAGAAGGTGAACATCCTGATTGGGCAGCTAACAGATGCAGCACAGAGAGAAGTAAAAGCCAGGCAGGACAATGACAAGGAGACTGTTAAAAAGATTTTGGCCAAGCTAGAAAGCACCTTTGACACCCGCCCTGCAGCTGAAATCAAGATGAGGTTCTTTGGGTGTAAACAAAAAGTGCAGGATAGTATAAGGGACTATGCTCTTAACCTGCAGGAGGCGCTGCGAGCCGTCAAGCAAATTGATCCTGACAGTGTGAAAGAGGAAGACAAACTGTTAAAAGAGCAGTTCATTGAAGGACTCCTATCCAGTACCCACAGAGCGCAGCTGCGCATCATAACCCTACAAAACCCTGACCTGGACTTTGCTGATTTCAAGGACAGGGCTATTCGGGTACTGCAGGAACCAACTGTCGGCCGTCCAGCGCCCCCTAGGCGCCCAGGGATCACCTACCACCAGGAAGCAACATCTTTCCCTTCCATCCCTGTGGAGGCTAATGCACAGACTCTGGATAAAGATCCTACAGAAGAGCTGCATCTTCAGGTCCAGGAGTTGACCAAATGGATGGCTGCACTTACTAAAACTGTGCAGTCCCTGCAGGTGTCCTCCAAGGAGAAGATCCAGCTTGCTTCCAGTCCAGAGGATGTCCCATGGCTCCGGAAGAGGAGAACCCCGCCACTCCAAGGGAGGATAAACGAGCGCTATGACCAGGACTGACGTCCCATCTGTCATCACTGCTACAAGGCAGGTCATCTTGCAAGATTCTGTCCTTTAAACGAGCAACCCCTGGGGCAGAGGACCAACCCCCAGGAGTAGGACCACAAGGCCCAAGGAACTGGTGAGCCAAGTATGTTGGAGGGAGACCGATCCTTCCTGTGGTGATTGACGGCATCCCCATGAACGCTTTGCTGGACACTGGCTTCCAGGTGACCACTATGCCCTATATCCTCTACAAGCGGTATTGGGCTGACTCTGAACTCACCCGTGGCCCAAGTGATGAACTAACAGTAGTTGCCAGTAATGGTCAGTCTTTACCACAAGTGGGGTGTAAAGAAATTACTGTTAAAGTGGGGAGGGTGGAGTTAAAATCTCAAGGTCTGATAGTTGTGGATATTGATCGACGAGAATGTAATCCCATGATGACTCTTGGTACAAATGTAATTGAAAATTGTCTTTCCGAGGTTATTGTCTTGTTGCAACAGGTGGCTGAGACTGCTGGTTCCAGTGAACAACGAGTCCTGCAAAAGGAGATCAAGGCACTGATGCAAAGACAGCAGGTAGAACTCTCTGGCGGAGAAATTGACAGTGTCAGAGTGAGTGATGCTTTCCCCATTGCAATACCCCCCAGATGTGAAATGTTGATTTGGTGTCGGGCAGCTATAGGTCTCAGAGGAAAGAATTACCAGGCATTGGTAGAGCCAGTATGCTCTGATAGCAGGCCCACTGTCCTGACAGCCAGAGGGGTGGTTGATGTACGTAAGGGGAGAGTACCTGTACGGCTTTTGAATTGTGGGGAGGAGAAGGCCACAATACCTCGGTATGCCACAGTTGCTAATAATGCAATGCAGGCAGCAGAGCCCTTGGTCTCATCCGACCAGGTGGAGGACAATGGCTCTGTCAAGCAGCTGAAGGAGTGGTGCCAGCAACTGCAGGTGGGGACTGACTCTACACCTTCATACCAGAAAAATGGGGTTTACAGGGTGACCCAGGAATATGAGCAGGTATTCAGTAAGCACCCTCTAGATTTTGGGAAGGCAAAAGGGGTTCAACATCATATCCCCACTGGAGATCATCCACCCATTAAAGAAAGGTACCGGCCTATACCCCCAACACAATACCAATGTGCTAAAGGTATGTTTAGAGAGATGAAGGAAGCTGGGGTTATCAGAGACAGTTGTAGCCCCTGGGCAGCTCCAATAGTTTTTGTAAAGAAAAGGATGGTACCATGAGAATGTGTGTTGATTACAGGAAAATTAACAGCATTACACATAAAGATGCCTACCCATTACCTAGAATTGAGGAATCTTTGGCTGCACTTAAAACTGCTAATTACTTTTCCACCTTGGATCTCACTAGTGGGTATTGGCAGGTTCCCGTGGCAGAGGCAGACAAGTAGAAAACAGCATTTACCACTCCAATGGGTCTATGTGAGTTCAACTATATGCCATTTGGGCTCTGCACTTCCCCAGGAACATTTCAACGGCTGATAGAGTGCTGCCTGGGACACATGAACTTTGAGACAGTCCTGTTGTACCTTGATGATGTCATTGTTTTCTCCAAGACTTATGAAGACCATCTGGAGCAACTGGCTGAGGTGTTTGAAGCCTTGTCCAACTTTGGCCTGAAGGTGAAGCCTTACAAATGCTATCTCCTGAAGCCCAAGGTACAGTACCTCGATCATGAAGTGTGTGCAGAAGGCGTGGCACCAGATCCTGACAAAGTCACAGTCATCCGGGACTGGCTGAAGCCCAGCAACCTCCATGAAGTACGCCAATTCCTCGGGTTGGTAGGCTACTACCGAAGGTTCATCAAGGGCTTCACTGAAATAGCCACTCCTATGCAAAATCTTCTGGTGGGGCAGTCCAAGAAGGTGAAATATAAAATATAACCTTTAATCAGTTAATTAAAAGTACTAATCATGTGTGACCCCTGTGAAAATAAAAAAACAGCATGCAGCTGCTTATCAAGTATATGGGCCTTCACTTAAAAAAAGAAGAAAGGCCAAACCTGAATAAGAGAATATAGATGGTCACCCAGAGATTTGTTACATAGGTGAACAAAAACATCTAAAGGGTACAGCAATTGAGATCAATTTACTCATAAATGCCATAACCCATTTGCATATATATATATATATATATATATATATATATATATATAAAATTCATGCAGTTTGCCAAAAAGGTCTCTAAGGACCAAAAATTGACAGTCAGGTGAGAATAATAGTAAAAAGGAACAATCTCACCAAATAGACAGATGAGCCAGCATAGGGAGTGGCCGGCAACTGGAGAAGAATGTCCCCAGGATAACGCATCTTTACGGTTACCTTTAGACACAAAGGTCTCCCCCGGGCGCTGGAATGTCAACTGTTAGGCGTCGGATTCCTGACTCTGCATGGCAGGAGTCCAGAGCCAGACATCCAGCGGTCTCCCATTCTCCTCCGACCGCTCCGGGTGTTGCTCAGCAATCACGGTGAGCCAGGCGTACTGCTCAGACTCGCTCTGACAGCCTGGATGTTGCTGCCACCTCCGGTGCAGCAATGGTAGTGCAACCTGCTCTGCAGGGAACCGCTCCAGAGGCTAAGTCCTCATGCCGTGCTACTGGGCATGCCCGTAAGGTGACCTCTCACTGGAGAGCAGGGGTCACATGTTCAGGTCCTGTGTCGGATCTGATTGGTCCTTTCCAGGGTACTGGAAGGTCCCGGAAGCGCATGGCTATAAAAAGCTCGCATGGCGGCTCGGCCATGCGCTAGCGTAGCATATTATGCTGTGTATGTATGGTGATGGATGCATGGACTGGTGACTGACTTATTACGAAACCCCTTCCCTTGGATACTACGAATAGTGACTGTGTGTTGGGTTAGTCAGCTCCAGATTGTGGCAAGCTACTTCACCTTCTGGTGCATCTGCCATTACCCAGCAGAGGTCTTACCATCTACTGCACGGTGGACCCCGGGCGGCGAACGCACCTCCTATTATTTTATATCTGGTGCGTTCCGCCGACCATAACATTAACTTGACGGAAGCCACGGTAATTACCTTGGACCGGTTACTTGACAGATGTGGAGACTGACTCTCAGCCCCCTTCTCGACAATGTCACACGTCACTGGCCGGTTGCTTGACAGATGTGGAGACTGACTCTCAGCCCTCTCCTCGACAATGTCGCACGTCACAGACCGGTTGCTTGACAGATGTGGAGACTGACTCTCAGCCCCCTTCTCAACAATGTCACACATCACAGACCGGTTAGCGGACGGCGGACCTGTAACCGCCGAAGACGAGCAAGAAGGGTTCTTCGGATGTACGGACAACAGGCAACTTTTTTGACAGGACGGTCCCCAAAGGAGTATATCACCGGATTGCCAGTCCAGGGTCGGCCCGTGAGTTCATAACAAAGGAAGACCAAGAAGAAGGGTATGAGCCAAAGTCAGCAATACGTAGAAGGAGATTCGCTCCCGATGACATGTGCCAATCTGCAACTCTACTTCCTCAGTGACCTGGTTAACGGTGTCCTGCAAGGGCTTACCGTCGACCGGAACTACCGACCTAGGAGTCTCCAGGGATCTGACAGGAAGCTGAAACTTCTTAACTGCCTCGAGACTAATAAAGTTACCCACTGCACCAGAGTCCACAATAGGCTTCACAACTTTCGGAACCAAAATTCAGGGACACAGGCACGGTAAGGGGTAAAGAGGAATCACATACACCAGAGGAGAACTCACTTACCAGTCCCATTTGGAGAAACTTCCCCGGCCTCTTGGGACATGAGCGTAGGAAGTGGGAGGCATCCCCACAATAGAAACAGAGCCCTTGTGCCTGCCTCTTCACACGAAGTAATATAAAAGAACTTGGCACTCAGATTGGAAAATAGAGTAAATTTTTTTGTTTCATTTTATTTGCATCCAGATTATGTGTTAAACGTTCTATTTCAAGAGCACCTCTTAACAATGTCAAGTGAAACCTTCTCATTTAATGCTACAGAAACAGTCGAAATTGTCTCAAAGATAACTGCATCGAGTGACTTTCTACAAACCCCCACCAGGGATATCAAAAACAGAGACCTTGAGAGGGAGTCTAGAAGAGCCATTAATTTGGAGCTTCATTCCATAACTCTTGCTAAATACCTACGGGTCCTACGCATCCCTAGGGGCCTATGAGTACCCCTGCAACCCACTTTTTTTTAAAGAGGACAAGGAGTACTGCACAAAATTTTAGCAGATTTTAAACAAATGTTCATTTGATTTGATGTCACTAACTTTGTTTTTTTTACAGAAAAATTTGGAGAGTGTCAATTCACAAATATGTGTCATAGAAAATCAACTCTCAGCCACTATGACCCAAGAAGAGTTCCAGGAGCTCAAGCTCAAAAATCAGGAAAATCTGCTTATTCACAGATCAGAATTGGAAAAGAAAAAGAGATCAAAGTTTCTACGAGACACCGAGGACTACCTGCAAAACAGAGTCTACGGTTGGCGAGACACGCAACGTCCTTTCAGGCGCCGCACCGCTCGAAGCTCTTCAGGTTCAACAGACAGCCGATCCGGCATAACCAGCAACACCACCTCTACGGCTTTTTTAGGCCACAATCGAGGCCGCACAAGAGGAAGACGAGGCCAATGCTACCGGGGACAACAAATTAGACACCAGGTCCAACGTGACGACAAGATCCCAGGTAATGCACCTCTGGTAATAAACATCTCCTCAAAGAATTTAAATACCGATCAACTATCTGTACTCCAAAAGGGTTTATCATTCTGCCCCTCTTATAAGTTCAATTTTTTTGAACTAGATATGGATTTACAGAGGTTCTTTAGAAACCTCAGACTTAAGGTACACTTTGCAAAACAACCATCTAGATCAATAGGTCAGGTTCCCACAAGTCTACTACAATTCACTGATCTAGGGCTTCGTACACATAGTACTTTTATGCCCCCAAAAGGCAACCCACCAATTGAGACCTTTATCTCTCTGGTTGAAAGAGACATAGGGGTCTTTCACAGAGAAGTCAATCAGGGGAAATTCTATCACCACACTAATTTGTCCAGAGATGAACAAATGGCGCTTGATTACCTTTCTTCCGATAAATCATTGGTCATCAAACCAGCCGACAAGGGTGGGGCATTGGTCATCATGGACAAATCAGACTATTTGAATGAGATCCATAGACAATTAAGTGACAGAGAAGTCTACATGCCCGTTTCTCACAATCCTCTCGTTTCTATCATCAATAAAATTAAACCCATTATAGAACACCATATAGGGGTGGGTACAATTGATAAAAAGATAGGGGACTTCCTTTTGAACTTAGATCACACCAGTCTTTTACATCTTACCGAAAATTCACAAGAGATTGGAAAAACCACCAGGTCGCCCCATCGTGTCTTCTACAGATTCCATTCTTTCCCCACCAGCTATGTTTCTAGAGAAAATACTGACACCACTGGTTAAAACCACAAGATCATACTTGAAAGATACCAATGAGTTCATAACACTCATTAAATCTCTGGGCCTTCTCCCCCTCCTCTCTTTTGGTCACATGGGATGTTAACAGTTTATATACATCCATTACGCATGAAAAGGGTTTAAGGGCTACAGAAACATTGATGGTAAAG
This sequence comes from Dendrobates tinctorius, assembly GCF_039654945.1. Classification (NCBI taxonomy): domain Eukaryota; kingdom Metazoa; phylum Chordata; class Amphibia; order Anura; family Dendrobatidae; genus Dendrobates; species Dendrobates tinctorius. The sequence goes on along the minus strand of NW_027361676.1, from coordinate 71,529,312 downwards.
GCGAGTATGGATATTAAAATTCGCAACATTTGCTCTGACCTTTTAGAGCTAGTTTTAAAAGAAAACTATTTTCTTTTTCAAGACACATTCGACATACAGAAACAGGACACCGCAATGGGGTCACACGTAGCGCCCCTCTACGCTATTGCCTATATGGCCTTATTTGAGGAAGATTATGTCTTCACCCACCCATTATATATACAGCATTCCATAGTATGGCTTAGATTCATTGATGACATCTTCTGTGTGTGGAATGGCCCCCTAGACACTCTGATGGAATTCGATCATTACATTAACAATGTTTGGCCCGAACTTAAATTCACCTTCCAACATGATACGAATATGATGAATTTCTTAGATACGTTGATTAGTAAAGATTCACTAGGGACATTAAAAATAGATCTTTACGTCAAACCAACCGACAAATAGTATTCTACACTTTGACAGCTTTCATCCATCCTCAGTCAAAAAATCCATCTCCAGGTCACAATATTGTAGAGTAGACAGAATAGTCTCTGAGGAGGCCACAAAGGCCCAGAGACTGAAAGATTTGACAAGAAAATTCACAGAAAGGGGTTATCCTGAAAAACTTTTAAATGAATCAAGATCCATGATAGGCCAATTTGAGAAAACTGATAAATCAGATAAACGTATACCCTTTGTCAATACATACCACCCTTATTCGAGAAAAATACAGACCACGATAAATAAACATTGGGGTCTGTTATCCAGGAGTTATCCGGAGATAGAGGAGTTTCAAAAACCATTCCTCCCCTGCTATCGGAGACCAAGAAATTTGAAAGACAAGCTTGTAAGAGCAGATATAGGCTCTAACGTAAAGATACCAAGACAGATGTTTCTCCAAACACAAAAGCAGGGTACATTTCCATGTCTATCCTGCTTACAATGTAATAATATACAGAAGAGAGGTCAGATTTTTCACCCACAAACTGGAAGAGCTATTCCCATTAAAGGGTACTATACATGTGAATCTACATATGTTGCGTATTTATTTAAGTGCCCATGTGACCTAGCTTATGTGGGAGAAACCACACAGATGGTGAAAGACAGAATTTCACAACATAAATCCATTATAAGATGTAAGAAATCTCATCTCCCACTTCCACATCACTTTCTTGACAAGGGACATAATATTTCCCAGTTGAAATTTTAAGTCTTGAAGCAGGTTGAACCGGACAGAAGAGGGTATGACAGGACAAAAAGACTCAAAAAAAGAGAGGCCTATTGGATTTTCACACTACAGACCTTGGAGCCTAAAGGACTCAATAGAGATTATGGCACACAGAGTTTTCTGTGATTTAAGTTGTCGTTTATTAATGTTTACTACCATTGTGTATGACTTGTACTAACCGTAATTTTTCTATTTCTTTTATATAGAATCGTTAGACTTGACTCTTCACCTCCTCTCTGGGCACTACTGTTTCACCTGGTATAGTATATTTTCACCGTCACCTCAATAATTCCATGGGATAATAAAAGAAATTTAAGAAAAAAATCTTTTTCCCATAAGCATAAGTTTTTAAAATTGAAGTGATGTCTTCATTATTTCTCATCTACCACATACCCTAGTTTTGTACACTAACTTCCCTTTGTCCTATTTTGATAATATGAAACTATAATGGCATTTTATTCATATCCCCTTCTTAAATTGCGGAGATAATAAACAAAAAATGTTTTCACTAAAAAGTTTTTTTCACTGTTTCAGATCCCTTCTTTTTAACCCTGTGCAGTTCCCATATGGCTTATAGTGTTTCTAGGTCATAAAACACTATTAAATAGGACAAACACACACAGTGTTAAATATAGTCACCATAGCGCAGACACAGGATGGAGTCAACACATGATTATTATGTATTGTTGTTCAGTCACATCATCTGCCCTTCCCTAATAACAGCATACAAAGCAGCGCAGGCGCGCTCCCACATGTATTATGTAACCGCTGTGTCTGCAATGCGCAGGCGCGGTGACGCTGACAGGGGATTTTTCCCACCGGGTTAGTTGTGCACGCTAAGCCAGCAATGCGCAGACTCCATGGTGCAGCCAGGGGAGTTTCCCCGCCGGGTTATATAAACCCAGATGCACTTCCCAAGAGTCTGGCGTCCTCCATTTCAGCGGGCACACCGCGTTTTTCCTAGCGTCCTCTACTTCAGCGGTCACACCGCTAGCTACTTGGGCCAGAGGGAGCAGGTAATACACCAAGATCTACTTTTTTTCCATATCATACCATAAATGACATAATATTGAGCTACATATAGCAATCCTGTTTGTTTATTTTTCTTATTTCAGCGCAACTAAATAAGCCACTTAGATCGCTATACCAAGCGCATTCCTTCCCACTATGTACTAAATACAGGTATTTGCTAATATTCACTCCTAGCGTCCTTCCTGCATTTCTACCACCAATGAGCACACGATAATACAGTCTGCATTGGGAATTATTTTTAGGGACCTGAAATTTATGACTTTTTTCTTTGCTCTTTTATAGGAATGATATAATTCACGTACCATGCATACCATTATCACCTTTCACTTTTTGGTTGATACCTAGATACCGGAAGTCCACAATATCCTTGTATTATGTCTTCTCATGGACGTTATATAGAAATACAATAGGAATTCATTGGCGGATATTTCCTTGACACTGATCTATATATCTAACCTCACGGATTACTTGCACCTGAGATTCATCTTCAAGTCTACTATTTAACAAGACCTATACTGCTTGACATAGTTTTTATTTTTATTTTTTTTTTAAGCATATATCTCTCTTATGCATTGTAAGATGTGATGTTTTCTCTAATTGTGATACTTAATAATATGGATTCATTTCTATTTTTGTATATATGTTTCTTTAGAGAAGTTCTGATGAAGATCCATTGTCGGATCGAAAATGTTTAACACATAATCTGGATGCAAATAAAATGAAACAAAAAAATTTACTCTATTTGCCAATCTGAGTGCCAAGTTCTTTTATATTACTACGTGCACCTGCTACTAATTTTCGAGTGAGTGCCTTGCTGCTTCTACTACATGCCTCTTCACACGACGCCGTTGAGCCATCTGGAGACGATCCACCTGCATAGGCTCAGGTAACGGATCTACTGCTGATAACTCGGGTAACGGATGGGAAGAACTGCGCGTGGAAGAGAAGAGGCGGGAGGCCCCTCTCTCTCTGGCTGACTCGTGGGTGCGCTCCTAGCGCAAATCAATGCGTGTCACGAGAGAGATGAGGTAGGAGTATCTCGGCCCGCCAGTTCGTCTTTGATCCGGCTGGACAGACCACGCCAAAAGGCCCCTACGAGGGCATCATTATTCCAACCAAGTTTGGAGGACAAGGTGCGAAAACATATTGCGTATTGTCTAACTGTTAGAATACCTTGACGGAGATTAAAGAGTGACTCGGTGGTGAAAGCGAGGCGACCCGGCTCGTCGAACACCTTGCGGAAGGTGTCCAAAAAGACGGAAAGCTGAGAGACGAGAGGGTCATCCCGCTCCCAAAGGGGATTAACCCATGCAAGGGCCTTCCCCTCCAAGTGAGAAACTATAAATGCTATTTTAGCACGATCGGTGGGGTAATGCTGCGGCAAAAACTCAAAATGCAAACGACACTGATTCAAAAACTCACGACACAACACAAGGTCACCACCATACCGAGGTGGCTTACATAAGCACAGTAGCGAGAGAGGAACCATGGCCTGGGCAGAAATGGTTTGTATAGACGACATATAGTTGAGGATCTGGACCTGGGAGTCGCGTTGCTGCGTGAGTTCCTGCTGGAGACTGGCCAACTGGGCAGCATTCCCAGGCTCAGAGGACTGTAAGGTAGATAAACACGACTCCATGGACTTGAGAAATAACATAATTCTAGTCTGGTTTTCCCGGAGGAACGCCAGCTCCTTTTGGACGGAAGCCGTGGTACCAGCCGGGTCCATGGCCTGATTATACTGTTAGGATGGTAGGTCTGGAGCCGGAGACTCCAGGAGTGGACCCTCTGGACCGTGGCACTGAGGGGCTCCGGGCAAACTGCCAGGTGGAACCGACCCCTATTCAGGGACTGTTAGGAGCAAGCCCAGGGGTTCAGGTACCACGACAGCCGGTACCGAGAGGGGCGGCTCACGGGAGACACGGGTGAGTATGTCTGAAGAACGGTACTGGGTACTAGGAATACCAGGGGTGTACACGGAAGTGCTCTAACTACAGGATAGTGCGAGACAGGTACACGTGAGCACGTATGGCGTGTAGCGAGCAATACGTCTGGAGGTAAACAAAGCAGGACGCGTGCAAGGAGCACGACAGAGTACTGAATGGAGCAGCAGTCGTGCCAAGAGGTGTAATGGAGCGTAGGGACAGAGTGAGTGCCAGAAGGCACGACTGAGCAAGAGACAGAGGACAGGATACGAGAATGTGCCAGGAGGCACAGCTGAGCATGAAGCAAGTGAGAGTTCAGAACGAGTGCTAAGAGCACAATAGAATACAAGACAGAGCAGAGGACCTGAGAACAGCGCACAGCCAGGCAGGGACACAGCAGACCCAGCCAGGAAGCACAACAATAATCAGGCACCTCCCATAGGGGAAGGTAGCCTGATATAGCACATGACCATGACAGGTTCCGGGTCAGATCCTAGCCAGAAAGCACATGACCACTACAGCTTCCAGGTCAGGTCCTCAATTACCATAGGGAGGACCGACCCGGAGACAGCACTGGTAGGAGCGCGCAAGCGCAAACGTGACATGGAGGAGGAGCCCCGGGGACGAGAGCTGCGCTTGCGCAACCGACGGGAGCCCCTGAGAGACCGCCGTACCGGAGGGAGTCACGTCGGGACAGAAGCCCCGCCTCCTGGTGAGCGCGGCATGACAATTGGTCTGGCAGGTGGTAGTCCCAAAGAGAGAGGCATCAATGGTCCTGGAAGCATACCACAATGGAGCTGGCCACTTCGGATGGAAGAAGTTGGAAGCATTGCTTCGGGAGAGGTTCTACTGGGCTGGTATGAGGAAAGCCATTGAAAAGTGGTGCCGGGAGTGTGGACAATGTAACCTGCACAGAAAGGATCGAAACAGCCAGAGAGCTCCCCTGCAGCCAATAGTGACCAAACAGCCACTCGAGTTGGTAGCCCTGGACCATGTGAAGCTGGTCGCAAGCCGGTCAGGCTACATCTATGTTCTTACCATCGTGGACCACTACTCAAGATTCCTGGTAGTTGTGCCTGTCAAAGATCAAACAGCCAGGACAGCAGCCAGAGCATTCCAACAGCACTTCTGTAGACCACATGGATATCCCGAAAGAGTGCTTACAGATCAAGGTCCAGCTTTTGAGGCAGAAGTGATCCAAGAATTCTGTAACTTGTATGGTTGTAAGAAGATCCGGGCAACACCATACCATCCACAGACCAATGGCATGTGTGAAAAGATGAACCAGGTGGTGATCGACCTGCTGAAGACCTTGCCTTTGGAGGAGAGGAATCTGTGGCCAGAAAAGTTGCCAGATCTGGTAGACCTCTACAACCACATTCCTGTGAATTCCACCAACTGTACTCCAGCCTACCTGATGAGAGCGAGGCCTTGGAAACTGCCTATTGATTTGGATATGGGAGTCCTTACACCTGAAGTAACATCACCAGATGCTGACTGGGACACAGAGAGGCAGCAACAGTACAGAAGAGTACAAGAGTGTGTGGAAAAGAGTCTAGCTCAGGCAAGACAAAAACAAGAGAGGAACTGCAATCAGCATGCCCCTGCAGTTCACTTGTCACCAGGAGAACAAGTCCTCAAGAGGAAAAGGAGGATGCATAAATTGGATGACCAATGGGAAGCTGAACCCTATACCATTCTACCTTCAAATTTTGACAATACCAAGGTGTGCCTTATTAGTAAAGATGGAGGAGAAACCTCAGCAGCAATATCACGGGATAATTTTAAATTGTGCCCTGACCAGTTAAGAGAAAGAATGGAAGAACAAAATAACATCCAACCCATAGAAGAAGAAAAGGTCAGCACTATACTTGGAGAATTCCCTGCAAATTGGACTAAAGTAAATGATGCTATAGTGGTACCAGTGTTGACATTTCCCCAACTGGTAGTACAAGAAGAAGTGATTCAAGAAAATCCTGAAGATCAGGAAAATCAGGCAGCAGATGCCACACCAGCAGTGGAGCCAGAGAACCCTCGCCCTGCCAGTGGTGTATCTGTCATGTCCACAGTGAGTAGAACTGGTTCTAGGAAATCTAGTATCCCTGTGCTACGCAGAACCACCAGTAGTGTATCCAGTACATTACACACTACACCAGTAGTTATCACCAGACAACCAGTAAGATCCCCAGTCACACCAGAGTTACGCAGATCTACCCGTACTACACAAGGTATACCGCCCATCAGATATCGCATATAAATAAGTTAAAGTAATGTTAACCTGTACATGTACATATGTAACTGTTTTCAAGTTTGTGCCTACAGATAATCTGTAAGAGTTTCCTTTGAATTTTCCAGTTTTGTTTCCATGGACATTTTGGCCACAGGACTGTGTGTGGTCACTACCCTTGTAAATAATTCACCATTTGCCCAGGAATGGACCATGGACATTGATGCTTGGACTTATCATCATAGGACTATTTTTGGAGCTTGTGGTTTTTGTACATTTTTTTCATTTTTCAAAATCTTGTAACCTTCATATTGTTTATATGTTTATATGTTATTCATGTTTTCTTTCATCAGCCCAGGAGTGCTGACTTGCACTAGGGGGGAATGTGGCGCCCCCAGCAGTATGGTCACCACAATGTCATTGCCTTCCTCCAGGGAGGGTGACGTCATGCTTGGAAGCAATGAAGGGTCTCTCTGACAGTTAACCATGTTATGCAACACAGTTCCCACTCCAGGCCAGCAGAGGGAGCTCTGAACCAGAATTGGGGGAGGAGTGCTCTCTGAGGGCCAGGAAGGGAAATTAGGAGTTAGTGTGAGGAGGGCAAGGAGTGTAGATGTGTGGAGAGAAGCTGGAGTTTGAGCTGAGGAAAGAGAGCTCACCCCAATGAGAGCGCATGATCTGGAGCCTGGTCTCCACGGTTGTATGGATACTGAAGGTCCTGCAACAGAAACCAGAGGAATAGGAAGCTGTAAATGCTCTATTCCCAACTAAGACTCGGAGGCACAACAGCGACGGGTGAGCCAAGAGAGATAGAGGGCTACAGCTGTCTGCCATACGAGGTAGTTCTAAGAGAAGATAAGAAGGAGAAACTTCAGTGTAACACTGTACTGCATGTACCTCAAACCAGCGCTAGGAAGGAGACTACACAACCCATCTGATGGAGAGATCCCTGAGTTGCTTCCTGGCTAGCCTGCTCCTGTGCCATCTGTAATCAGGACCCTGGACTGCGCTTGCCAAGTAAAGGTAAAGAAACTGCACCCTGTTGTGTCCTTGCCTCCTTCCTGCAACTCCTCAGCACTGCAACATCTCTGTGCCAAACACTGCACCCTCTTCCTAACATTCCGCTACACTGCCCTGGGACCAACAGCCCTACCTGTGGAGGGCTACAACATCTTTGCTGCACCACACCATCTGTCCCAGAGGATCTGTCTGCAGCGTCGGCTTAACGCCTCCCTTGCCGAACACCACAGGTGGCGTCACGAATCACTTATAAACTTTATTCCCAACTCAACCCCTTTTGCATGGGCACCCAGGGCCACAGACCGGGTCACCACTGCTGTGACCTTCCCCTCTGAAGGACCGGCCCGGTACCGAGTACCCCACAGCCCTGGGATGGCCATCCATGAGCACCTTCCCCCCCACAATGGATGAGGTTCCTTTCACGTCTCCCCTCAAAGGAAGACTTTAAAGCTCTAATAGCGAGGTTAAATAAGCATGCAGACCTCAGAAAGAGGAAAAAATCCTCCAAAAAAATTTGTTCCACAGGTGTAGCCACAGACCAGGTAATTTGTTCCTGGGAATTATGGTTCTTTATTTTTCAAAGTTAGCAATTTATTTCTAATTTTTTTCTTTTCTCTTCTCTATGTTGTCTTTGTCTTTCCCCTTTCCTAGTGTTTCTTCCCTATCCATTTGTCCAGATGAAGCTTCTAGAGCAGGTGACACAGAACATCCTGAAAGATATGGTACATCACTGCATACTGGAGGAATTCAGAGAGAGGATAGTTTCCAGGTTTCTAGTACATATGAGTAACTTAGTCATACAACATGACATACATAATATCATTAAACGTTAGGGGCCTTAACTCCCCTAGAAAAGGATGCTCACCCTTCAGGAATTGAAGTTTGAGGGCCGATATAGTTTTCTTACTAGAGAGTCATTATGATAATGAAGCGATGGTCGGGGGACCACCATAATGCATTGAGACTGCGGTACACAAGATGAGGTGCAAGCAACAAAGGGTTAATTTATATACAGACAAGGAATGCAGTGTTTAGGAAAATGCAGAAACAGAGGTATGCAGACAATTTACAAGGATAATATTCTTTAGCTGGGCCGTCAAACAGCACGGAGCACCAACTAGAACAGCTCAGTGTATTTATCCAACTGGCAAGACAAAACAGTAAAGTAGGATGCTACACTAACTATAACCTATCTGGCCTTTGCTAACCCAGCCACACGGCTGCCGTGCTCTATCTATTGCAGCCTATCCTAAACCCTAGCATGTGCACAGAAGGGGTTAACACTCACAGTAGCGTTGGTATCTCAGTCCATTCCCGGGGGCCCTTGCAGCTTTGCAAGATGGTGCGCACTTCTTCCTGAAAACTCTGTGCAACGTGCTCTTTTCCTTGTGTGCAGGTCCAGTGATGCTCCTAGAAACGGTGGATTCCCTCCTCTGGATTCCATTCTTGTCTTGTCTTCGTGGCTCCTCACAGCAACACAGGAAAGCCACCTTGTTATCCCCAGAATAGTTCTGGGGATAACAGTCCTGTGTTCAGACTAAACGTTCTTTTACTAACAGGTACAGGCAGGCACGTCGGCTTCCTGCAGAAGTCTTGGCTCTCAACTCACACACAGAAAAGCAGCCCCTCCCCTTTCCAGTGCTGGCAGAAGAAACCACACAGTCTTTACTGCAGTGGAGAGAGAATGTCCTATTGCTCTAACCAAGTGGAGGTGTTGTCTCTTAAAGTGGCAGCTTGTCTCTACGGTCCATAGCAACACCACCCCCTTACAATAAGTTGGGCACTTTCCTGTGTCTCCTTTCCTGTGTTCTACTCTGCTTGCAACAATAAGAGAGGAGGAGTGGCAATTCCAATATCAGATTGCCCCTTGCAAGTGAACAAGACCCATATTTACCATGGGGGTAGATTTGTAATCTTAGAGGCCGGTATTTGGAGCCTATGCAACCTATAGGCTACAAATACCGGTCAGATCAAATTTCTGCAAAAAGTTTTCTCTCTGATTTAAAAACTTATGCCTGCAGCCTTATTGGTTAGTGGTGACTTTAATGTTCCTTTTTCAGAGATATTTGATAGACACACAGTCAATAATAAACCTCCACCATAAAATCTAATTAGAATGGCGAGAGACTTTAGAAAACTAATTAGGACTAATTCCTTATTTGATTTATGGAGAATAGACCATGCTGGGGACAGGGCCTTCTCCTTTTACTCTCCCCCTCAACACACCTATACCAGAATTGATTTATTTTTGGCAAATATATTGACTCTTAAGATGATGGAGAAGGCTGAAATGGGCCAAATTACCTGGTCTAACCATGCTCCAGTAGTGTTGGACCTTAAATCCACTCAACTGTTTACCAGGGATTGTCACTGGCGGTTGAATGAGTTTCTAATTAAGGACCCAACTATCCGGAAGACCTTATTGGACCAGCTCACAGACTTCTTCCATTTGAATGAGGGGTCGGTTTCCTCTCCTTCAGTCCTGTGAGAAGCTCACAAGGCCATCATGAGTGGATATTGTATCAAAGAAGGTTTCAGATTGAAAAAATAAAATACTAAATTCGAACTCAATAAATGAATCTCTCAATTAAGGAGGAACATAGGTTAGCTGTTTCGCCCTCTGTGAAGGTTTTGAATAAGGTTGTGGGGATTAAAGACAAACTAAAAGACTTTTCAATGCATAAAGTTGAAAAACTTCTTCATACAAAACAAAAATATTATGAAAAAGGAAATAGAGACCACTCGCTTTTATCTAGATTATTGAAGGATAGAACTTTTAACTCTCATCTCCAGGCCCTGAGAGGGGCTGGTGGCACGATCCATTATAATCCAGCAGAAATTTCGAAACTATTCTATAATTTCTATAGTAAATTAGTATAACCTACAAGATACTCTCGCCATAAATAGGGCTGATACAACATTTTTCAATACAATATTTCTTTCAAATCAAAGTCTCCCAGTTCTCCCCTCTGAGGCCTTACTGTCTCTTAATCAGTTAGTGATGCAGGAAAAGGTTATGGATATTTTGAAGGATCTCCCTTAGGGTAAATCCCCTGGACCAGATGAGCTGATGTATTTATATTACAAAACCTTTGTAGAGGAGCTTTCTCCCCACATGATCAGGCTGTTTAATTCCTTTTTCCAGGACGTCCCTCCTGACAGCACCACCAGGAGGTTGTCCTTCTTATCCTTGATAGGGATAGGAACACAGAAGAGGTTAAATAGCCCCTCCCCACCAACACCCTTCAGTGTTTTTCCTGTCCCTATCAGGGACAGACGCAGAGCAGCGGTGCGTGTACCTGTGAGACGTGAGACGTCGGGACCTGGTGGCAGGAGCTACTGGGAGCGGTGCCCTCTCAAAGGATTTTTCCGCAGCAGCGCTGAGACCGCTGGAGGTCCCGCAGCGCTGAGACCGCTGGAGGTCCCTCAGCGTTGGGGTCGAGCTGGCTGCTCCCCGTCAGCGCACATCCCCCCGGAGGGCTCGACGCCACAGCAGCTGCTGTTCCTGGCTTTCCTATATATTTTGCAGGCCAAAGAGGCACCTAAACAATCCACCTCGACCACCAGGAAAAAACCTAGCAAATGCCCTCTATGCTCGGCCAAGCTCCCGTCAGGACATACAAAAAAGTTATGTGAGGACTGTATATCAGGACACCTAAGACAAGAACAGTCCTCTCTCGTGGACAATATGAGATCTGTAATACAAGAGGGGGTGCAGTCCACAGTCGTAGAACTGGTATCGGCACAATCCCCGCGCCCTAAGAGGCCCAGATGGGAGCTGGAAGATAGGAGGGAGACTCCGTTACTTCCAAAACATCTGGAATGATATTACCCAAACCCGTGGGTTCGGATACGGTTGCAGAAGGTTACAGAATCGAGTTCACCGAGCGACCACCCAGGAGATACTGTGTAACCCAGACCCAGTCTCAGGTGACCCACCAAAGACTGTTAAAGGATGTACAGGACCTGATAGAGATAGGGGCCATAACCCGAGTTCCCCATGCTCAGAGATTTCAGGGTCACTACTCAACATTATTCTCCATTAAAAAAAAAAAACAGGAGGAGAATACCGGACCATAATAAATCTAAAGCCATTAAATCGGTGGATGACCTACGAAAGATTCAAGATGGAATCTCTGAAAGCAGTCATACCATTAATAAAAAAGGACTCGGTCATGTGCACCCTAGATCTAAAAAGTGTCTATTATCATGTGCTCATCCACATATCTCAACAAAAATTCCTCAAGTTCGCGATAAAAGATCACGGAAAAACACAACATTACCAGTTCTGTTGCTTGCCATTCGGACTTGCCTCGGAGCACCCGGATCTTTACAAAACTCATAGCAGAGATCATGGTCCATCTAAGGGAAAGAAATATCCTCATCATACCATACTTGGACGACCTGCTGCTAGTGGCAGACTCTCCACAACAAATGGAGCAAGACCTTACATCCACCATATCGGTCCTACAGAGCCTAGGATGAGTAATAAATTGGAAGAAGTCCAGCCTAAGACCAGAAAGAGAGAAGATGTTTCTCGGAGTCATACTGAACTCGGGGAAAGAATGTTCCTTCCTTCCCCTGCACAAACAGCAGGCAATCACACAAGAGGTCCAGTGGGTCCAGAGACGCAAGTATATCTCCATAAGGAAAGCCATGAGAGTCCTGGGTCTCATGACTTCATGCATCTCCAGTGTACAATGGAGCCAGTTCCACTCAAGAATCCTACAAAGAGAAGTCTTGGCGACCTGGGACGGCAGAGAAACATCGCTAGACAAGAACATGAGACTCTCTGAGGAAGGAAAGCAGTCTCTTTCCTGGTGGACAAACACACAAAACCTCAGAAAAGGAAGACCCTGGAGACTGTTGCCATGTACAAACATCACTACCGACGCCAGTCTCAGAGGCTGGGGGGCTCACATGGAAGGTCGATACCTCCAGGGGACATGGGACCCATCAGTACGCAACAGGTCCTCGAATTACAGAGAGCTCAGGGCAGTCTGGGAGTTGCTAAAAACATGCCAAGAAGAACTGAAGGGTCAGAATATCAGGATCTTCTCGGACAACTCGACTACAGTTGCCTTCCATCAACATCAGGGAGGCCCCAGATATCGTCACCTTCAGGACCTAGCGCACAAGATCTTTTGCTGGGCAGAGTGGACAATAACCTCAGTCATGGCAGTCCACCTGAAAGGATCCAGAAATCAGGTATCCGACTTCCTGAGCAGAGAGAAGATCCAATCTTCAGAGTGGTCACTAAGCAAGGTCTTCACACAACTATCCCAACATTTGGGGACACCAGAGATCACCTTATTCGCCACAAGAAAGAATTCAAAAACAAAAATTCTTTTCGCTCAAACCCGACAGACAACCCAACAGGAGTAGACGCTTTAGCTCAGGAATGGAACATGGAGCTCGCTTACGCCTTCCCGCCGCTCCCTCTTATACCAAGGGTCCTAAGAAAGATCCAGGAAAGCAGAGCATCAGCTATATTGATTGTTCCTTACTGGCCCAAAAGAAGCTGGTTCTCCTTACTAAAATGGATTGCACGGAAAACCCGATACTATTACCAGCGAGACGCGACCTGTTAACTCAGGGACACTTAGTTCATCACAAACCAGAAATGCTACAGCTATCGGCCTGGATCCTTAGGCAGAGATCCTAAAATCAAAAGGACATTCGAACTTAGTAAAATCTACTATGCAGAATAGTAGAAAGCCGGTAATCTCAGCTATACACCAAAAAATCTGGAAAACATTCTGTTCTCAATGTAAGGGGCCAGTATCAGTCATCCGGGGTCCAGATATCCTGCAGATTCTCGACTTTGTCCAGGCTAAGGACTAATGCCTAGTACGCTGAAAGTACAGGTGTCAGCCTTAGGCTCATATTTCAACTTCCCCCTAGCCAATCATCCCTGGGTAGTGAGGTTCATTAAAGCCACTCAGCGGATGAGACCCACAATCCGTAGCTCGATACCACCTTGGGATCTTAGCTTGGAAGTGAGATGCTCAAAGACCCATATGAACCTCTAGAGCAGGCCCGCTTAAAATCAGTGATATTTAAAACTCTATTTCTAGTGGCAATAACTACTGCTGAACGCATAGGGGAGATTCAGGCCCTGTCTGTGACGCTTCAGGGATATGGACCGTGACGCTTCAGGGGTTTTGGCAGCGTCCGAGAGTGGACCCTCTGGGTCGCGGAACTGAGGCCCCCGGGACGAGCGCACCAGGTTGAACCGACCCCTATACAGGGACCATTAGGGGCAGGCCCGCGGGGGGTCAGACACCGCGACAGCTGGAACCAAGAGGGGCGGCTCGAGGGACTGGAATGACTACAGGCTGGAGAGGCTTACCAAGGAACGGGACTCCGTGCAGGAAGTGAGAGAAGGCAACACAGATGATTGACAGGCAGTGGGCAGTAGTACAGGACAGGGAACTGAGCAGACACTGGAGGACGGAACAGAGACAGGGGACCGGGGAACGTAGGCAGTGGGACCCGGACCAGGCAGGACAGAGGACGAGCAGGAAGACAGGACAACAACCAGTGGCAGAGACAGCAAGACTGGAACTAGGAAAAGCACAAGACATAGGGAAGACCTATAGACAAGCTATAGGCGGCCAACTTAGAGCAGGTAGACACACACAATAATCATGCGTCTTCCACTTATGGGAGACGCCTGATATATCCCCTGCTGACAGACGATTGGCTGACCGCTAATCGGCCGCCGCCCACCGCAGGGTTAAACAACCCGACGGCCGCGCGCCCGCGACCTACTGCGCATGTGCGGGCCAGCAGCTGTCGGGAGACCAGGGAGGCGGGGCACGCGTGAGCAGGAGGAGGAGGGAGGCGCGAGTGAGCCGGAGAGAGGAGGAGGCGGCGGCGGCACGCGACGGACCGGGTAAGAAACAGCCGCGGGGGGACCCGGTGCTAGGGGAACAGCGGCGGGCACGACCACTGCCGTTACAGTACCCCCCTCCTTACATCTCCCCCTTCTGAGATTGGCTAAAATTTTCAGAATTTGTGGGGCATTTACATTCTCCCAAGGTTCCCAGGACCTCTCCTCGGGACCAAATCCCTTCCAATTGATAAGGAAGAAGGTTCTTCCCCTGACTTTTTTCATGGCCAGAATGTCTTTAATTTCAAAGATGCTATCATCCCCAATTGGCTGAGGGGAAGAGATAGGAGCAGGATGGAACCGAGAGAATGACAGGTTTAAGGAGCGAGACATGGAAGGTGTTAGGAACCCGGAGTGAAGCCGGCAATCTCAATTTGTATGCAGCGTCGTTAGTGCGTCCAAGTACTTCAAACGGCCCGATGTACCGAGGGCTCAACTTGTACGAGGGGACTTTTAGAAGGATGTGTTTGGTTGAAAGCCAGACTTTGTCACCTGGATGGTATGGTGGAAGGTCTCTCCGTCTTTTGTCTGCATGCTTTTTCATCCAGGCACTGGAGTTCACAAGAGCCTCCCTGGTCTCTTTCCAGACTTGCGAAAAGTCAGCGGCGAGAGCATCTGCCGCAGGAACCCCCGAAGACGTGGAAATGGGCAGCGGGACGCCAGGGTTCTGACCTCTAACTACAAAAAACGGTGACTTGGAGGTGGACTCATTAGGATGATTATTGTGAGCAAATTCTGCCCAGGGAAGAAGTGAGGCCCAGTTGTCCTGGTGGGCGTTGGAAAAGTGACGCAGGAAGGACGTCAGAACTTGATTGACTCGTTCCACTTGCCCGTTGGTCTGAGGGTGGTAGGCGGAGGAGAAATCCAAAGATGTACCCATGAGCCGACAGAGGGCTCTCCAGAAACGAAGGGTAAACTGCACACCTCGATCGGATACGATCCGTTGAAGGAGTCCATGCAGCTTGAAGATCTGATGGATGAAGACCTCGGCCAACTTAGGAGTCGAAGGCAAGCCGGGTAATGGGATGAAATGGGCCATCTTGGAGAAGCGATCTACTACCACAAGGATAGTAGTACACCCAGCAGAGGAAGGCAGATCTGTCACGAAATCCATGGCAATTTGCCGTCAAGACGCCTCTGGAACAGGTAGCGGGTGAAGAAGACCAGTGGGCAGATTCCTAGGCACCTTGTTCTGCGCACAAGTAGTACAGGACGCTACAAAATCTTTCACGTCCTGGCGAAGAGAGGGCCACCAATAGTAGCGGGAGAGAAGCAAGCGGGTCTTTTTGGTCCCGACGTGTCCTGCAATCTTGGACGAGTGCCCCCAACATAGCACCTCCAGTCTTTTGCTCTGTGGAACGAAGGTTCTGCCGAGCGGAAGGGTAGAGAGGCTCACGGGAGCCACGGTGATGATTTTCGTAGGCTCAATGACATATGATGGATCCTCCTCCAACTCTGGTGATTGCTGAGACCTAGAGAGCACATCCGCCTTGGTGTTCCTATTCCCGGGTCGAAAATGGAGCTGGAAATCGAAGCGGGAAAAGTACAGCGGCCATCTGGCTTGCCTGGCGTTGAGTCTTTGAGCAGACTGAAGATAGGCTAAGTTTTTGTGGTCAGTGAAAATACTAAAGGGATGGACCGCCCCCTCGAGCAGATATCGCCATTCCTCCAGAGCCATCTTTATAGCGAGCAACTCCCGATCTCCGATTGAGTAGTTACACTCGGCAGAGGAAAAAGATTTGGAAAAAAAACCACAGGGAACCAGATGTCCGGATGATGCCCGCTGGGAAAGTACTGCCCCAGCCCCGGTGGAGGAGGCATCCACCTCTAGGATGAAGGGCCGGCTGGCTACAGGGCGATGCAAGATTGGTGCAGACGCAAAGGAGCGTTTCAAAGCAAGGAAGGTGTCTTCTGCCTCAGGAGACCAGGAGTTCGATTTAGTTCCTTTTCGGGTCAGGGCCGTGATGGGCTTGGTCACGGAGGAAAAGTGGGGAATAAACTGTCTGTAACAATTTGCAAATCCCAGGAAGCGCTGAATGACTTTCACATTGACAGGGCGAGGCCATTTGAGTACGGCAGAGAGCTTCTCGGGATCCATCTCCAGACCAGAGTCAGTGATAATGTAGCCCAAGAAAGGCAACGAGGTTTGCTCAAACAGGCATTTCTCCAATTTCGCATAGAGATGATTCTCCCAAAGACGTTGCAAGACCAGGCAAACACTTCTTCGATGCGAGGATAGATCGGGTGAGAAGATGAGAATATCATCTAAATACACCACAACACAGGAGTACAGTAAATCCAGAAAAACCTCGTTGACGAATTCCTGGAACACTGCCGGGGCATTGCAGAGTCCAAACGGCATGACCAAATATTGACAATGGCCATCTCGAGTATTGAAAGCCGTTTTCCACTCGTCCCCAGCGCGGATTCGGATCAAATTATAGGCTCCTCGTAGATCCAATTTGGTAAAGAGCCGGGCCCCCCTCAGCCAGTCGAAGAGCTCTGGGATCAGCGGAAGAGGATACCGATTTTTAACAGTGATATTGTTCAGCCCTCGATAATCAATACATGGCCTGAGGGATCCGTCTTTCTTCTGGACAAAGAAAAAACCCGCGCCAGCAGGAGAAGAATATTTTCGAATGAAACCCTTGGCCAAATTTTCCTGAATGTACTCTGTCATGGCCGAGGTTTCTGCTGGAGACAGGGGATACGTTCTCCCCCTAGGGGGGATGGCTTCTGGAATCAAGTCAATGGGACAGTCAAAAAACCGGTGTGGTGGCAAGGAATCTGCTTCCTTCTTACTGAAGACGTCGGCATACGCGTGATACGGAGCCAGGAGTCCTGAAAGGTCGACTGGCTCCTGAAGCGGGTGAGGACGGACCACCGACCACAGACAGCTTTCCTGGCAAGTATGACCCCAGCGCAGAATCTCCCCAGAGCACCAGTCCAGAACCGGTTCATGTAACCTGAGCCATTGTAATCCAAGGAGAACGGCGTGGGACAAATTGTGCAGGACATAGAAAGCTATCTTCTCCAGATGAAGAGCTCCCACTCGGAATTCCACTTCAGCAGTAACCATGGTGATAAGTTCCGGAAGTGGTCTGCCATCCACAGAGGAAATCGCACATGGGTTTTCCAAGGTAACCACCGGAATTTGGAACTTGTCCACCTCCTCTAGCCGAATGAAATTACCAGCTGCACCTGAGTCCACATACGCCTCCACAGATCTACGCTCCCGACCTAGCATAATCAAAGCAGAAATGGTAAGGGGCAGAGAGGAATTAGAGTCACCTAGGGAGGCCTCTCTTACCTGGCCTAGGTGGAGGCGTTTCCCGGTCTCACAGGACAGGTCCGCAGAAAATGATTGGCTCCGCTGCAATACAGACAAAGACCCTCCGTCATCCTCTCCCTGCGCCGTTGCTCAGACAATCTTACAGGGTCTATCTGCATGGGCTCAGGGGCGGAACTGGTAGAGGGTGCTGAGGAACGTGGAATAGGGGCTTGATAGAGCCTAAAGGGTCTCTTCTCCCTGGCTACTTCGCGAGACTGTTCTAGGAACCGGAGATCTATACGGGTGGTCAGGGACATGAGGTCCTCTAGAGTGGTGGGGGTATCCCGACCGGCAAGCTCGTCCTTTATTTTGCCAGAAAGGCCCCTCCAGAAGGCTCCCACCAGGGACTCATTATTCCAACCAAGTTCCGAAGACAGTGTCCGGAAGCGGATGGCATACTGTCCCACGATGAGCGAACCCTGACGGAGGTTAAACAGAGCCTCAGTACTAGAAGCCAACCGTCCAGGCTCGTCAAACACCTTGCGGAACGTGTCAAGAAAATTTTGAATACTAGAGACCACAGGATCATCCCTCTCCCACAAAGGATTCACCCAGGCCAAAGCCTCTCCCTCAAGGTGGGACACGATAAACACCACCTTGGCACGGTCAGAGGGGTATTGCTGGGGTAACAGCTCAAAGTGCAGTCTGCACTGGTTCAAGAAGCCCCGGCATAGCTTAGGATCCCCGCTATACCTGGGGGGCTTTCCCAGGCGAGGTGGGGGGTGAGATGCTGGGTTACGGGGTTGGACCGAGGCAGCCGCCGAGGACTGTAGGGACAGTGGGCGGTCATCGACGGACGCCATGTGGTTTAAGATGTGGGACTGAGCGTCACGCTGCTGTGCTAGCTCCTGCTGGAGACCTGCTAACATGGGAGCATGCCCTGGGTCGGCGGTTTGAAGGGCGGAAAGCCTTGTGTCCATGGACTTCATGAAGGACATTATCCGGGTCTGGTTTTCCCGCAAAAAAAGTAATTCTTTTTGCGTAGCGGCCGCGGCTCCAGTGGGGTCCAGGGCCTGATTATACTGTGACGCTTCAGGGATATGGACCGTGACGCTTCAGGGGTTTTGGCAGCGTCCAACAGTGGACCCTCTGGGTCACGGAACTAAGGCCCTGGGACGAGCACACCAGGTGGAACCGACCCCTATACAGGGACCGTTAGGGGCAGGCCCGCGGGGGGTCAGACACCGCGACAGCTGGAACCAAGAGGGGCGGCTCGAGGGACTGGAATGACTACAGGCTGGAGAGGCTTACCAAGGAACGGGACTCCGTGCAGGAAGTGAGAGAAGGCTACACGGACGACTGACAGGCAGTGGGCAGGAGTACAGGACGGGGATATGAGCAGACACTGGAGGACGGAACAGAGACAGGGGACCGGGGAATGTAGGCAGTGGGACCCGGACCAGGCAGGACAGAGGACGGGCAGGAAGACAGGACAACAACCAGTGGCAGAGACAGCAAGACTGGAACTAGGAAAAGCACAAGACATAGGGAAGACCTATAGACAAGCTATAGGCGGCCAAATTAGAGCAGGTAGACACACACAATAATCAGGCGTCTTCCCCTTATGGGAGACGCCTGATAAATCCCCTGCTGGCAGGCGATTGGCTGACCGCTAATCGGCCGCCGCCCACCGCAGGGTTAAACAACCCGACGGCCGCGCGCCTGCGACCTAATGCGCATGTGCGGGCCAGCAGCTGTCGGGAGACCAGGGAGGCGGGGCGCGCGTGAGCAGGAGGAGGGAGGCACGCGTTATGCGGAGAGAGGAGGAGGCGGCGGCATGCGACGGGCCAGGTAAGAAACAGCCGCGGGGGGACCCGGTGCTAGGGGAATGGCGGCGGGCACGACCTCTGCCGTTACACTGTTTATAGAGCATCCATATTTGAAGATCCAGAAAACAAGGGGGAGGACGAATCGAAAACACAACTAGCGGTCATAATAAAATTGCTTTATTAAAGTGGTAAGGCAAGGCACAAATATAACATGCTATAGAGCCATAAAATCAAAAATAGCAGATAAGGACACAGAGGCCCATGTCACCAATACTGCACTTAGAAATACTCATAATTACATGGCAAAAGTATATACCACACAGTATAGCAGAAGCCTAACAGCTGATATCATCTAATATAATGCCAATAATATACTAATGGATGGCCAAGCTGAATGGCAGTGAATCCAGGCAGCAGTCAAAAATGCATATTCATGTGGACAATCTATATTACCTGAACACAATGGCAGATGGCAAGCAAGGGGTCCCTGTGTCCGCCCCAACGCGCGTTTCGGAACACCTTCATCAGGGGGCGCAATGAATAGGGAAAAGAACTCTGTTTAAATAGCGGGCATAGACCGGAAATGACTATGACGGCGCAACCGGAAGTGCAACCGGAAATGATCATAGGTTTCCATAGTGATGCGCACACAAATGCGTGCATAGATGATAAGCATAAGCGGCACATGCATGTGCCAGTTCCCAATATGGTGGCACTAATCCTCTTTCTAGTATTGTGCCTGTGTGGCTCTCACAGCACTTCCTGTGCTGACGTCAGGAGTTATGGTCGCCCAGTCTCGTGGGGCCCCGCGTGATCTGGGCGTCACACCTTCCTGTCGTCATGCCTGGAGGGGTGTGGGCGTCTCCCAGGCAACGGTCCACACTGCCGCTTATGCTTATCATCTATGCACGCATTTGCGTGCGCGTCACTATGGAAACCTATGATCACTTCCGGCTGCGCCGTCATATTCGTTTCCGGTCTATGCCCGCTATTTAAACAGAGTTATTTTCCCTATTCATTGCGCCCCCTGACGAAGGTGTTCCGAAACGTGCGTAGGGGCGGACACAGGGACCCCTTGCTTGCCATCTGCCATTGTGTTCAGGTAATATAGATTGTCCACATGAATATGCATTTTTGACTGCTGCCTTGATTCACTGCCATTCAGCTTGCCCACCCATTAGTATATTATTGGCATTATATTAGATGATATCAGCTGTTAGGCTTCTGCTATACTGTGTGGTATATACTTTTGCCATGTAATTATGAGTATTTCTAAGTGCAGTATTGGTAACATGGGCCTCTGTGTCCTTATCTGCTGTTTTTGATTTTATGGCTCTATAGCATGTTATACTTGTGCCTTGCCTTACCACTTTAATAAAGCAATTTTATTATGACCGCTAGTTGTGTTTTGGATTCGTCCTCCCCCTTGTGTTATGTATATTACAACTGGTCAACTTTAGTCCTTCGGTATACATGTTGGTGGTATGTTGCTTGATATTATATTTGATGATTACATTGGATTCCCCCACATGTCATATATACCGGGTTTCACTACCCTCTTTATTCATTAATTTGAAGATCCAGGAAGACTGCATCGTCTTAAAATTAAATCCAGCCTTTCTTCTCAAAGTGGTTACAGACTTCCACCGGAGTCAAGAAATTGTACTACCGGCTTTCTGCCAGAATTACAACAATGAGAAGGAACGCTCTCTCCACCTCTTGGACGTTAAAAGAGCTGTCCTCCAATACTTAGATTTTACAAAAGACTGGAGAGTAAACTCTAACCTCTTCATCCAGATGGCAGGCAAAAACAAAGGGAAGAAGGCATCAAAAGCTACCCTAGCTAGTTGGTTGATATCAACTATCAGTGCAGCATATGTGTCGGCGGGAGAGACTCCGCCAGAAAACCTTAGAGCCCATTCTCTAAGAGCAGTTTCTGCCTCATGGGCAGAGAGTGCGGAAGCATTTATGGACCAGATATGCAGGGCCGCAACCTGGTCTAAATTTAATACCTTTTGCAAACATTATAAGTTAAATGTTATGGCAAATCCTCAGACAGCCTTTGGGAGGAAAGTCCTCCAGGCTGTAATCCCGCCCTAGTTGGAGTAATTTGGTAATTCTCCTGGTGGTGCTGTCAGGAGGGACGTCCTGGAAAGTAGGAATTAGTCCTACTGGTAATGGTATTTCCAGGAGTCCATCATGATAACATCCCTTATATACCCTCCCTTGAAATTCCTATCTGATATGTGATGTAACATGTGTGGTAGGAAGTTCAATAAAATTGCGTTGCATTCATCCTGGTGTGGTACTTAGAAAATCATTGAAGGGTGTTGGTGGGGAGGGGCTATTTAACCTCTTCTGTGTTCCTGTCCCTATCAAGGATAAGAAGGACAACCTCCTGGTGGTGCTCTCATGATGGACTCCTGGAAATACCATTACCGGTAGGACTAATTCCTACTTTTGGAGGGCTCTCCCATCCCAGACACGCTATCACACTCTTATCTAATTCTGATCTCAAAACCAGTGAAGGATCCCTTAGTTTGTTCAAATCATTGTCAAATTGCGTTACTAAACTCTGATCTGAAAATTGTTACTCGTATACTGGCTAATAGGCTTAACTGTTGGCTACCTCAGCTTATTAATAAAGATCAAGTGGGATTTGTCCTTAACCATCAGGGGGAGGGGATAATTCCAGACAGGCAATAGATTTGATAGAGGTTGCCAATAGAAATAATCTACAATCCCTCATATTGAGCCTAGATGTGGAGAAAGCATGTGGAGACTAATGGATAAGTGGAAACTGCTCTCACTCTCGTTAATAGGCCTTATTACTTCAAATAAAATGTCTCTCCTTCCTAAGTTACTTTATTTTTTTGAGACCTTACCGGTCAAAGTCCCCATGTGTGAACTTACGTCCCTCCAAGCAATCATGATGAGGTTCATTTGGAATGATAAGCGTCACCAAATCTCTAAGCGTGTCCTTGTCTCTCATAAATCACAAGGGGGCTTCTCAGTCCCTGACATTATTAAATACTACTGGGCCACTCATATACATAGGATTCCCTAGTGGGCTTCACTATGGGCATACAATAAATGGACAGAAATAGAAAAGTTATGGCTAGCACCAATTTAGCCAAATTTGCTATTATGGTCAACTAAGACCTCTAGAATTCTAGTGTCTTTGGGTTCTATGCTGTTTGTAAGGTGGTGGCAGGGACTCTCAGTTGCTCCCTCTCTCCTTTATGTCGGGCACGTACCCCCCATGCGGTGTCCTGATAGTTTGGTTATCTATTACTGTGTGATTGTCACGCCGCCTGTCACGCCGCTCCCACCTATGGGCGGGACCCCGGGCCCGTCGTCACCACCTCCGGTGCGGCGGCCGCTCCGAGGGTCCCGTCGGGTCCTCTCACTCCTAGCTACATGGTTGCGCTATGTTCCAGTGCGCACGCGCACTCTGCCCAGCTCTGTCTTCAGTCTTGTCCGCTCTATGATACTAGAGGACTTGACCCAGAAGTTCTTGTACTCATGTGTTATATCAGGCTTCACCTCTTCCTATGGGAGGTGCCTGATTATTGTTGTGTTCCTGGCTTGGTCTTGTTGGTCCTTGCCTGGCTGTGCGCTGTATTCAGGTCCTCTGTTGTGAATTCGCTTTCTGGCCTGCCTCTGGTTACTACTGAAGGTAGTGGAGCTGGTCAAATTGACAGAGGGGTTGTGAGTTCTCTTTCTGGGCTCCCTCTGGTGGTTACTGGAGGTAATGGAGCTGATCTGATTAACAGAGGCTTGCGATCTGATAATGAGGACGACGATTGGAGATCTGAGGTCTCAGACTGGATTTAAGACAGCCGACTCCCTCTATCCCTGCTGGTGATTTTCTCCTGCCTCCTGAGGTCTTAGTTTCCAGCTCAGTCCCTGCATGCTCAGCTAAGTGTTCTTTTGCTATTCTGTTCACATTTGATCTGGTTTTGTCTATTTCAGTTTTGTGTGGGTCAGCCAGCTCCGGCTGGGGCTGTGCTGAATCACCATCCATATGTTACAACTTGTGCCAGTTTGTATTTGTCCCTTATTAGATTGGCCTCTTTTTGCTCTGCTTTCAGAATATGCCAAAGTGCTGATATAGTGGGCGAAGTCGTGCAACTTCAGTAATTTTGCATCAGATGTGTTGGACTTTTTTGCAGGGTTTTTTGCGTGATTGCAGAGAGTGTCTTTCCTTTCCTGTCCTGTCTAGTCAGTGTGGGCCCCATCATTTGCTAAGTCTATTTTCCTACCTGTGTTTGTGTTTTCATCTTGTCTCACCGACAATATATGTTTGGGGGCTATCTATTCCTTTGGGGTCTGCTCTGGGGCAGTTAAGATTTTCCCTTTCTTGCTTTAGGCTTAGTTAGCTCTCCAGCTGTGCCGAGGCGTCTAGGATCATCGTACAGTAGGCACGTTCCACGGCTACTGCTAGTTGTGTGGATAGGATCAGGGGTCTGCAATCTGCTTAGTTACTAACCTCTCTGGTTTTCTGTGGCTTAACTTGGGCTTGCTCTCCTCCTCGGTGACCCAATCATAGAATCATAGAATCACAGAATCGTAGAGTTGGAAGGGACCTCCTGGGCCATCTGGTCCAACCCCCTGCTCAAAGCAGGATTCGCTAAATCATCCCAGTCAGATGTCTGTCCAGCCTCTGCTTGAAGACTTCCATTGAAGGAGAACTCACCACTTCTCGTGGCAGTTTGTTCCACTCATTGATTACTCTAACTGTCAAAAAGTTTTTTTCTAATATCTAATCTGTGTCTCCTCCCATTCAGTTTCATCCCATTGCTTCTAGTCTTTCCTTGTGCAAATGAGAATAAAGTTGATCCTTCTACAATGTGACAGCCCTTTAGATATTTGTAGACAGCTATTAAGTCTCCTCTCAGTCTTCTCTTTTGCAAACTAAACAATCCCAAATCCTGCAACCTTTCCTCATAAGACAGGGTTTGCAGACCGGTCACCATTCTGGTTGCTCTTTTCTGAACTTGCTCCAGTTTGTTGATGTCTTTTTTAAAATGTGGTGCCCAAAACTGGACACAATATTCCAGATGAGGTCTGACCAAAGAGGAGTAGAGGGAAATAATGATTTCACGTGATCTAGACTGTATGCTTCTGTTAATACATCCTAGAATTGCATTTGCCTTTTTTGCTGCTGCATCACACTGTTGACTCATATTTAGTCTGTGATCTATTAGTATACCCAAGTCTTTTTCACATGTGCTGTTGCTTAGGCCTATTCCTCCCATTCTGTATATGCTTTTTTCATTTTTATTGCCCAGATGTAGTACTTTGCATTTTTCCCTGTTAAAAACCATTCTGTTAGTTGCTGCCCACTTCTCCAGTTTATTTATATCTTTTTGAATCCTCTCTCTTCTCTAGTATTAGCTATCCCTCCTAGCTTTGTGTCATCAGCAAATTTAATCAGTTTACCCTCAATTCCTTCATCTAAATCGTTGATAAAGATGTTGAACAATACAGGGCCCAGGACAGAACCCTGTGGTACCCCACTTGAGACATTCTTCCAACTGGATGTGCAGCCATTTACGACCACTCTTTCGGTCCGATCACTAAGCCAGTTATGAATCCACCTAACAGTTGCCTTGTCCATTCCATACTTAGTCATTTTTTCAATAAGGATTGTATGAGATACTTTGTCAAATGCTTTGCTGAAGTCAAGATATACTATATCTACAGCATTTCCTTGATCCACCCAATCAGTTATTCCGTCATAGAAGGAAATTAAGTTAGTCTGACATGACTTATTAGTTACAAACCCATGCTGACTCTGTTTAATCACTTCATTCTTATCCAGGTACTGACATACATGTTGTTTAATAATTTGTTCAAAGATCTTTCCTGGTATAGAAGTCAGACTCACCGGCCTATAGGTGCCTGGGTCCACCTTCTTCCCCTTTTTGAAGATAGGAACAACATTTGCTCTTCTCCAGTCTTCTGGGACTTCTCCCGTTCTCCAAGAATTTTCAAAGATTATGGAGAGGGGTTCAAAAATTTCTTCTGCTATCTCCTTCAGTACTCTGGCGTGTAATTCATCTGGACCTGGAGACTTGAATTAATTTAGGTTAGCTAAGTGTTTCCTCACTATCTTTCTGTTTATAGATATCCTGGATTCTTCTATTCCCTTAATAGGACAGTGAAGAACAGTTGATGTTACATTTCCTTTCTGAGAGAAAACAGATGCAAAATAGGAATTTAAAAGTTCGGCCTTCTCAACATCCTGTCTTACCATTTCATCATTTTCATCTTGTAAAAATCCTATAGAATCTTTGACTTTTCTTTTACTTTTGACATATCCCCAAAATCCTTTATTATTGCTTTTGACATCTCTTGCAAGCCTCAATTCATTGTCAGCTTTATCTAATCTGATTTGTGCCCTGCAGGTTCTGCAGACAGCATTATATTCTTCTTTAGCTATGCCTCCCTCTTTCCATTTTATAAACATTTTTTTCTTCCTTTTTAGCATGAGCTTAAGTTCTGTGTTCATCCATCCTGGCTTCCTTAAATCCTTCCTATTCTTCCCTCTTTTCGGAATTGTTAACAATTGTGCTTTGAGAATTTCATTTTTCAAGATTTCCCATCCTTCCTGGACATTTTTGTCTTTAAGGATATCCAGCCATTGGATCCCTCCAATTCTCTTTCTGAATCCCTTAAAATCTGCCTTTCTGAAATCTAACCTTGACGTCTGAGTCTTCACAGGTCTTCCTCCTCTAGTTATCCAAAATTCAAAAAAAAATGGTCGCTACCTCCTAGGGTCCCAGCCACTTTTACCTCATAACAGTCCTCTGCCTTGTGCGCTGTTCCTATACTCTGCCTAGCCGTACTTCCCAGCACATGCTCCGTACATACACTCTGCTCTGTGTTCCATCTAACTCTGCACTCCCGCATGCTCTCCGCGCACGCTCTGTCTGACTCTGTACTTTGGCGTGCACCTTTGCACACACCCTGCGCTGCTCTCACCCGGGCGTGCTTGCCTGTACACGCCATAAGTGCTCTCGTGTACTCGCCTTGCACTATCTAGCATCTAGCGCACTCCTGTGTACACTCCTAATATTGTCCTGTACTCCCTGTGCTCCCGTACACTCATCCTGTTTACTCTGCATGTCCCTGTGCCCATGCTTTGCACACTCTGGCATTCTGCACACCCCAGGTTCCTAGACACACTCACTCGTGTCTCCTGTGAGCCGGCCACCTGGTGCCAGCAGTCGTGGTACCATACCCCCTGAGGCTTTCCCCTGACACTCCCTGTATAGGGGGTGGTCCTCACTAGGCCAGCTCACCCTGTAAAGGTTGGTGCCACGAATCAGAGGGTCCACTCCAGGAGTTGTCACAGTGATGTTTACCTTGTTTCATGTCTTTGTATTATATTGCACTGTATTGAACATCACTAGTTCTGGGACAGTAAGGGTTAAACAGGGAGCTGGATTAGCAGCCTCAGAGACAGAGGAAGTTCTTGTCTCCCAGTCAGTGACTGGGCAGGTTTGCCCAGGGCAGGACGCTCTGCCTACTTGGGAGCAGAATATACCCCAGAAGTTGAGAAAGGACTGCTGGGCAGTAGGAACGAGCACTAGGACTGAGGAGGTGCCCTCCAAGAGACTGTTAGCTCCCAGGAGCTGATGCTTCTGCTGTTGCTGTTGCCAATGGAGCAGCATCTCTGAATAGGGACAGCTCAGGAATTATCTTTTTTTTTACTTCATCGCTACTAAAAAGTTTTCCACTGTTGGAACCGAAGTGTGACATGTGGTGCATCCATAGGATGCCGTTCCAGTATGGAGGACAGCCGTGTGTCAGAGGTTACCAACTGTGCCATAGGGCTGGAACTTGAACTGTCTTTTCATGTGCAAGGGGGCGGGGTGCTCACTGACTGTGACCTAGTGGACTCGCCCATGACTACCCCCCGTGCCACCCTGTTACACTGTTCACAAGGGAGATTTGGCTTTCTTGTATTGAAGAGGTTCGGTTTGGCCTCCCCTAACTCGCCAATGATCTCATTCATATTTCAGCCCTTGTTACCAAATAGTTTGGATCATGCGATGGTTCACCTGTGGACATCTGCAGGATTATTTAGGTTTGCGCATATAGTAGACGGAGACACGCTGGTGCTTCTCACGTTTGATGCTGTCAAGTCCAAATTTGCCATCTCTAATAAACAGTTCTTCCAGTACTTGCAGATCAAGCATTTTGCTTCTGTTAAGATTCATCGGATGCAGTAAACAGCAGGAGGCAGAGAAGGGGTTAACAAAAGTTTACTTAAACAATTACTGAATATGAATTCAAGGGAACCTCCATGCAGGGAGGTGTTAAGGCAAATAGCAAACTATACAATAAACACAAGAAGGTAAAAAGTGAAGGTAAAGACTTATCGATTGAAGGTCTTGTTGGGAAGTGGTTGGAACAGCTCCCGAAGACGTCGCAGTCCGTGAACAAAGTCTCTGGCCCTGCTGTGTAGAAACGAGATGCACTGTCTCCTGACCGTGCCAAAGTATCCAGGTCCGTTGGTCTTACGTCTGTTGAACTTGGGTCCGTTGGAGAGGGGATACAGTTCCTTCTGTGGGTTCCTAAAATGTGACGTGGTACACCAGGAGCACAACACCGTGCAGGCCGCAGGGGTGACAAGGCCTCGTACAGAATCACAACGTCCAGGAAAGGTCAGTACGTCTGCTGCACTACCCGTTACGGGTCTCGTTCGTGGAGGGGCACTGGGTAAATGGTGCAAGAGGTGGACAGTCTGTAAAGGGTTGGCGTCAGTGGTCGTAGTTGAGGAGAGTGAGTCAACCTTCGCCCTGCTCTGTAGTCGCCTTCTTGACAAGTCGCTCCCCTTCCCGCGCTCCGCTCCTTTTAAATCTCCCACGCCCCTTTCTGTCAGGTGCTCAAGCTCTCCCCACCCAGGCAAGTGACCTCCCTGCAACAGTGATGACGGCCCCAATAATTCCAGCTCCAGCGTGTATCTCGGACCGATGACACTGTTCCTGTTCACCCCCTTACACTTCCTCGCTTCCTGGACTACCAAACATCTCTTTACCGTCTGACATTGAGAGGATTTGCAGAATAGGGCCTTTGATTATAAAGGACTAATCTCAGAAATATATAAGATTCTGTGTTTTCCCCAGGAAAGCCAACAACTAAAACATCCCTACATGAGCAGATGGGAGTCTATTCTGGGAAAAGAGATATCACCTCAAAGTTGGCACATTATTTGGGAGAAAGCAAAGTCCTCCATTTGTACTCTTTATGAAGAAAATCTGTATAAAATACTGATGTTCTGGTATTGCACACCTGACCTCCTTCACAGATTGAACCCTCTACACTCAAATCTGTGCTGTCGCTGCGGTTCTGAGGTGGGCAATACCATATTTTTTGGTCTTGTCCAGTGATCACAGGTTTTTGGGATGAAGTGAGTATTAATTAGCAGGGTTCTTTATGTGGATGCTTGACCCTATTATATAGTTGTTAAATGTTTCACCCAAGGGGATGGGAAAAACTCAGCCAAGCTGTTATTACGTATCCTTGCAGCGGAAGGTTGTTTGATCACCCTTTACTTGGAGCAGACCTCGCCGCCTTCCCATCAGCATTTTCTGGATTTACTGGATAGAATAAATATCATTCATAGGATGGAATATATGATGGCTCTTTTGGGAGCTAGAGTGGATGGATTTGACCCCGCCTGTGCCCCATGGGAATACTACTGGGCTCAGAGAAATGGTTAGGCTTTTCTTGATCACTTAGTACCTTTTTGGAACCAGTATCCCTCCCTTTCCCTACCTTATTTGTGTGTGTCCTGTCCTTTGTCCATCTATGTGAGATACATTTATACGTTATCCATGATTACTTTCATATGTTATTTTTCTGTATATTGTTGGATGATTTTAGCTAGTGAAAGATATGGGTATATTGGCTTGGAAAATTGGTAGTCAATGCTTTATTTTATAACTGGATATTCTATCACTAGAGGGAGTATTTCCCTTTATTTTTTAATAATTAGATTAGGGTATGTGTGTAAAATTTGGGACATGTAGGTGTTAGAATATGGGGTTAATTCGTTGAAAAAAATTGTGTGGGTTCCCGCGGTAAATTCGCAACCAGAGAGGGAAAGCCAGTGAGTGAGGACAGATATTAATAGTCTAAAGAGGGACCATTGTTTTTGGCTCCCCCGGCTAAAAAAAATCTGCCCCCAGCCACCCCAGAAAAGGCGCATCTATAAAATGCGCCTTTTCTGGCACTTAGCCTCTCTATTCCCATTGCCCTGTAGCGGTAGCTAATGGATTAATAACAATGGGTTAATGTCACCTTGCTATTGAAAGGTGACATTAATTCAGATTAATAATGTAGAGGTGTCAATAAGACACCAATCCATTATTAACCATAGAATAGTAAAGGGTTAAAAAAACACATTAATTAATATTTTTTTTAATGAAATAAACATGGATCTTTAAAAAAAATAAAATAAAAAAGCAACAATATACACACCTCTCCGCTGCTCAGTCAGGTCCCCGCTGCAATCCATCAGAAGGGATTAAGTAGTTTGCAACGGGGATTGGTGCTAATGCGACCAGCCCCGCTGCAAACCACTGCTGAATGAATTAATTCATCTCTGCACATGCTCCCCGACTGACAGGAGATGAACTAATAAGCGTGGGAACGTTTCTGAACTTTTTCCCACGCTCATCAGTTCACCTCAGGTCAGCCAGGGGATTCCGTGCAGCCTCACTGACTACCACTGATAGATATTCTATGTATTTATATCTATTCTTTCCATTCTTTATTAAACATGTCAGTGTGATTTTACTGTATTGCGCACTGAATTGCTGGCTTTTGTTAAAGGACACCGGTGCGTATTTCTCGCAAGTCACACGAGTGGTCCGTGTGTAATCCGTATTTTTCTCGACCCCTTAGACTTGCATTGGCGTATTTTGGCCGTAATACACTGACAATCGCAGCATGCTGCAATTTTCTCGGCCCGTAAAATATGGCTGAGAAAAATACGGCTGATGGGAGCTGCCCCATAGAGAAACATTGGTCCGTGTGCAATGCGTGGTTTTTGCGCCTCTCACTCGTCTGTATTTCTCGCTAGTGTGACGCCGGCCTTAGAGTTTATTCAGAGCATCATCCACTTTTCTTATATGTGGAGAAGAAAAAAATTCATCACCTTTCACTTTCTGATAGCCCATGAAAATCAGACCGCATTTGGATGATGTCCAAAGGAGTTCTGATTTTTATTTTTCTCAGACCCATAAACTTCCATTGCCAATTTTGATCTGATGCTTTGATCAAAATTGGACATGTCTCTGATATTTTACGTGGGTCCCTCATTCCGAGGAAAAAATCAGACAAGAGAGCAGCCCCAAAGACTGTCATAGTATTAAGCCCTAATGCATTCGGACAATTAGATTAGGACTCATAGTAAAGTTTCTATGTGCAGGTTATATGCTTTAAAAAAAAAAATCATGATTACATTTTATGTGATTCAAGACGACACAAATATATCAGGTGTGCATTACTTTGGTGATTGGTTTGGTGAGGATAGTAATGATTATAAAAACTACACTGGAGACCCAGACGAATGTCTAACTCTCCTAGTTTTGTTTTGGGTAAAAAAGCAAAATTTAGATTAAATGGACTTGGGAAAAAAAATGCAATCAGAAATAAAAACAAATTAGAAAAAATAGAATGTGTTAGTTTTTAGTTTTAATTAATAATAAAATGAATAGTTGCTAATTTTGCTTTAAAAATGCAAAAAGTGTGAAGCCGGCCTTGTGTGATGGCAGAAAGTAGTTACACTGAAATCCAACCCTTGTAAAACGTGATTGTGTTTAGCGGTACCAGTAGCGTAGCTACCGAGGGGGGGCCAGAGGGGGCGGTGGCCCCGCGCTCTCAGGGGGCCCACCCGGCGCTACGCTACAGATGCAATTTGCAGCAGAGCAAGGAGAGTCTGGCCGCTATGGGCACCTGAGCAGGCGGGGGGGCCCGGTGCCAGCAGTGGGCCCCCCGCCCGTCATCGCAGGTTCAGCGGTGTCGGCTACATGCCGCCACAGCTGACCGCATTCATGACAGAAGGACCGAGTGCTCCTTCTCTCATCATCCCCCTGTCAGCGTCTGACGTCACCGACACTGACAGGGGGCGCGATGACGTCAGTACTCGGCGCCTGCAGTCAGAGATGAGCGGGATCAGCACAGGAACCAGGAGGAAGAGAGGTGAGTATTTAGTTTATGGGGGAGTGGTGCATTATCCTACAGAGGGTGGCTATGGGGGTGCATATGCATAGGATAGCTAGGGTGCATATACAGAGGATGGCTATGGGGGTGCAACACAGAGGGTGGTTATGGGGGTGCATATACAGAGGGTGGCTATGGGGGTGCATATACAGAGGGTGGCTTTGGGGGTGCATATACAGAGGGTGGCTATGGGGTGCATATACAGAGGGTGGCTATGGGGGTGCTTATACTACAGAGGATGGCTATGGGGTTGCATATACTACAGAGGGTGGCTATGGGGGTGCATATACAGAGGGTGGCAATGGGGGTACATTATACTACAGTGAGTGGCTATGGGGGTACATTATACTACAGAGGGTGGCTATGGGGGTGCATTATACTACAGAGGGTGGCTATGGGGGTGCATTACATTATAGAGGCTGCCTATGGGGGTGCATTACACTACAGAGGCTGTCTATGGGGAGTGCATTACATTATAGAGGCTGCCTATGTGAAATTCATTATACTATAGAGTCTGCCTATGGGGAGTGCATTATGTACAGTATAGAGTCTGCCTATGGGAAGTGCATTATACAGTATAGTGTTAAAAAAAAAAGCATTATTACGTTCTAGGGGACAAAATGTGGGCACTGTTTTCTAGGGCACTTGCACCCGGCCTTAGTATTTTCTAGAGGGTTGCTTTAAAATTTAGCGGTCACACAGGGCCACACAGCAGGTGCATTAATAGGGTCACATACGACAGCAGCGGATCAGCATTGGGGCATCAGCAGGATGAGGAGTTTGTGCAGGTTGGGGATAGTCCTGTTTTGGACAGTGCTGAAAATGTGAGAAGTGAAACATGTCTTTGTTGTATTCTCTGTAGCCGAGTCCTGGCTGGAGAAGGTGTCATGTCGGTCTGGGCCAGATGGAAAAGACGTGAAAAGTGAACGGTTCCTTCAGAAAGAACGTCAGCGGTAGGTTATTATCTGTAGCTGTGCTGTGATCTCTTATACAGTATGTTCTGTAGGACGGGTATCTACCACTGACCATATGACGGTCAGTAAGGGATCCAATGGCTGGATATCCTTAAAGACAAAAATGTCCAGGAAGGATGGGAAATCTTGAAAAATGAAATTCTCAAAGCACAGTTGTTAACAATTCCGAAAAGAGGGAAGAATAGGAAGCAGTTAAGGAAACCAGGATGGATGAACACAGAACTTAAGCACATGCTAAAAAGGAAGAAAAAAATGTTTATAAAATGGAAAGAGGGAGGCATATCTAAAGAAGAATATAATGCTGTCTGCAGAACCTGCAGGGCACAAATCAGATTAGCTAAAGCTGAAAATGAATTGAGGCTTGCAAGAGATGTCAAAAGCAATAATAAAGGATTTTGGGGATATGTCAAAAGTAAAAGAAAAGTCAAAGATGCTATAGGATTTTTACAGGATGAAAATGATGAATTGGTAAGACAGGATGTTGAGAAGGCTGAACTTTTAAATTCCTATTTTGCATCTGCTTTCTCTAAGAAAGGAAATGTAACATCAACTGTTATTCACTGTCCTATTAAGGGAATAGAAGAGTCAAGGATATCTATAAACAGAAAGATAGTGAGGAAACACTTAGCTAGCCTAAATGAATTCAAGTCTCCAGGTCCAGATGAATTACACCCCAGAGTACTGAAGGAGATAGCAGAAGAAATTTTTGAACCCCTCTCTATAATCTTTGAAAATTCTTGGAGAACAGGAGAAGTGCCAGAAGACTGGAGAAGAGCAAATGTTGTTCCTATCTTCAAAAAGGGGAAGAAGGTGGACCCAGGTAACTATAGGCCGGTGAGTCTGACTTCTATACCAGGAAAGATCTTTGAACAAATTATTAAACAACATGTATGTCAATACCTGGATAAGAATGAAGTGATTAAACAGAGTCAGCATGGGTTTGTAACTAATAAGTCATGTCAGACTAACTTAATTTCCTTCTATGACGGTATCACTGATTGGGTGGATCAAGGAAATGCTGTAGATATAGTATATCTTGACTTCAGCAAAGCATTTGACAAAGTCTCTCATACAATCCTTATTGAAAAAATGATTAAGTATGGAATGGACAAGGCAACTGTTAGGTGGATTCATAACTGGCTTAGTGATCGGACCCAAAGAGTGGTCGTAAATGGCTGCACATCCAGCTGGAAGAATGTCTCAAGTGGGGTACCACAGGGCTCTGTCCTGGGCCCTGTATTGTTCAACATCTTTATCAACGATTTAGATGAAGGAATTGAGGGTAAACTGATTAAATTTGCTGATGACACAAAGCTAGGAGGGATAGCTAATACTAGAGAAGAGAGAGAGAGGATTCAAAAAGATTTAAATAAACTGGAGAAGTGGGCAGCAACTAACAGAATGGTTTTTAACAGGGAGAAATGCAAAGTACTACATCTGGGCAATAAAAATGGAAAAAGCATATATAGAATGGGAGGAATAGGGCTAAGTGACAGCACATGTGAAAAAGACTTGGGTATACTAATAGATCACAGACTGAATATGAGTCAACAGTGTGATGCAGCAGCAAAAAAGGCAAATGCAATTCTAGGATGTATTAACAGAAGCATACAGTCTAGATCACGTGAAGTCATTATTTCCCTCTACTCCTCTTTGGTCAGACCTCATCTGGAATATTGTGTCCAGTTTTGGGCACCACATTTTAAAAAAGACATCAACAAACTGGAGCAAGTTCAGAAAAGAGCGACCAGAATGGTGACCGGTCTGCAAACCCTGTCTTATGAGGAAAGGTTGCAGGATTTGGGAATGTTTAGTTTGCAAAAGAGAAGACTGAGAGGAGACTTAATAGCTGTCTACAAATATCTAAAGGGCTGTCACATTGTAGAAGGATCAACTTTATTCTCATTTGCACAAGGAAAGACTAGAAGCAATGGGATGAAACTGAATGGGAGGAGACACAGATTAGATATTAGAAAAAACTTTTTGACAGTTAGAGTGATCAATGAGTGGAACAGGCTGCCACGAGAAGTGGTGAGTTCTCCTTCAATGGAAGTCTTCAAACAGAGGCTGGACAGACATCTGACTGGGATGATTTAGCGAATCCTGCTTTGAGCAGGGGGTTGGACCAGATGACCCAGGAGGTCCCTTCCAACTCTATGATTCTATGATTCTATGATTCTATGATTCTATGATTCTATATCAATGTTGGTCTTTATATAGCAATTATTTTCAATAACAGCGTGGTCATCTGCTGAGGTTCTCCTCCACTATCTCCTCCTCCAGTTATAATCAAGGTTACCTGGTTAGGGGCACACTCAGAAGTTTCGCCCGCCCCCCTGAACCAAAACCCTAGCTACGCCTCTGAGCGGTATTATAAGTTAGGTAGAATGGAAATCATCCTGCTAATTATTGTATAGAGTAATTCAATCATGCAAAAGGATTGTGGCCTCGCTAAGGCTATGCTCTCTAGTAGCTGAAGCAGAGAGTATTTCATATCAGCAGGTGAAAAATTATTCAGCACCTGTCTGATAAGACCAAAATATACTGAGTTGGGAAATGTAATACGTCTGTTTGAATACTAAATCCTAATTTCTGAAGGCAAAGTGTTTCACAACATATGATAACCATAGTAGATCTGGTATAATTTAGGATAATTACTGTTTGATACATGTGAGTTTGTAGTGTGACACTGATCAGGGAAGAACTGTACACAACCTGGCAAAAATACTGTATTGTGTATGAGTACATTGTGGTGGCTAAAATACTGTATAGAGGACTATAGGGCACGCATTGTACTGTATGCACTATATGGCGTCCATTATACTGTATGGAGGACTATGGGGGTGCATTATATTATATGGAGAATTATGGGGTGCAGTAAATAATATGGAAGACTACGGGTCCCATTGTACTATAAGGAGAGCTATGTGGGGGCAATTATAATATTTGTAGGGCTATGTTGTTGCCAATATAATATTTGGGGGGTTACATTGGAGCCTTTATACTTTATGGAGGGCTATGTGGTGGCCATTATACCATATGCAAGCAATTATACAGTGTAAAGGTTTGTGGGGGGATCCATCATACTTTTTAGAGGGCTGTGTGGGGCCCAATATACTATTTTAAGTTCTAGTGAGGGCCATCATACAGTGTGGGACCATACTACTGCATGTAGGCCCATGATACTGCATGGAGCGCTGTGTTAAGGTCACAGTTCAGGGATCATACTGTATTGGGGTCATCATACTTTACCGAGGGAGTTGAGGTGGGGTTCAGTAGGGCTATCATACTGTGCGTGTGGAGGGTACTGTGAAGGAATTCGCTGTGGGGGGTGTCATAATTTTGTGGGGCACTTTTGTTGGCATCATACTTTATGGGTGCAAAGAACGGGGAATCTAGGGCTTCAGTTGGAGGAAATTTACTTTGTAAAGGTTGAAAAATATGAGTCCTGAGTGGTTGATGCCTTTTTTATGGCTAACTGAAAAGATGGTAGGAAATTGTAAGCTTTCAAGACTGCTCACATCTCTTCTCGAAAGCTTGCAATTTACCATCTTTTCAGATAGCCATTAAAAGGTATCAACCACTGTCTACTGACAAACACAGTACACAGATATATATATCTTTCCTATTTGTAATGGCTGCAAATCTGTGCGACATGCTCTTCTGTATCACTGCTGAATATTATATATTTTTTTGTTGGGGATGGGGCAATTAGAACTACTGCTATGGGGCCCCATGATTTCTATGTATGTGCCAGGATGGCAAATTACATAAGGAAGTGGCACAATGTTGTTAGGGGCTCAATTGATGTGGTGGACTCGCTAAGCCAAAGCCATAGGTCAGATTGAGCAGCACAGTCCTGAGGCATTTCCCACAGGAGAGCTGGACTAGTCAAATGGCATGTGCAATAATGAGAAAATTAGAAATGGATATGAAGGATGATGCCTGAATAAGTGGAGCTGTAATTACTAGATGCAGAGGGTTGAGTGTGTGGACAGCACCTAGGATCAATTGAGATAAGTAGACAGGCATGTATGTTGATGCAGGAGAGTTGAATGTGTGGACAGCACTTTGAATCAGTAGAGATAAGCATGTAGATGGGTACCTTGATGCAGAGTTAAGTGTGTGAACAGCACCTTTTATGGCGACAAAGCTACAGATGCGTGTTGTGATAAAACACTCCGGGATCGCCTTTGCTGGGGTCAAAGGTCACGTGCGTTCAGCATGAAACTCAGGCGCACAGGCCTGACAGTGTGTCTCTCACACAGACAGGCTCTCTGTGTTCCCAGGCTGAGACACTCACACAACCACCTGGCATCCTTTTATATCCGCCTCCCATTATTCATTAGTAACCAGGTGCGACACATAGGAAAGGTATCTGGGCGAGATATACCTGCCCTCATCCACTATTCCCACATGATTCTCACATATCCCCCCCCCTCTGCTCAGACCACTCCGGTCGAGCAATGACACCCGCCAAACAGTGCACTCGGGACAGGGCATCTGCATTCCCCATCTGTATCCCTGGGCGGTGCTCCACCGTAAAAGTGTAGGCCTGCAGGGCAAGGAACCACCGGGTCACCCAGGTATTCCGTTCCTTGTTCAAGTGCATCCACTTGAGAGGGGCATGGTCAGTGATCAGCCTGAACTTTCGGCCCACCAGGTAACATTTGAGGGCCTCTAGAGCCCACTTAATGGCTAGGCACTCTTTTTCTATGACTGCATACTTTTGCTCATGTTTGTTCAGCTTCCTGCTAAGATAGAGGACTGGGTGTTCCACTACGTCCCTCACTTGTGACAGTACAGCCCTGAAACCGGTATCAGAGGCATCCGTTTGTACCACAAACTCGCTGGAGAAGTCCGGAGTCACCAGTACGGGTTGAGAGCAAAGTGCCCGTTTTAGGCTATGGAAGGCTTCTTCAGCCGCTAAACTCCATTTAATCATGACGGAGTCTTTCCCTTTTGTAAGATCCGTCAGGGGGGTAGCGATGGCTGCAAAATTGGGTATGAACCGGCGATAATAGCCGGCGATCCCCAGGAAGGCTTGCACCTGCTTCTTGTTGACAGGTTGCGGCCAGTCCTGAACCGCCTGAATCTTATCGAGCTGGGGTTTAACAATACCCCTCCCAATTACATACCCCAAATACCGGGCTTCTTCTAGCCCGATGTGACATTTCTTGGGGTTCGCGGTTAGACCTGCCTCCCACAGGTCGTCAATCACAGCTTGTACTTTCTGGAGATGAGTCTCCCAGTCCAAGCTGTAAATGACAATGTCGTCCAAATAGGCCGAAGCGTACTGCCTATGCGGCCTCAGGACTCGATCCATCAGTCTCTGGAAGGTCGCCGGTGCTCCGTGCAGTCCAAACGGCATATACACATACTGAAATAGACCTTTCGGCGTAGCAAATGCCGTCTTTTCTCTGGCAGCCTCCGCCAGAGGGATCTGCCAATACCCCTTTGTTAGGTCTAGGGTCGTAATATACCGGGCTTTTCCTAACCGATCTATTAACTCGTCGACCCGGGGCATAGGGTAGGCATCAAATTTTGAGACCACATTCAGTTTCCTGAAGTCAATGCAGAACCGGATTGTGCCGTCCGGTTTAGGAATTAAAACAATCGGGCTGGACCAAGCACTGTGCAATTCCTCAATGACACCTAACTCTAACATTGCCTTCACTTCTCGGGAAACGGCTTCACGGCACGCTTCCGGAATTCTGTAGGGTTTCACGTGAACAGTGAAACCAGGTTCCGTTATGATGTCATGTTTCACTAGCGTAGTCTGCCCGGTTGTGGTTGTGGTTGTGAAGTAGAAACTGCCTGACCTCAGTCTTTTGCCGCTCCGAGAGAGTCTCTGCAACCCGTACCTCCGGTACGGTATGCGAGCAGACGGGACGGGCCAGCTGCGCTGACAAGGCAGACCGATCTTTCCAGGGTTTTATCAGATTTACATGATAAATCTGTTCAGGTTTACGTTTACCTGCCTGGTATACTTTGTAGTTTACTTCACCAACTCTTTCCTTAATCTCAAAGGGGCCCTGCCACTTTGCTAGGAACTTACTGTCCACCGTGGGAACCAGGATCAACACCCTATCTCCGGGTGCAAACGTACGGATCTTGGCGCCCCTATCATAGATTCTTTTTTGGGCTCCTTGAGCCTGCATCATGTATTCTTTGACGATAGGCATAACAGCCGCAATACGGTCCTGCATTTGTGTTACGTGATCTATCACCATTTTAAACGCAGTGACCTGACCCTCCCAGGTTTCTTTTGCGACGTCTAACAGTCCACGAGGACGTCAGGCTTACAATAACTCGAAAGGCGAGAATCCCGTGGAAGACTGGGGCACTTCCCTGATGGCAAAAAGCAAATACGGAAGTAAATAGTCCCAGTTCTTCCCATCCTTGTCTATCGCCTTTCTCAGCATCTGCTTCAGAGTTTTATTGAACCGTTCGACCAACCCGTCTGTTTGAGGGTGATACACGGATGTGCGTAACGGTTCGATTTGTAACAATCGGCAGAGCTCCTTCATTACCCTGGACATAAAGGGAGTCCCCTGGTCCGTGAGTATCTGTTTTGGTATACCGACCCGACTAAACACATGCACCAGTTCCTTGGCAATCGTCTTGGTGGCCGTGTTACGCAAAGGGATGGCCTCCGGGTAACGAGTGGCATAATCCAAGATGACCAGGATATGTTGGTGTCCACATGCAGACCGTGGAAGGGGCCCAACTAAATCCATCCCAATCCTCTCAAACGGGACCTCAATAATAGGTAGGGGTACCAAAGGGCTACAGAACCGGGGCTTAGGCGCCGAGGCTTGGCAGTCAGGACAAGACTCACAATATACACGAATATCGTGATGCATGCCTGGCCAAACAAAACAGTGTAATATCCTTTCGGTGGTTTTCTGGACTCCCAGGTGACCTCCCATCACATGTCCGTGGGCCAGGTCCAGCACCTGCCGCCGGTAGGGTTTTGGCACGACTAATAGTTGCACCGTGTCTTCCCCCTTTTTCTCTATTTGATAGAGTAAATCATTTTCCAGGACCATGTAAGGATATGCCAGCCTAGAGCCAGGTTCTACGGGTACCCCATTTATCACTTTTACATTTGTCCTAGCCTGAGAAAGGGTAGGATCCTTTATTTGCTCGCTTTGGAAGTCATCTTTCTGAACTTCCAAATCCGGCAAACGGGGAGGTGGACGGCTGTCGGCCTCCTCCTCTTCCCTGGTCTCCTCCATATCACCCGCCATGACTGAAAACGGGAACTGCAGGTCATTTCCAGCAGACTCTTCCCCCGAGTCTTCCGGGGGAACCTCTTCCAGGGGTTCGGGACCCACACGCGCTCTGGGAGAAGAATCATGTACACTATTACCCTGAGGTGTCAACTGATTCTGCCACAATTGCCAGAAGTGGGGAAAATCCCGGCCCAAGATAACATCATGCAATAACGCAGGGACGAGTTCCACTTTATGTTGCACAGACCCATAGGAAGTAGTAATGCATATGACCGTGGTGAGGTACGAACAGGTGTCTCCATGCACACATGTTACAGAAAATTTGTCTGATGGTCCAGTCGGGGCTGACACCAGACTGGCCTTCACCAGAGTCACCACACTTCCCGAGTCTAACAATGCCACCACATTTTTGCCATCAACAGTTAAATCACACAAGTGTTTTTCCACATCCTTTTGACCGGCATTCACACTCACTACCCGTGCAACCATAGACATGCGTTTTTTATAGTCTGTGACGTCGCACTGCATGGGTTCAGTAGTGACCAGACAGTTCGCAGCAATGTGGCCCATCTCTTGGCAGCGGAAACACCTAACGGGCCCCTTGCTTAGACCATAGTTCGTTACTCTCGGCCTCGCATTGCAGGCAGTCCCGTTTTCCTCCCCCACTGTCTTAGGGATTTTTCCTTCTCCCCTACTCCCTGGAACAGTCTTACCGGTTCCAAGTGGAGATGATGAAGAACGAGGTGGGGTAGCGTCGTCTCTGATTCCTTCCGCCATGGAGTAACGTTCAACCAGATCCACCAGTTGATCTGCCGTCGTAGGATTTCCATGGCTTACCCACTTCCTCAGGGCTGGTGGTAGAGCTCTCAGGTACTTGTCCATGACGACTCTCTGGATTATCTCTGGCGCTGTCAGCACCTCGGGTTGTAGCCACTTCTTCGTCACGTGGATCAGGTCGAACATCTGTGACCGCGGTGGTTTATCTGGCTGATAAGTCCATTGATGCACTCTCTGTGCACGGACAGCGGTCGTCACTCCCAGCCGGGCCAAGATCTCGGCTTTCAGTTTGTCAAAGTCCTGCGCGGCTTCAGGTTCTAAGTCATAATAAGCCTTTTGGGCCTCACCGGAAAGAAACGGGGCAATCAGGCCGGCCCATCGTGCCTTCGGCCATTTTTCTCGCACCGCCGTCCGTTCAAACGTGGTCAGGTACGCCTCGACGTCATCTTCGGTCGTCATCTTCTGCCAGTACCGACTCACGTGAATCACTCTCGACTCGGCTTCCAGGTTAACCTCAGGTAGGCTTGCCAAGCGCTGCGCCACCTGCTGGAGAAGCGAACGATCGGTAACTGCCATGTCCACCAACTCCTTCAGCTGGGCCATCATCACCCGATTAGCTTCTTGCTGGACGGCAGTGGACTGTACCAGCGCTTTCACCACGTCCTCCATGCTCATGCTTCCAACGTGATGCCCGCGTTCTCCACCACAATGAGATAAAACACTCCGGGATCGCCTTTGCTGGTGTCAAATGTCACGTGCGTTCAGCATGAAACTCAGGCGCACAGCCGGGGTCCGGGTATAACTGACAGTGTGTCTCTCACACAGACAGGCTCTCTGTGTTCCCAGGCTGAGACACTCACACAACCACCTGGCATCCTTTTATATCCGCCTCCCATTATTCATTAGTAACCAGGTGCGACACTGACCAGACTAGGCCACATAGGAAAGGTATCTGGGCGAGATACACCTGCCCTCATCCACTATTCCCACATGATTCTCACAGTGTATATATATATATATGTTAGGAACGGCGGAACGCACTAAATAAAAATAATAATAAAGTGCGTTCGCTGCTCGGGGTCCACCGTGCAGTAGGTGTTACAACCGCTGCTTAGTAATGGCAGACGAGCAATATGGCGAAATAATGCGCACGGGTTCAACTTCACC
Source organism: Dendrobates tinctorius (assembly GCF_039654945.1). Taxonomy (NCBI): domain Eukaryota; kingdom Metazoa; phylum Chordata; class Amphibia; order Anura; family Dendrobatidae; genus Dendrobates; species Dendrobates tinctorius. The sequence goes on along the minus strand of NW_027361676.1, from coordinate 71,487,522 downwards.
CGAAGTGCGCAGAGCGGGCTCTGTTCACACACAGAGGCACCGCAACAAAAACATGCAAAAAGGCTGAGCCTGTTAAGAGTCAGGCCTCAGGTAAATGCACACACGGTATAAGGTCACAGGAGCAGGAACTAAGACAGAGGGGCTGCGTCCGTCTAGACCTACCATGTGTGCGGCGTCGCTACTGCGAATGCCAAGAAGGGCTGCAACTGCAGCACAGCGCAGGACACTGCCGCTGGATGACACAGCTACAAAGCACGCGCTATGTCGGACGCTAGCGCAGAGGTGCGGTGTGCACAGTGGCCTAAGGCTTACCACAGACTGGCGCAGACTAATGAACTAATTCCCTAACCACATGCGTAATATCAGAGGGAAGGGGTTTCATAATAAGTCAGTCACCAGAATCATACATCCGTCACCATTCACACATAGCAGTATAGTCTATACTAGCGCATGGCGGAACGGCCATGCGCGCTTTTTATAGCAGCCGGGACCTTCCGGAAGCTTCCAGATCTCCGAGATGGACCAATGAGATCTGGAGCAGGACCTGAGCACATGACTCCCAAACTCCAATGGGAAACCGTCTCATGAGCATGCTCAGTAGGAGGACAGAGAGATAGCCCCTGGAGAGATTTGCTGCAAGGCAATCTCCTCTGCAGTAGATAAAGAGCAAGAGACCGCAGAATGTAAGTGTCTGGATTCCCGCAGAGCAGACGCAGGAACCTGACTCCTAACATATATATATATATATATATATATATATAAATCAAAAAAAGGGCAGCACTACCAAAATTAAATAGTTGGTGCAAAACCTATTCAGCAGTGTCCAAACAGCCAAATTAACAAAAGTAAAAAAATAGGCAGCACTCAAATTAAATGTGAAAAAAAGTGGGTACTTTACTGATCCTCAAGTGGCCACTTGAGGATCAGTAAAGTATCCACTTTTTTTCACATTTAATTTGAGTGCTGCCTATTTTTTTACTTTTTATATATATATATATATATATATATATATATATATATATCTTACATAGTCTCCTTTATTATGTATATTGACGTCCCTTATTACACAGTGCCCTCTTTTGTTATGTACAGCACCCTACCTTACATATTGGATTATTTATAGCGCCATGATCTTTATTACATACCTTCCTCTCCTGTTTGATATATAAATCAATGTCTGTTGGTGGAGCATGAGAAAGCTTCTATTCTAATGGAGGCGGCTGATGTACTGTTCTTCTGGTCATCCCCAGTCTTTGTGCAAGGAGGAACAGGAGGAGCACTGCCAGAGCCCTGCAAAATGACCTCTAGCAGGCCACAAATGTGCATGTGTCTCCACAAACTGTTAGAAACCGACTTCATGAAGATGATCTGAGTGCCCAACGTCCACAGATGGGGGTTGTGCTCACAGCCCAATACCATGTGGCCCTCCAAAGAAATGCCAACCCACATTACTGACCTACTGCAAAACCGGTCATGCTGAAGGATGTTGCAGGCAGCAGATCGCTCTCCACGGCGTCTCTAGACTCTGTCACATCTGTCACATGTGCTCAGTGTGAACCTGCTTTCATCTGTGAAAAGCACAGGGCGCCCGTGGCGAATTTGCCATTCCTGGTGTTCTGTGGCAAATGTCAAGCGTCCTGCACGGTGTTGGGCTGTGAGCACAACCCCCATCTGTGGACGTCGGGCCCTCAGACCATCCTCATGGAGTCGGTTTCTAACCGTTTGTGCAGACACATGCACATTTGTGGCCTGCTGGAGATCATTTTGCAGGGCTCTGGCAGTGCTCCTCCTTGCACAAAGGTGGAGGTAGTGGTCCTGCTGCTGAGTTGTTGCCCTCCTACGGCCCCCTCCATGTCTCCTGCTGTACTGGCCTGTCTCCTGGTAGCGCATCCAGCCTCTGGACACTACGCTGACAGACATAGCAAACCTTCTAGCCACAGCTCGCATTGATGTGCCATCCTGGATGAGCTGCACTACCTGAGCCACTTGTGTGGGTTGTAGAGTCTGTCTCATGCTACCACGAATATGAAAGCACAACCAACATTGAAAAGTGACCAAAACATCAGCCAGAAAGCATTGGTACTGAGATGTGGTCTGTGGTCCCCACCTGCAGAGCCACTCCTTTATTGAGGGTGTCTTGATAATTACCAATAATTTCCACCTATTGTCTATTCCATTTGCACAAAAGCATGTGAAATTGACTGTAAAACAGTGTTGCTTCCTAAGTGGACAGTTTGATTTCACAGAAGTTTGATTTACTTGGAGTTATATTCTGTTGTTTAAGTGTTCCCTTTATTTTTTTGAGCAGTGTATATATACAGTATCTCAATGATACACACATATATTTATATTTCATAGAGATATAGATAGCAGAATAGGTGATAATGCAATTGTCGGCTTCTGTAAAATCAATACAGAACCCGACAGGATATGAGACATGGTTTACATACAGTAAAGCATTGCATATGCGTTAGATTTATATATGTCCCTCATTAATAATGTTGTTAGTGTGTGTGTGTGTAAAATGTTGGAGCGTTAGGTGTTAAATTAAAGAATTACAGAGGGACCATGGTTATTACCCCCCCTCCTTCCCCGGCGAAAAACATCGGATTCTGTAATGATTCTACAGAAGCCGACAATTGAATTTTTGGCAATTCTGCTATCTAGCTCTGTATGAAATATGAAATATATATATATATGTGTGTCTCACTGTCTATATATATATGTGTGTGTGTCTCACTGTCTATATATATATATATATATATATATATATAGACTGTATATATGTTTTCACAAATATTTGAGGCCATGGATCCATTATATGTCTATTTTGCAAGCCGGTGAGAAAATCTCGCCATACAGATGTCACGCAGATGTCACACGGATGCTTAGGTACGAGAAAATCACATCCTCGCATTGCACAATGATGACATATGGATCACTGTTCAGGGAACATTTCTGCAATTCTCGGCCGTGTAAAATGGACCGACTTTTTTATACGTTGTGTGTGACGCCAGCCTTAGTCGCAGCCTCTGGCTCCAGCCTCCTGTGACCCACTGCTGCTGCTCCCCCACCACAGTCAGAGCAGGTACATCTGGACTATAAGATGCACCTTATATTTTCCGCCACATTTTTGGAGGAAAAAAGTGCAGTATAACCAGGAACTTATGGCTGACGTCTCATCTGATTAGTCATTTTCTGTTGCCTCTTATCCATCTGGTCAGACCCTCATTTTGACATCTCCAAGCCGTGACTCATCATGAGGATCATCGCAGCTCTGAAAATAGCAAGGTCACATATATTGTATACATAGGTGTGCCTCCCCCGCACTGCGCCGCTGAATACAGATATGTACCCCACCCTTAATATGCTATGAGCTACGCACCAGTCAAAATATAAATATAAAAGTGATTGGGAGCACTCTTCCCCCATTAGCTATAATCTCCACCGCTCAATAAATTTAACCCCTTAGTGACGGAGCTAAATTTTTTAAATCTGACCAGTGTCACTTTGTGTATTAATAACTCTGGAACGCTTAAACAAATCCCAGTGATTTTGAGAATGTTTTTTCGTGACACATTGTACTTTATGATAATGGTAAATTTAGGTCAATACGTTTTGTTTTTATTTATAAAAAATATCAGAAATTTGAGAAAAATGTTAAAAAATTAGCAATTTTCAAACTTTGAATGGTTATCACTTTAATCCAGATAGTCATACCACACTAAAACATTCATAAATAACATTTTCCGCATGTCTACTTTACATGAGCACCATTTGTAAAATGTTCTTTTATTTTGCTAGCATTTTAGGAAGTTTAAAAATGCAGCAGTAATTTTTCATTTTAGCAAGGAAATTTATCAAATTTATTTTTTTGGGACCTATCCAGGTTTGAAGTGACTTTGGGGGTCCTATATATTGGAAAACCCCCAAAAGTAAAACCATTTTAAAAACAGCACCCCCTGACAAATTGAAAACTGCAGTCAGGTAGTTTATTAACCCTTCAGGTGATTTTCAGAAATTAATGCAAAGTGGCATGACAGAAATGAAAAAGTGTATTATTACCACCTAAATGTCGCTGACTTCTGAACAGGTTACAACAGCCGTCAGACTCTAAGGCCGCTATTTGGTCCTGTGAATTGCCATGGCAAACATCAGGACCACACAATCATGATCTTAGGGTGCGGATGGGGATAAAGAGGAAGCCCCCACACTCTGTTAACCATTTATATGATGTTGTCACTATTGACAGCAGCATCTAAGGGGTTAAAAAGATTTGACTGGTGCAAACACTGATCGTGGCTGATGCAGCAAGTTGTCAGCTATAGTGTGCAGCCGACAGCTGCTGGATTGTCACCTGTATGGGGATGCTATTCTCATAAAGCTCACGTCAGTTAAAAGACGTATTGGCGGTCATTAAGGGGTTAAATTATTCAGTCTCTGACTCCCCTCAATTAACTGTAAGGCTATGTGCTCATGCTACATTTTTGTTGCGGAAAACATGCTAAATTTTGCTGTACAAGCAAAGTGAATGAGATCCCTGAAGTTTCATGCACACGTTGCTTATTTTTCCTTGCAGATTTGCAGCAGATTAAAATCTGCATAATATCAATTCTTGCAGCATATTTCACCCATACTAATGAGTGGGTAAAAAATACACAACAAAAGCATGCAAAAGACGTGGCAAAAAAATTATTTTACGCAGCTTTATTCCTATTAACACGTTGGGGTATGCAGCAGAATTTTCTCCAGCAAATCCTGAACATGTGCACATAGCCTTAGTTGTCCTATGTCACCCATGCCCCATTCAATGCAAGTCCTTAATGGCATCATAATAAATTTAGGGGGGAAGGAGAATACGTTATCAGGTACTTAACATCCTCCGCTTCATCCCAATTCATTACAAGTCACTGACATCATCTTCTCCCACCTTACAATTCATTACAAAGCGTCCTATGCAACTTACCCTCTCACACTTCCTTCCACATCCCATCATTGTCCTCTCCCATGCATCCATCATTGTCGTCACACATGACACCATTGTTCTCTCACACATCCCCATGATTGTCCTCTCCTCCACATCATTGTTCTCTCCCACATCCCCATCTCCCTCACTGTCCTCTTCCATGTGCATTGATTAAAAAAGAAAAAAAAAATACCTCTCTATCCGTTTCCCAGACACATTGCTGCTTCTTTCTTCTTCACCGGCAACTTTCTCTTTAACACAGGCGCGCGGCGCTGCATGCCGATGTTATCAAGCCAAAAAGAAAGTGCTGGGGCGGAAATAAAGCGCGAATTTCTGCATCTCCGCTGCCATCTTCTCCTGTAGGCAGGGGAACTTGTTATGAATGAGTCACCGTAGGAGGCAAAAGCACTTATGCAAGCTAAGTCCAGAAAACCAGAGAAGTTGGCAACTATCAGATTGCAGACCCCTGAACCTATCAACACAACTAGCAGTAGCCGTGGGGGGTTCCTACGATGCCCTAGACCCTTCGATCACAGCCGGAGAAATACATAGGCCTAAAGAAAGAAAGGGAAAATCTAAACTGCCCCAGAGCAGACCCCAAAGCAATCGTCAGCCCCCAACATATAATGACGGTGAAGCAAGAAGAAAATACTAACACAGACAGAAAGATAGACTGAGCAAAGACGGGGCCCCAAAACTACCTAGATAGGAACGGACAGGAAGGCTGCTGTCTGCAATCTGCAAAAACCCTATCAAAGACATAAGCCAACCAGCTGATATGAAAAAGGCCCTGAAGCAGCTAGGCTTCAAAAACTGAATCAGCACTCAGGTATTTTCAGAAGACAGAGCTAAATGAATTCAGCACACCCCAGCAGGGAATGGCAGAAATCCAGAAAAACAAAGCAAAAACAAAGTCAAAGCACAAAAGCAAAAGGCCGAGCAGCAAACTTAGCTTTGGAGGAGCAGGAATTCAGACTGGTCTCCAAGGATCCCACAGAGAAATCACCCGCAGGGCAGAAGGGCGTCGGCAGCATTATATCCAGTCCGTAACTCCACTCAGCCAGTCACAATCATCAGCCTCAGGTGTTTGACAATCAGGCTCACTACCTTTCTTTACCAGAAGAGGGAGTTCCTCGGGCCCCAGTAATGAAGGGGAAAATGAACTCACAACAGTACCTCCCCCTTGAGGAGGGGTCACCGAACCCTCAACTATGCCACCAGGGCGATCAGGGTGAGCCCGATGAAAGGCACGCACCAATCGTTTGGCATGAATATCAGAGGCGGAGACCCAGGAATTATCCTCCTGACCATAACCCTTCCACTTAACCAAATACTGGAGTCTCCGTCTAGCCAGACGGGAATCCAGTACTTTCTCTACCTCATACTCCATGTTACCTTCAACCAATACAGGGTCTGGAGGTGCCACCCCCGGAACAACAGGTTCAACAAACCTCTTCAACAAAGATTTATGGAACACATTATGGATTTTAAATGTGACAGGAAGAGCCAAACGAAAAGAGACCGGATTAATAATCTCCACAATCTTGTAAGGTCCAATAAATCTAGGCTTAAACTTAGGAGAAGCCACCTTCATAGCAATATTTTTTGATGATAACCACACCATATCACCAACCTTAAACTGGGGACCAATGGTCCTATGTCGGTTGGAAAACCGCTGGGCCTTTTCCTGGGAGAGAGATAACTTATCCACCACTTGGTCCCAGATCTGGTGCATTCTCTCCACCACAGTGTCAACACCTGGGCAGGCAGAGGGCTCCACCTGCCCTGAAGAAAATCGAGGATGAAACCCAAAGTTACAAAAAAAAGGTGACATCAAAGTGGCAGAACTAGCTCTATTATTCAAAGCAAATTCGGCCAAGGGCAAAAATGAAACCCAATCATCCTGATCAGCAGAAATAAAACATCTCAAATATGACTCCAAGGTCTGGTTTGTTCTCTCTGTCTGCCCATTGGTCTGAGGGTGAAAAGCAGAGGAGAAGGACAACTGAATTCCCAGCCTGGAACAGAAAGTTCTCCAAAATCTAGACACAAACTGCACTCCTCTGTCAGATACAATGTTCTCAGGAATCCCGTGCAAACGAACCACCTGTTGTAAAAACAGGGGCACCAACTCAGAGGAAGACGGCAACTTAGGGAGTGGTACAAGATGAACCATCTTAGAGAGCCTATCACAAATCACCCAAATAACAGTCATCCTCTGAGAGACAGGCATATCAGAGATGAAATCCATTGAAATATGGGTCCATGGCCTCTTGGGGACAGGCAAAGGCATCAACAACCCACTAGAGCGAGAACACGATTTAGACCGGGAGCACGTCCCAAAGGACTGCACAAAATTCCTGACATCACAAGACAAGGAGGGCCACCAAAAAAACCGACTCACCAGATCTCTAGTACCAAAAATACCTGGATGACCAGCCAAAGCAGAGCAATGAACTTCAGACATCACTCTCTTCTTCCACTGGTCAGGAACATACAACTTTCCACTGGGACAACGCTCAGGTTTGTCCTCCTGGAACTCTTCCAGAGCACGTCTCAAATCGGGCGAGATGGCAGAAAGAACTACACCTTCGCCTAAGATGGTAGCAGGCTTGGTCACCACAGGAGAATCAGCAAGGAAGCTCCTAGGCATCTGCCTTGACATTCTTTGTTCCAGGAAGAAAAGAAACCACAAAATCAAAACGTGTAAAAAACAAGGCCCACCTAGCCTGTCTAGGGTTCAAGCGCTTAGCCGACTCTAGGTAAATCAAATTCTTGTGGTCAGTGAGGACCACGACTTGATGCTTAGCTCCCTCCAACCAATGTCTCCACTCCTCAAATGCCCTTTTCATGGCCAACAGTTCCCTATTCCCCACATCATAGTTACGTTCAGATGGAGAGAACTTTCGGGAAAAGAAAGCACAGGGATTCATTTTAGATGTTACAGGATCCTTTTGGGACAAAACAGCTCCTGCACCAATCTCAGAAGCATCCACCTCTACCTGGAATGGAAGTGAGACATCAGGTTGCCGCAAAACCGGGGCGGAGGTGAATCTTCGCTTCAACTCCTGAAAGGAAGAAACAGCCTCCGGAGACCAATTTAACACATCAGCACCCTTTTTAGTCAAATCAGTCAATGGCTTGGCAATACTAGAAAATTTTGCTATAAATTTCCGATAAAAATTAGCAAAACCCAAAAACTTCTGGAGGGCCTTCAAAGAAGTGGGCTGAACCCAATCGTGAATGGCCTGTACCTTGGCCGGGTCCATTTCAATAGTTGAAGGGGACAAAATAAATCCCAAAAAAGAAATCCTCTGTACTCCAAAAAGGCATTTAGATCCCTTGACATACAGGGAATTCTCCCTCAAGATCCGGAACACAGTCCGAATATGTTCCACATGAGAATCCCAATCCTTGGAGAAGATCAAAATATCATCCAGATAGATAATCAAAAATTTATCGACAAAATCTCGGAAAATATCGTTCATGAAGCACTGGAAGACAGAAGGGGCATTAGTGAGCCCAAAAGGCATCACCAGGTACTCAAAATGTCCCTCCGGAGTATTAAACGCCGTCTTCCATTCATCCCCATGCTTAATGCGAATAAGATTATATGCCCCCCTGAGGTCAAGCTTGGTAAACCAGCAAGCACCTTTAACTCTGGAGAATAGATCAGAAATCAGGGGTAACGGATACTGATATTTAACAGTAATTTTGTTGAGGGAACGATAATCAATACAAGGTCTTAATGATCCATCCTTTTTGGCTACAAAAAAAAAAACAGCACCCAAGGGTGACGAGGATGGTCTAATATGACCCTTCTCCAACGCCTCCTTAATATAGGATCGCATAGCCTCGTGCTCGGGTACAGATAAATTGAAGAGCCGACCCTTGGGAAATTTACACCCCGGGCTCAGTTCAATTGCATAGTCATAACTCCTATGAGGAGGCAGAGACGCAGACTCATTCTCACTAAATACATCATAAAAGTCCGCCAAATAATCAGGAACATCATGCGACTGAGGAGAGGTGGAAAACACCGAAGCCTCACTAAAGGCACACCGACAACCCCAACTCACCACAGACACAGATTTCCAATCCAAAACTGGATTATGAATCTGCAACCAGGGAAACCCCAGAACAACAGTATCATGCAGATTATGCAACACCAGAAATCTGCAATTTTCTTGATGGTCTGGGGCGACCCGCATTACCTCCTGGGTCCAAAACTGGGGTTTATTTTTAGCCAAAGGAGTAGCATCAATTCCCCTCAAAGGGATAGGCGTCTGCAGAGGTGTCATCGGAAATCCACAACGTTTAGCAAAATCCAAGTCCATTAGGTTTAGGGCTGCTCCCGAATCCACAAAAGCCTTGGCGGAAAATGTGGACAGGGAGCAGATCAGAGTAATAGCCAGAAGAAACTTAGGTTGAACACCCCCAACAGAAAACGTGTGTTCAAAGCGTTTCTCTCGCTTGGGACAGACAGAAATAATATGCGAGGCATCTCCACAGAAAAAACACAACTTATTACGCCTTCTGAACTCCTGACGCTGCTCTCTGGAAAAAACTCTATCACATTGCATAGGTTCAGACATTTGTTCAACAGGTGGCAACACCTCTCGTGCAGCTTTGCGTTCGCGCAAACGCCAATCAACCTGAATGGGTAATGACATAGAATCGTCAAGACCAGAGGGAACAGTAAATCCCACCATAGTATCTTTTACGGCTTCTGACAACCCCTTCCGAAAGAGAGCAGCCAAGGCATTATCATTCCAGGTAGTAAGTACTGCCCACTTTCGGAATTTTTGACAGTACAATTCTGCAGAATCACGACCCTGGCTCAATGCCAGCAGGGTCTTTTCAGCCTGATCAATGGCATTAGGTTCGTCATACAACAACCCCAAAGCTTGAAAGAATGCTTTCACATTAGTCAGAATAGGATCATCTGGTTTCAAAGAAAACGCCCAATCCTGGGGATCGCCACGCAGCAAAGAGATGACAATTTTAACCTGCTGCGCGGAGCTCCCTGACGAGTTTGGCTTCAAGGCAAAAAATAATTTACAATTATTTTTGAAATTCAAAAATTTAGACCGATCCCCAAAAAATACATCAGGTGTAGGAATCTTTGGTTCAGCAGCGCGTGAATGAGCAAGGTAGGCGGAAATTCCCTGCACTTCCGCAGCGAGCTGCTCCACACAATCAGACAATTGCTTTATCTCCATTGAGAGAAAAAAAAATTCACCCTACGGCCTCAGAGATATAGAGGAAAAAATATACACACCTTTTTTTTTTTTTTTTTTTTACAATTCTTTCCTGCTATTGAGTACCCTAGAATCTGCGGTATGGTGGGTGATTCTGTTATGAATGAGTCACCGTAGGAGGCAAAAGCACTTATGCAAGCTAAGTCCAGAAAACCAGAGAAGTTGGCAACTATCAGATTGCAGACCCCTGAACCTATCAACACAACTAGCAGTAGCCGTGGGGAGTTCCTACGATGCCCTAGACCCCTCGATCACAGCCGGAGAAATACATAGGCCTAAAGAAAGAAAGGGGAAATCTAAACTGCCCCAGAGCAGACCCCAAAGCAATCGGCAGCCCCCAACATATAATGACGGTGAAGCAAGAAGAAAATACTAACACAGACAGAAAGATAGACTGAGCAAAGACGGGGCCCCAAAACTACCTAGATAGGAACGGACAGGAAGGCTGCTGTCTGCAATCTGCAAAAACCCTATCAAAGACATAAGCCAACCAGCTATTATGAAAAAGGCCCTGAAGCAGCTAGGCTTCAAAAACTGAATCAGCACTCAGGTATTTTCAGAAGACAGAGCTAAATGAATTCAGCACACCCCAGCAGGGAATGGCAGAAATCCAGAAAAACAAAGCAAAAACAAAGTCAAAGCACAAAAGCAAAAGGCCGAGCAGCAAACTTAACTTTGGAGGAGCAGGAACTCAGACTGGTCTCCAAGGATCCCACAGAGAAATCACCTGCAGGGCAGAAGGGCGTCGGCAGCATTATATCCAGTCCGTAACTCCACTCAGCCAGTCACAATCATCAGCCTCAGGTGTTTGACAATCAGGCTCACTACCTTTCTTTACCAGAAGAGGGAGTTCCTCGGGCCCCAGTAATGAAGGGGAAAGTGAACTCACAACAGGAACTGCAGGGATCGCTCCCTGCCTGTCGCATATGATGAGGGCAATCTGGCCATGGGCCCCCCAGAGTCGCGGGCTCCGAGAAGCAGGCCAGATTGCCCTCAGTGTTACCGCACTGCAAGGGCCCCCTCCACCTCCAGGCCCCTCGGTGATGGATAGGGTATCTGTTGCATTGTGCTGCTCGCATCCTTCCATTCACAATAAAATACACTTGTATCTTGCTGCCAATGTTTAGAAAGTAGCTCAAACTATGACTCCTACTTACTCTCCCAGAGATTTGAGTAGTGTACTAGAGCATTGCTCACATTGCGTTTCCCCATACATATGTACTTATATTCCATACTCATATTCATCAATTCTTATTCATAAAATGATACATTGAAATAAATTTAACACACATAATAGTTTAAATGACTTTCATAATAGTAATAATTTAAATTACTCTTTCCTCCATCTCACCTAATTCCCGCCCCCCCTCAATCTATATATCACTATAAATAACATTACTGAAAGCCGGCTTCTTCGGAGTAACCATCAACTCTGCCTTGTCCTGCAAACCACACATTCAAGCTCATACCACCAAATTCCATCCATTCCTCAACCCTCAATCTACTAAAATGTTATACCATGCCCTCTTCATCTCCCGGCTCAACTAATGTAATATCCTCCTCTGTGGTCTTCCTGCTGACACTCTCACCGCTCTCCAGTCTGTCCTTAACTCTGCTGCACATCTCATCCACCTCGCTACTCCTCTGCTTCTCCACTCTGCAAATCCCTTCATTGGCTTCCAATTCCTCAACGTATTTAGTTCAAACTACTAACACTGACCTACAAAGCCGTCCATAACCTGTCTCCTCCGTATATCTCTGAACTTATCTCTCAATATCTTTCAAAATGCAACCTCCGGTTCTCCCAAGATCTCCTTTTCTCCTCCACACTTTTATACATTCCTCACCCAATTGCCTCCAAAACGTCTCTCGAGTATCCTTCATCCTCTGGTATTCTGTACCCCAACATGTTCGATTCTCTGCCACACTCGGAGCTTTCAAACGGAATTTGAAAATGCATCTCTTCAAGAAAGCGTACAGCCTGAAATTACCCTGCTGCCTCTTCATCACCACCGAAGCTGCTGTACCCCCCCAACCTATTGTCTCCTTCCCCATTATCCTATATACTGTAACCTTACAAAGGCAGGACCCTCTCATGTCTGTACCAGTCTGTCATCGTTAGTTCCTTGACTGTAATTTATATTTGTATTTTCCATGTAACCCCTTTCTCATGTACAGCACCATAGAATTAATGGTGTTCTAAACATAAACAATAACAATAATACTTTCATTGAGCAATTTCAAAAGATGTGACTATTCTAAGTCTCTTACATTCTGCGTATTTCTTTTTATCATTTTATGACGGAGACAATAAAGTGCAGTTTTTCAGAAGATTGATGTTACAATAAGCGTGTGCATGTAAATAAATGCTATGCTGGTGCAATTTTACTGGAAAGTGATTAACTGTATCATCAAAGACAACCTTCTCTCACTTTCTAAAACATATTTGTGTTCATAAGGAATTATGTTTGGAATTATACTGTGTGCATTGTCTCGATAGCTGTTTGCGTATAGACTGATGTCAATGCTTTCTGTTTTGATGACCTTTTTAGCAAATGTGGAAAATGGACTGATAAGACATAATAGAAGATCATAATCAAAACATAAGTATCAGCAGGCATTCGGAAGCATCATAATGAGCAATAGTGAATGCTAGGGGCAACTAAAGGCACTAAATATTGATTTAAGGCTGAAACATAATGTACCAACTTTCTAACTGTTGCTGTACATATATAGTATGGGATCATTGTGAATAGATTTGAATTTGCTATGCATGTCTCTTTATAGCAATCACTAGTAAGGACATTTTTTTTCTTCTCATTCTTGAAAATAATCCTTAATTTTTGCTCTGTGCTAGATCATAGAATCATAGAATGGTAGAGTTGGAAGGGACCTCCTAAGTCATCTGGTCCAACACCCTGCACAAAGCAAGATTCACTAAATCATCACAGACAGATGTCTGTCCAGCCTCTGCTTGAAGACTTCCATTGAAGAATTCCCCACCACTCATGGCAGCCTGTTCCACTCATTGATCACCCTCACTGTCAAAAAGTTTTTTCCAATATCTAATGTCTCCTCCCATTCAGTTTCATCCCATTGTTTCTAATCTTTCTTTTTGCAAATGAGAATAAAGATGATCCCTCTACAATGTGACATCCCTTGATATATTTGTCGACATCTATTAAGTCTCCTCTCAGTCTTCTTTTTTGCAAGCTAAACAGTCCCAAATCCTGTAACCGTTCCGCATAGGACATGGTTTACAGACTGGTCACCATTCTGGTAGCTCTTCTCTGAACTTGCTCCAGTTTGTTGATGTCTTTTTTAAAATGTGGTGCCCAAAACTGGACACAATATTCCAGATGGGGTCTGACCAAAGAGGAGTAGAGGGGGATAATGACTTCACGTGATCAAGACTGTATGCTTCTGTTAATACATCCCAGAATTGTATTTGCCTTTTTTGCTGCTGCATCACACTGTTGACTCATTTTTATTTTATGATCTATTAGTATACCCAAGTCTTTTTCACATGTGCTGTTGCTTATTGCCTCCCATTCTGTATATGCTTTTTTCCTTTTTATTGCCCAGATGTATTACTTTGCATTTTTCCCTGTTAAAAACTATTCTGTTTGTTGCTGCCCACTGCTCCAGTTTATTTATATCTTTATGATTCCTCTTTCTCTCGCTTCTCTAGTATTAGCTGTTCCTCCTAAATTTGTGTCATCATCAAATTTAATCAGTGCACCCTCAATTCCTTCATCTAAATCATTGATAAAGATGTTGAACAATACAGGGACCAGAACAGAGCCCTGTGGTACCCCACTTGAGACATTCCTCCAACTGGATGCGCAGCCGTTTACGACCACTCTTTGGGTCCGATCACTAAGCCAGTTATGAATCAACCTAAGTTACCTTGTCCATTCTATACTTAGTAATCTTTTTCAATCAGGATGGTGTGAGATATACTATATCTACAGCATTTCCCTGATCCACCCAGTCAGCGATTGTGTCATAGAAGGAAATTAAGTTAGTCTCTCATGACTTACAAACCCATGTTGACTCTGGTTAATCACTTTATTCTTATCTAGGTACGTACATACATGTTGTTTAATAATTTGTTCAATGATCTTTCCTGGTATAGAAGTCAGACTCACCGTCCTATAGTTCCCTGGGTCCACCTTCTCCCCCTTTTTGAAGATAGGTACTGTCACGGTCACGTGTGTCTGGACGCAGCGAGTACCGCAAGGCGAACCCATGACACGCGTGACCCTGGATACACCGCCTTCAGTAGGGCGAATTTAAATAATAAAACGTGCAGCTGGATACCCCGCCTCCAACTGGCGAATTTAGGTAATACACGTTATATATACAGTAGTCTGGAAACCCCGTCTCCAGTAAGGCGAATTTAAATAATAAAGGGGAAACCTGGGTAACAATAACAATGGTGGGCTCTGCGATAGGGAATAGGGATGTGGAGACCTCCTGTACTCCCCTGAGCCAGTGTCCCTGTACTCCTAACGTTCCCTATGCCGGTACTGCGCCGGGCGACGCACGCGTACCTCAAACCCTGACTCGCCCTGCTCCTAAACCCTCACTAGGGAATTGGTCGGTGCGGAAACTAATTCCACCACTGCACTAAACACACATAAGGGAAAATGACAATACAGGGGGAACACCACTTAGCTTTGCTCTGTTGCGTATGCTCCTAGCAACAGAGCCCACCACCTGCTTGCATCTTCTCCTCCAACCGGATCCATCACCATAACCGGATCCATCACCCTAGTGCAGCCTTGGAGCAGAGTCCTCCACCAGTTGCAGCTGCCCAGTAAACAGAGTCCCAAAGATGAGTCCAGCCTCTGCCAAAAAGTCCAGCATGCTCGAGTTCAACTTTTCTGCCAAGAAGTCAAGCATGCTTGAGTTCAGCTTTCAGCAACCAAGTCCAGCATGCTGAGTGCAACTCTCACCATCGTCGCCACTCCACCAAGCCATGCAAGCACTTCCTGCTGACACCATAAACTGCGACTCCACCACGCCATGCCAGCCCTTCTTGCAGACACCAACGTTGAACTCCACCAATCCATGCCAGCACTCCTTGCAGACTTCATAGCTGACTCAACCCATCTGGCTGGGCTGCCCAGGACTCTCATTCAGCTCCTTCATCACCCAGGCTTGCTTCCCAAATGATGAACTATCAATATCATCAAACACACCTGAAACTCTTTTATAGAGCCTCACACCTGATTTATAATACGTGCACATTAAAACTAAACTGTAATACCACTCACCACCACCGGGGCAACTTAGAACAAACGACACCACGTGTCATAAGTCTAATGGCCACCGGGGGCAATCAACCCACTTTGGCACCAAGCCAAAGGAAAAACAGTTCACTTTGTCCATTTACTTGTCAGATCCACCTTGGATCATGACAGGAACAACATTTGCTCTTCTCCAGTCTTCTAGGACTTCTCCTGATCTCCAAAAATTTTCAAAGTTTATGGAGAGTGGTTCAAAAATTTCTTCTGCTATCTCCTTCAGTACTCTGGAGTGTAGTGTAATTCATCTGGACCTGGAGACTTGAATTCATTTATGTTAGCTATGATTTCTCTCACTATCTTTCTGTTTATAGATAGCCTGGAGTCTTCTATTCCTTTAATAGGACAGTGAAGATCAGTTGGTTACATTTCCTTTCTGAGAGAAAACAGATGCAAAATAGGAATTTAAAAGTTCGGCCTCCTCAACATCCTTTCTTACCATTTCATCATTTTCATCTAGTAAAAATCCTATAGCATCTTTGACTTTTTTTACTTTTGACATATCTCCAACGTCTCTTGCAAGCCTTAATTCATTGTCAGCTTTAGTAATCTGATTCATGCCCTGCAGGTTCTGCTGACTGCATTATATTCTTCTTTAGATATGCCTCCCTCTTTCCATTTGATAAACATTTCCTTCTTCCTTTTTAGCACATGTTTAACTGCTGTTTTCATCCATCCTGGTTTCCTTAAAGGGCGTACGAGGTTGTTCTTTGTGGACAAAGTCTTTTCTTGATGTATTTCTTCATTGTTCTTCTGCGTGAGAAGCTGGTACTGACTCCTGAGCAGTATGGGTGCTGACTGCCTCCCGATCCTCCTGCTTCTCTGGGTCACATGCTTCCATTCCTTTTTCTTCAGGTGCTCTTCGAATTTCTTCTCTTTCTGTAACATAAAGAGATAATTCTGCTCTGTCTAAGGCTGGCTTCACATTTGCGTATGGAGGAGCTGCGGCCGTCTGTGGACTTCCTCCGTGAAGCTCCACCCACGGCCGCACCTCCTCCCATCAGCTCCGCCTACTTCTGCGTACCCTATCTTTAACATTGGGTACACAGGTAATGCGGATGTATGCGGATGCCTCCGCATGCGTTGCTTGACGATGCGGCGACCCGCGTCAAACGCATCATGTTGGAATTTTATGCGGGCGCCACATCATCAAAACGATGTATGCGGAGCCATCCGCAAACATCCACATGACCAGCATACCCAATGTTAAAGATAGGGTACGCAGGCCGCATGCAGAAGTATGCGGAGCTGACCGGAGGAGGTGCGGCAATGGGCGGAGCTTCACAGAGGAAGTCAGCAGACGGCTGCAGCTCCTCCATATGCAAATGTGAACCTAGCCTAAGAACTCTTCACCTTCCTTAATGATCTTCAATGTAGCTAACCTCTTCTAGATTTTGTAACTTTTCCTCCAATATGGACACAAGGCACATCCATTTTTGGTTCATTTGTTAATTTTTATCATCTTTGCGGCATCCTTTTTTCTTAGCCAAAAATAAAATCTTTGCTTTTCCTATCCACGAAAAAGTAAAATATAGGCAATACAAGGATGACTATGTGCGCTATCCATTTTTTTTTTACTTTCATTGACTTGCATTGGCAAGTTTATTGAAAAACATGGATGAAAGTGTAACACGTATCCATTTTTTTTTTTTTTTACAGATAACCAGTCTTCAAAAAAAATATGTGGAAAGGCACATTCATTGTAATGGGACAATGACCAATCCACAAAATTAGCTGACAGCACACTGACCCCAAAAAATTATGTGTGAAATGGGATTCACAGCGAACTTTTGGGTTGCTAACATTATATACCATATATACTCGTGTATAAGCCAAGATTTTCAGCCCATTTTTTGGGGCTGAAAGTCCCCCTCTCGGCTTATACACGAGTCATATACCTGAAGGTCAGCGGGGGAGGGGGGGCGGGGGTGTCACAGATCATACTCACCGGTCTTGGCACTCTCTGCAGCCCCCTCGCTTCTCCACTGTCTCCCTTCCTGCCTTCAGCGTCACGTGGTACCGCTCATTAAACTCATGAATATGCGCATATTCATGAGTGGTAATGAACGGTATCACGTGATCGCTGAAGGCAGGAAGGGAGACAGTGGAGAAGCGAGGGGGCAGCATATGGGGGCATAGTCTATGGGTCAGCATATGGGGGCATAGTCTATGGGGCAACATATGAGGGCATAGTCTATGGAGCAGCATATGGAGGCATATTCTATGGGGCATTTTATGGGGGCATAATCTATGGAGCATTTTATGGGTGCATAATCTATGGAGCATCTTATGGGGGGCATAACCTATGGATCATCTTATGGGGCCATAACCTTTATGAAGCATTATATGGAGCATATTATTCTATGGAGCATCTTATGGGGCCATTATTAACCTATGTGCAGCATTATATGGGGTGTATTTTGTATGGAGCATTATATGAGGCTCCTGGTTCAATATGGATATTCAAAAACATTTAACCTACTTATGTCTCAATTAATTTTACTTTTATTGGTATCTATTTTTATTTTTGAAATTTACCATTAGCTGCTGCATTTTCTACCCTAGGCTTATACACGAGTCAATAAGTTTTCCCAGTTTTTGTGTCAAAATTAGGGGGGTTGGCTTATACACGGGTTGGCTTATACACGAGTATGTACGGTAACTACAGTATTATCTATGAGCTGTTTATGGAAGCAGCAAAACTATACCGTAGTGTCCAAAACTTTGAAACTAATACGAATTTTGGGTTTTCACAAAATTTGCTGCTTCAGATTTTATAGTGGCAATTTGCATTAATTCTGAATTGATATGAAAAGACAGATTGCAAATGTATTAAATATTTTCTGGATTATGAAGAGCTACAAAGAGAGATGTTCAATAGTTGTGAAAAGGGCATCAGGGTGTCCAAGAATGTCCACCAGGTGCCAGAACCATCTTCTAGAGCAGTGTTCCCCAACTTTGGTCCTCAAGAGCCACCAACAGGTCATGTTTTCAGGATTTCCTTAGTATTGCCCAGCTGATAACTGGAGTACCTGCACAGACAATAATTCCATCACCTGTGTAATACTAAGGAAACACTGAAAACAAGATCTGTTGGTGGATCTTGAGGACTGGAGTTGGGGAACACTGTTCTAGAGGATACATCTACAAGTTCGATTCAAGAACAATGCAGAGCTTGCTCAGGAATAGCAGCAGGCAGGTGTCAGTGCAGTGAGGCAAAAGCTTTTGGAGGCTGGCCAGGCATTAGGAAGGGAAGCAAAGAAGCCACTTCTCCTCAAGAAAGATGTAATGGACAGACTGGCATTCTGTAGAAAGCACAACGATTTTAGAATGTGAGAAAAGTTATTTTCTCTAGTGCTACCATGATTCCTGTGTCACTACAACAGTAGAGCTGTCATAACACAACTGTTGGGTGACTTGGGACCAGGAGCTCCTTTTCTGGCCCTAACACTAGGGGGCGTCCTAGCTCGCCGTGTTTCCTGGGATACTTCAGATGGTGAAGACGCTGGGGCTTCCGCCCTTGCCTTATCTCCTAAATTAGCCCTCTGTCTGTTCTCTTCCCCCACCCAGAGAGAAGGGGGAACTACTGTGCACCGCAGTACTCCAACCCGACAAACAGGGACAAAGACAAGGGGAAACTGAAAACTACACACACACCAATTATTCACTCATACATAACAGAGGAACCCATGGGGGTGTGCAGGAAGGGGAAGAAACCAAAACAGGAAAGGATAAGGAATTGCCAAGCTTACAAACCAGTCGCTTATAACTCCTCCAGCACTCTTTCTCACACCAACTTCTCTCCATTCTTTAGCCATGAAGCAAAAAGCTAACTCTGACGAGGCTTAGTAATAGAGCTCAGATTATATAGGGAATAGGAGTGGCCGACCGAGCACAGGGATTTCCAACATGGGCGATTAACCCCTGTTCTGCTAGAAGAACTAAACACGTTTAATAAGCCGGAGAAGTGCTTCTTCTCAGCGCCGCAGTAGAAGCAACCAGACGTTGCAGTTCTCTGGCTCCGCTCCGTCGTGGTAACCCCGTGACAGTAGCATCCTGAGGCCATTCATATGTGGAGTTGCTTTTTATCCAAGGTTAGTGGGCTCACTCACAATTTTGCCTAAGAACACTACCATTATTATTATTATTATTATTATTATTATTATTATTATTTATTGTTATAGCGCCATTTATTCCATGGCGCTTTACATGTGAGGGGGGTATACATAAAAACAAGTACAATAATCTTAAACAATACAAGTCATAACTGGTACAGGAGGAGAGAGGACCCTGCCCGCGAGGGCTCACAATCTTCAAGGGATGGGTGATAATATAGTAGGCGAGGGTAGAGCTGGTCGTGCAGCGGTTTGGTCGATCGGTGGTTACTGCAGGTTATAGGCTTGTCGGAAGAGGTGGGTCTTCAGGCTCTTTTTGAAGGTTTCGATGGTAGGTGAGAGTCTGATATGTTGTGGTAGAGAGTTCCAGAATAGGGGTGATGCGCGAGAGAAATCTTGTATGCGATTGTGGGAAGAGGAGATAAGAGGGGAGTAGAGAAGGAGATCTTGTGAGGATCGGAGGTTGCGTGCAGGAAAGTACCGGGAGACGAGGTCACAGATGTATGGAGGAGACAAGTTGTGGATGGCTTTGTATGTCATGGTTAGGGTTTTGTAATGGAGTCTCTGGGCAATTGGGAGCCAGTGAAGGGATTGACAGAGGGGAGAAGCTGGGGAATAGCGGGGGGACAGGTGGATTAGTCGGGCAGCAGAGTTTAGAATAGATTGGAGGGGTGCGAGAGTGTTTGAGGGGAGGCCGCAGAGCATGAGGTTGCAGTAGTCAAGGCGAGAGATGATGAGGGCATGGACTAGGGTTTTTGCAGATTCTTGGGTGAGGAATGAACGGATGCGTGAAATATTTTTGAGTTGAAGTCGGCAGGAAGTGGAAAGGGTTTGGATATGTGGTTTGAAGGAGAGATCAGCATCAAGGATTACTCCGAGGCAGCGAGCTTGTGGGACTGGGGAGAGTGGGCAGTCATTTACTGTAATTGATAGGTTCGTAGGGGGGGTCACGTGAGATGGGGGAAAGATGATGAATTCTGTTTTGTCCATGTTGAGTTTCAGATATCTAGTGGAGAAGAAGGATGAAATAGTGGACAGACATTGAGGGATTCTGGTTAGTAGGGAGGTGATATCTGGTCCAGAGATGTAGATCTGTGTGTCATCAGCATAAAGATGATACTGAAAGCCATGAGATTCTATGAGCTGTCCCAGGCCAAAGGTGTAAATAGAGAACAGCAGGGGCCCTAGGACTGAACCTTGTGGGACTCCGACAGATAGGGGGCGAGGTGAGGAGGTGGTGTGTGAGTGGGAGACGCTGAATGTCCGGTCTGTTAGGTATGATGAGATCCAGGAGAGGGCCAAGTCTGTGATGCCGAGGGATGAGAGGGTCTGTAATAATAGGGAATGGTCCACTGTGTCAAAGGCAGCCGACAGGTCCAGGAGGAGGAGGACAGAGTAGTGTCGCTTGCTCTTGGCAGTTAAGAGGTCATTGGTGACCTTAGTAAGGGCAGTTTCAGTGGAGTGGTGTGACCGGAAGCCAGATTGTAAGCGGTCGAAGAGGGAGCAAGAAGAGAGATGGGAGGACAGTTCAAGGTAGACGTGTTGTTCCAGTAGCTTGGAGGCGTATGGGAGAAGTGATATAGGGCGATAGCTAGATACAGAGGATGGGTCAAGAGAGGGCTTTTTGAGGATAGGTGTGATGGAGGCATGTTTAAAGCTTGAGGGGAAAACACCAGTTGTTAGTGATAGGTTGAAGAGATGGGTTAGGGTTGGGATGAAGACTGTGGTGAGGTTTGGGATGAAGTGGGATGGGATCGGGTCGAGTGCACAGGTGGTGAGATGTGATCTTGAGAGTAGAGTGGAGAGTCGATCTTCTGTAATGGTGGAGAAGTTGGTTTTGAAGGTGGAGGGCTGGGAAGTCGGGAGGAAGGGCTCTGGGGGTTGTTGACCAAAACTGTCCCTGATGTTATCAATTTTCTGCTTGAAAAATGAGGCAAAGTCTTCAGCTGAGATGAGTGGGGAGGGAGGAGGTGCTGGGGGGCGGAGGAGAGAATTGAAGGTGTTGAATAACTGTTTAGGGTTGTGAGACAGGGAGGATATGAGAGATGAGAAGTAGGAAATAGAATGGTATCTAAACATTCTTCAGGAGCAACTGCAATGATGCAGGAGCAATTTTGTGATGAACAATGCTTTTTCCAACATGATGGAGACTGTGTCACAAGGCAAAAGTGATAACTAAGTGGATCGGTAAACAAAACATTCACATTTTGGGTCCATGGCCAGAAAGCTACTCAGATCTCAGTCCCATTGAAAACATGTGGTTAGTCCTCAAAAAGCAGGTGGATAAACAAAAAAAATGTGATAAACTTCAAGCATTGATTAGGCAAGAACGGGTTGTCATCAGCCCAGATTTGGCTCAGAAGTTGATATCCGGCATGCAAGGGCAAAGTGCAGTCTAGTGCAGTTCCAGAGAAATTCATGTTTTTTAATACGTAAATGAGCTGTTAAGATCTATGGGCCAGACATAGATCTCTCTGACAATCTGCCTTTAGAGCTTATTTTAAATGAAGTGGGGCATTATGAGTGGCTGACAGTCTACTCTCCTGAAACTAGTAACAACCTCTTTAATTTAAAATAATCTCTAGAGGCAGATTCTCAGGGAGATCTATATCTGCCCCTTAGATCTTAACAGCTCATTTACATATTAAGAAAAGTGTGGATTTCTCTGGAATTACACTAAGGGCCCCGTCACACATAGCGACTCACCAGCGATCCCGACAACGATATGAACTTGTCAGGATCGCTGGTGTGTCGCTACATGATCGCTGGTGAGCTGCCAAACAGGCAGCTTCACCAGTGATCAGGACAGCAACACGCGGGTAACAAGCAACGCACGTCGCTTAGTTACCTGCAGTGTACGATAAGATACCAGCGCGCTGGTGCAGGGAGCTGGTAACCAAGGTAAACATCGGGTTTCTAAGTGCCGTGCGGCGCTTAGAAACCCGATGTTTACCTTGGTTACCAGCGCGCTGGTATCTAACGTACACATCGTGTTTCTAAGTGTCACACGGCGCTAAGGAACCCGATGTTTACCTTGGTTTCCAGCTCGCTGATCGCTGGTCTCCCGCCTGTCACACGCAGCGATGTGTGCTGGCCAGCGGGAGACCAATGATCAAAAAAAGGTCCAGGCCATTCGAGCACGATTAGTGATACCCGGTGGGGGGGCCGGTCGCTGAGAAGTGTCACACACAGCGATCTCGCTGGTGAGATCGCTGTTGCGTCACAAAACTTATGACTCAGCAGCGATCTCGCTAGCGAGATCGCTGTGTGTGATGGGGGCTTTAGAATCGCAGATATATCAATTCATAAATTCATTTTAAACAAATTTCTATGACCTGTATGCCCATAAATAAGGCTCAGGATTGTTGATCCTATTGACAGATAACCTTTAACAATAAATGGGTAAAATACAAATTGAAACCACTGCAGGATCCACAGCTAAATCATAAGTTTCACGTTTTTATTTTGCTGCAGATGTGTAGACTCAAAATTTTGCTCTGGGCATGGATTGAAGAAGCAGGAGTCCAAATAATTTTCAGATTCCATGGCATAGATAACTGTGATAAGCAGCATACACATGTTATTTAAAAATAAATGGAAGTTTATAAACAATCATTTCCATCACTCACTTCCTCTGCTTTTTGCAATCCTGTTTTTGCTATACAAAATTCTAAGCTGTGTAATTTAATTCTGTTGCACAGTACCCTATGACCTGAACCTTTGCCCTTGTGTCTGCACTTTGTCCCTTACTTATTTATACAACTGTGGACATACCAGCACAAGACACTTAACCCCTTAGTGACCAAGCCAATTTCGACCTTAATGACCAAGCCAATTTTTACAATTCTGACCACTGTCACTTTGAGGTTATAGCTCTGGAATGCTTCAACATATCCCACTGATTCTGAGATGTTTTTTTGTGATATACTGTACTTCATGTTAGTGGTAAAATTTATTCAATAAGACTTGCATTTATTTATGGAAAAAAATGGAAATTTGGACAAAATTTTGAAAATGTTGCAATTTTCAAACTTTTAATTTTTGTGCCCTTAAACCAGTCATGTCACACAAAATAGTTCATAAATAACATTTCGCACATGCCTACGTTATATCAGCACCATTTTGGAAACAAAAATTTTTTTGCTAGGAACTTATAAGGGTTAAAATATGACTAATGATGTGTAATTTTTCCAACAAAATTTACGAAACCATTTTTTAGGGAACACATTACATTTGAAGTGACTTTGAGGGGTCAGTGTAACAGAAAATACCCAAAAGTAACACCATTCTAAAAACTGCTACGCTAAGGTGCTCAAAACTACATCCATGAAGTTTATTAACCCTTCAGGTGCTTCACGAGAACTAAAGCAATGTGGAAGGAAAAAATTGACATTCAACTTTTTTCACAAAAAATTTACTTTAGACCCAACTGTTACGTGTTACGGAACCACTCAGCACCCAGAATATGTTGTGCAGTTATATGTATGTATAATAGGTTCCATGGGAGATGCATGTCCCTAATGCATCAGCCCACAGGCTGCGCCCTGGGCAGAGGGGACACGATATTCCCCTTTTGTCCGCCCCCTCCCCCCTCCCCCCCACCTTTGTAATTCCCACAGTAAATATTGGCAGGCTCTGGCCACCTGCGGCTATTGTAATGTATGTCTGGCCTGCCGCTTTTCTATTGGCCTGCCCTCTGTATCTGTGTGATATATTCTGTGTCCTGTGAGTAAAGTGTTGTCAGACTGGAAATACGTGGAGAAGCAGTGATCTTTTATATGCGCCCTTGTAACCAAGGAATTCCAGCCAGCGTCCTTCATTCAGACTCCAGCCAAAGCAGAGTGGACCTCCGGAAACACGGGGTGGTACTGAAAGAGGTACCCGAGATAGGAAGACCCCGTTACACTGGTGGCAGCGGTGGGATATGATACCCCTTCTACAGGAGGAAAGGAATGAATGGAAAACAACTACCAGAAGTTAAAGACGACTACATTAAAAGATCTGGTGGAAGCCCGAGGGTTGATCGCCAGCAACAAAACAAAAGCAGATTTCATAGCAGCCATCATGGAACACGACAGTGCAGCGCCCCCCAATGTGAACGTGGAGGAGACTGAATTCCAGAGGGAGGTAAAGAACAGACTGGCGTTCTATGGCCCAAACCCTGCAGTAGAGATCATACGAGAGGTGATGGCTGATGTGCGTACTGATCTGAAGGAAAAGATGGCCGAGCGGACCAGGATAGAGCTAGCCAAGATGGAGATGGCAGAGCGCACCAAAGTGGAGCTGGCCAAGATGGAGATGGCAGAGCGGAGAGAGGAGAGTCAGCGAGCAGGGGGAGCTCTAGCCTTCGACCAGGTACCTTCAACAGTAAGCCACAAAAAGATCCAGTATAATGCCTTCCGACAGTTGGGGGAGGCAGAGGAAGACATTGATGGCTTTCTGCAGGACTTTGAGCGGCTGTGTGCCCTTCATCAGGTAAAGCCGGAGGAACGGGTTCAGATTCTGGCCAGCAAGCTGACAGGCCGGGCAGCGGACGCCTATCGCACGGTACCTGATGAGAACTGTATGGACTATGAGCGGATCAAAGAAGTGATCTTGGCCCGGTATGCGCTGACACCAGAGGCATACCGCCAAAAGTTCCGCGGACTTATAAAACGCGTAACCGATACCCTCGCTGAATGGGCCTGTAAATTACGGCGGTCACTGCTACAGTGGGTACAAGGGAGCCAAGCAACCACTAAGGAGGACGTCCTCCAGCTCTTCTTGTTAGAACGATTCTTTAATGGACTAACCCCCGAGACACAGGAACGGCTTCGGGACAGGTGGCCAACGACTCTTGAGGAAGCCGCTCGTCTGGCCGATGAACATCATGATGCCAGGAGGCCTCAGTTGTCCGGATCAAAGATGGTTACTAGGGGCCCGCCCATGGACCTGGAGGGCCCCAAACCACCGAAGATTGTAGGGGGACCAGCTAGAAACCCGGCCTACCACAGTCCCCCTGGGGCGCGATGCCACACCTGCCGTCAGCTGGGCCACCTGCAAAGACAATGTCCCAACCGGACTCAGCATACCCAGTGGCCAAAGGCGGGAACAGCTACCTTCAGCCGGGCTGCTGTACACTGCTACCAAGGCGAAGCTGACCAGGCATTGAGGCTACGACTAACCAAGGGGTGGAAGAGATGGAGGAAGTTCTGCATGAAGTAGACCCTGTGCAGGCAGCCCGGGCAGATAATCGACAACAGCATCGACAGGTCGTGTGGGTTAATGGGAAACGTATGCAGGGACTAAGAGATTCCGGGGCAACTTTGACCCTTGTGAAGCCTCATCTCGTCCGGGACCAAGAGAAGACGGACCAGACAGTGGCAGTCCATGTAGCAGGGGGAGCTATACATCGACTGCCCACTGCTAGGATTCACCTGAACTGGGGAGTTGGGGATGGCCTTGTTGAGGTCGGCTTGATGGAGGATTTGCCTGCAGACGTCTTGCTGGGAAATGACTTGGGGCCCATGTTGTCTGTATTCTCGTTTCTGGCTGAGACATATCCTGTGACCACCCGGAGACAAGCTCGAGCTGCGGAGGCGGAATCACACTCAGAGGAGGCCCAGGTAAGACATCCCAGCCCTACACGTATTCCCATAGCCAGACACATTTCTTGGGCCACCCCAGATGAATTTAAGAGGAAGTTACTTGAGGATTCTTCATTGGAGGGATATCGTGGGAAGGCACAGGAGGGGAGAGGGGTACAGGAAGGGGAACAGTTTGTATGGAAGCAGGGACTCCTCTACCGGATCACAGAGCAGCACCACACAGGGACGAGCTCCACTATAAAACGACAGCTGGTAGTTCCCAAGAAGTATAGGCAGGAGTTACTGCGAATGTCATGACATACCCTTAGCCGGGCACTTCGGCGTCAGTCGCACCAGGCATCGTCTGACACAAAACTTGTTTTGGCCGGGGGTAACCTATGATGTTCGTCAGTACTGCCAGACCTGTGACAGTTGCCAGCGCATTAGCAAGAGGGGGGATCGATGCAAGGCCAAATTACGCCCCCTCCCCATTGTGGAGGAACCATTTAGCCGAGTAGCGGTCGATCTGATAGGGCCGTTAGCCAAACCCAGTCCGTCAGGGAAAAGGTATATATTGTCAATGGTAGATTATGCCACACGGTATCCAGAGGCTGTTGCGCTACCTAACATACTGGCAGAGACGGTGGCGGCCGCCCTGCTCCAGGTTTTCTCACGGGTTGGATTTCCCCGGGAGATTATCTCGGACAAGGGTACCCAGTTTACAGCAGAGGTGACCAACCAACTGTGGAAGCTGTGCGGCGTAAAGTCAATTAGAAGCGCCCCGTACCACCCGCAAACCAATGGGTTGTGTGAACGCTTTAACAGGACATTAAAACAGCTCATTGGGACTTTTACCAGGACCTACAGGGACTGGGAGAAATTCTTGCCACACCTCCTGTTTGCCTGTCGGGAGGTGCCCCAAGAATCCACGGGGTTCTCTCCGTTCGAGCTGGTATACGGGAGACGGGTAAGGGGACCCCTAGACTTAGTGCTAGAACACTGGGAAGGGGAGGGCCTCATAGAAGGGGTACCTATTGTACCCTATGTGCTGGAATTCCGGGACCGCCTACAGGAGCTGACCCAGGCTGTACGTGAGAACTTGCAGGTGACCCAGCGGTGCCAGCGCGTATAGTACGATCGGAGGGCCAGAGAGCGCACCTTGGAATTAGGACAGAAGGTCCTGGTGTTAGAGCTCACTAAGCAGAACAAGTTCCAAGCTGCATGGCAGGGGCCCTAACAGGTAGTGGGGGAAATAGCTGACACAACCTATAATGTCGCTGATTGTGACGACCCCAGGGTTATCCGCATGTTCCACGTGAATATGCTGAAGCCCTACCGGGAGCGCCCTGAAGAGGTAGTGGCCATCTGTGCACCTGAAGCAGAGGATTTAGCCGGACTTCCCTTGCCGGATGTCTTAGGGGAAAGGACTCAGTCTAAAACATGGGACCAGGTACACTTGGGTGAAGACCTAGGCCCCCGGGAGAGACAGCAGGCAGAGGAGTTGTTGAGGCAGCGACAGAGGATGTTTTCGGGGAGACCAGGGTACAGTCGCCTGGCACAACACAAGGTTGAGACCCAGGATCAGACCCCCCTGCGACAAAACCTCTTCCGCGTCCCTGAGTCTGTACGAGAGGGGATGCGACAAGAGATACAAGAGATGTTGCGTTTAGGGGTCATTGAAGAGTCAGATAGTCCCTGGGCATCCCCTGTAGTGTTAGTGCCCAAGAAGGATGGGACTACACGGTTTTGTGTAGACTGTCGTAAGCTCAATGAGAAAACAGTGACGGATGCATATCCCATGCCGCGTGTGGATGAGTTGTTAGACCGGCTGGCGGGGGGGCAAAGTATTTGACCACCATCGATCTATGCAAAGGCTACTGGAGATTCCCCTTAGTCCTGACGTTATTTCCACGTCGGCATTTGTCACCCCGTTCGGCTTATTCCAGTTTCGAGTTATGCCATTCGGGATGAAGAATGCTCCGGCGACCTTCCAAAGACTGGCTGACCGGCTTCTGGATGGTCTCCAGGACTATGCTTGTGCCTACCTGGATGACATCGCCATCTACAGTGCGACATGGGAAGAGCATCTAAATCACCTAGAGACAGTATTGGACAGGATCCACCAGGCCGGAATCACCCTGAACCCAAACAAGTGTCACGTGGGCAAAGCAGAGGTTCAGTATTTAGGGCATTGGGTGGGAAGTGGGAAACAGCGACCAGAACCAGCCAAGATTGAGGCCATAGCCAAATGGCCCGCCCCACGCACTAAAACCCAGGTCATGGCGTTTCTAGGGACAGCGGGGTATTACAGGAAATTCGTTCCCAATTACAGCAGCGTAGCCAAGCCCCTCACTGATCTGACCCATAAGAATCAACCCCGCCAGGTAACCTGGACCCCAGAGTGTGAGGAAGCCTTCCGCCAACTAAAGGGCGCCCTCA
The DNA here is from genome assembly GCF_039654945.1 of Dendrobates tinctorius. Taxonomy (NCBI): domain Eukaryota; kingdom Metazoa; phylum Chordata; class Amphibia; order Anura; family Dendrobatidae; genus Dendrobates; species Dendrobates tinctorius. The sequence goes on along the minus strand of NW_027361676.1, from coordinate 71,458,863 downwards.
CCAATACCCCTGTATTGGCCGCACCCGATCCAACTAAGCGTTTCCTTGTTCACACAGACGCTTCTATGTTTGGATTGGGGGCAGTACTGAGCCAAGTCGGGCCGGACGGCCAAGAACACCCGGTAGCTTACCTGAGTCGGAAACTACTGCCCTGTGAAGTAAGCTATGCGGCCATCGAGAAGGAGTGCCTGGCGGTAGTATGGGCACTCAAAAAGTTGCAACCATATTTATATGGATGACAGTTTTCCCTCCTAACGGACCATAATCCCATAGTCTGGCTTAATCGGGTCTCTGGAGACAACGCCAGATTGCTGCGGTGGAGTTTAGCCCTACAACCTCTGGACTTCACCATCCACTACAGACCTGGCAAACAAAACGGTAACGCCGATGGACTAAGTCGACAAACGTAACTTGTACCAACCCCATAAACTTTGGTCATCCCCAAACCGATCCGTTAAGGATCAGACTGTGTATGCCGATCGCGTCGCTGAAAAGGGGGAGCCGTGTTACGTGTTACGGAACCACTCAGCACCCAGAATATGTTGTGCAGTTATATGTATGTATAATAGGTTCCATGGGAGATGCATGTCCCTAATGCATCAGCCCACAGGCTGCGCCCTGGGCAGAGGGGACACGATATTCCCCTTTTGTCCGCCCCCTCCCCCCACCTTTGTAATTCCCACAGTAAATATCGGCAGGCTCCGGCCACCTGCGGCTATTGTAATGTATGTCTGGCCTGCCGCTTTTCTATTGGCCTGCCCTCTGTATTTGTGTAATATATTCTGTGTCCTGTGAGTAAAGTGTTGTCAGACTGGAAATACGTGGAGAAGCAGTGATCTTTTATATGCGCCCATGTAACCAAGGAATTCCAGCCAGCGTCCTTCATTCAGACTTGGGTATACTAATAGATCACAGACTGAATAAGAGTCAACAATGTGATGCAGCAGCAAAAAAGGCAAATGCAATTCTAGGATGTATTAACAGAAGCATACAGTCTAGATCACATGAAGTCATTATTTCCCTCTACTCCTCTTTGGTCAGACCTCATCTGGAATATTGTGTCCAGTTTTGGGCACCACATTTTAAAAAAGACATCAACAAACTGGAGCAAGTTCAGAAAAGAGCAACCAGAATGGTGACCGGTCTGCAAACCCTGTCTTATGAGGAAAGGTTGCAGGATTTGGGATTGTTTAGTTTGCATAAGAGAAGACTGAGAGGAGACTTAATAGCTGTCTACAAGTATCTAAAGGGCTGTCACATTGTAGAAGGATCAACTTTATTCTCATTTGCACAAGGAAAGACTAGAAGCAATGGGATGAAACTGAATGGGAGGAGACACAGATTAGATATTAGAAAAAACTTTTTGACAGTTAGAGTGATCAATGAGTGGAACAGGCTGCCACGAGAAGTGGTGAGTTCTCCTTCAATGGAAGTCTTCAAACAGAGGCTGGACAGGCATCTGACTGGGATGATTTAGCGAATCCTGCTTTGAGCAGGGGGTTGGACCAGATGGCCCAGGAGGTCCCTTCCAACTCTACGATTCTATGATTCTATGATTCTATGACTCCAGCCAAAGCAGAGTGGACCTCCGGAAACACGGGGTGATACCGAAAGAGGTACCCGAGATAGGAAGACCCCATTACACCAACCTTTTTTATTTTCACAAGGGTATCAGGAGACAATGGACCACAAAATGTGTTGTGTAATTTCTCCTTAGTACAGCAATACCTGATATGTTAGGGAATTCCACTGTTAGGGCACATGGCAGGGCTCAGAAGGGAGGGAGCACTGTTTGACTTTTTGAGTGCAAAATTGGCTGGAATCGATGGCGGGCACCATGTCGCGTTTGGAGACCCCCTGATGTGCCTGAACAGTGGAAACCCCCCAATTCTAACTTCAACCCTAACGCAGCCCTAAACCTAACCCTAACCCCAACACAACCTTAATCCTAACCCAACACAACCTTAACCCTAACCCCAAAACAACCATAACCCTAACTGCAAAGAATGGAAAAAGCTAAAAAAAAATATTATTTTGACCTAAGGGAGTTAAAAAAGGGGGGTTGATTTACTATTTTTTTTATTTTGATCACTGTGATGGGGTCTATTACAGTGATCAAAATGAACCAGGCCCGGATTGCTAATGTGACCAGCCGAGTAGATGCCTGGTGGGCTGGAGGCCCTTTAAAACACGGGTGGGGAACCTCTGGCCCGCGTGTCACATGCCGCCCGCTGTGACTTTTCATGCAGCCCACGGGCATGTCCCCGAAGTCCGCAATGCTCGGGCGGCAGCCATATCCTGCCAGGTGCCGGCCCTTTTACCCCCAGGTGCAAGCAGTGTTCATTACAGAACGCTGCCTGCACATGAATGATGACATCGGGGTGGGCGTGGTTAGTGCTGGGGTGGGTGGGGTTAGCGCCCAATGCTCTCCAGTCCCGGAAGAGGAGCTGCTGCCAGAGAGTCCATAGCGATCTATGTGCCGGCAGCTCAGTGCCTGTCTGCTGGTGATTTCTGTGACTGTCTGCTGGTGATTTCTGTGCCCCTCAGCTATATGCCCCCCTGTGATCTCTATTCCCCCCGCTATGTGCCCCAATATAATCTGTGCCCCCTGTGATCTCTATGGCCCCAGCTTTGTACCTCCCCGTTATCTCTGTGCCCCAAAGCTATATGTCCCCATTGAGCCCTGTGCCCCCAGCTATATGCCCCCTGTGATTTCTGTGCCCCAGCTATATTTCCCCCTGTGATTTCTGTGCCCACCAGCTATTTGCCCCCCCTGTGACTTCTGTGCCCCCCCAGCTATATGCACCCCTGTCATCTGTGGCTCTCAGCTTTCTGCCCCCCTGTGATCTATGTGCCCCCTCTGCTATGTACCCCCTGTGATATTTTTGCTCCCATGTGGGGTACCACAGAGCTCTGTCCTGGGCCCTGTATTGTTCAACATCTTTATCAACGATTTAGATGAAGGAATTGAGGGTAAACTGATTAAATTTGCTGATGACACAAAGCTAGGAGGGATAGCTAATACTAGAGAAGAGAGAGAGAGGATTCAAAAAGATATAAATAAACTGGAGAAGTGGGCAGCAACTAACAGAATGGTTTTTAACAGGGAAAAATGCAAAGTACTACATCTGGGCAATAAAAATGTAAAAAGCATACACAGAATGGGAGGAATAGGGCTAAGCAACAGCACATGTGAAAAAGACTTGAGTATACTAATAGATCACAGACTGAATATGAGTCAACAGTGTGATGCAGCAGCAAAAAAGGCAAATGCAATTCTAGGATGTATTAACAGAAGCATACAGTCTAGATCATGTGAAGTCATTATTTCCCTCTACTCCTCTTTGGTCAGACCTCATCTGGAATACTGTGTCCAGTTTTGGGCACCACATTTTAAAAAAGACATCAAAAAACTGGAGCAAGTTCAGAAAAGAGCAACCAGAATGGTGACGGTCTGCAAACCCTGTCTTATGAGGAAAGGTTGCAGGATTTGGGATTGTTTAGTTTGCAAAAGAGAAGACTGAGAGGAGACTTAATAGCTGTCTACAAATATCTAAAGGGCTGTCACATTGTAGAAGGATCAACTTTATTCTCATTTGCACAAGGAAAGACTAGAAGCAATGGGATGAAACTGAATGGGAGGAGACACAGATTAGATATTAGAAAAAACTTTTTGACAGTTAGAGTGATCAATGAGTGGAACAAGCTGCCACGAGAAGTGGTGAGTTCTCCTTCAATGGAAGTCTTCAAACAGAGGCTGGACAGACATCTGACTGGGATGATTTAGCGAATCCTGCATTGAGCAGGGGGTTGGACCAGATGGCCCAGGAGGTCCCTTCCAACTCTACGATTCTATGATTCTATGTGATCTCTGTGCCCCCTGTGATCTCTGTCCCCTCCAGCTATGTGCCCCCCAGCTATGTGCCCCTCAATAATCTCTGTCCCATCCAGCTATGTGGCCCCTGTGATCTCTGTGCCCCCCCGCTATGTGTCCCCCTGTGATCTCTGTGCTCCCCCTGTGATCTCTGTGCCCCACCCCATGATCTTTGTGCCACCCTCCGGTGATCTGTGTCCCCCCGGTGATCTATGAGCCCCACCCGGTGATCTATGTGTCTCCCCAGTGATGCCTGTCCCCCTAGTGCTGTATATCCCCTTTTTTTTATTTTCTGCTCTACTCACGCCACAAAGCTTCTGGGAAAATATCCTATGGACAGATTAGACAAAAATGGAACTTTTTGGCGAGGCACATCAGCTCTATGTTTGCAGACGTAAAAATTAAGCATATCAAGAAAAGAACACTGTCCCTACTATGAAACATGGAGGAGGCTCTGTTACGTTCTGGGGCTGCTTTGCTGCATCAGCCAGAGGGTAATGAGAAACGCAATCTCAAGTCCAGAATACATAATAAATAACAAATTCCTAGTTTTCAATATCCTAGGATTAGGTAAGTACCCTATGGAGCGCCTTCTAACTAATATGCACACAGAGAACATGGAGCCTATAATCCATAACAACAAGAGTCTGAAAGGATATTAATATGAAAATGCTTTTAATTGTACAAATATATAAGAACAGACTACAATTATTTAGTTAATGTGATAAACACAAACAGAGTTCAAGCGGTACGGATCAAGGTGCACCAGTTATGAAAAAGACGTGCCATTATATGAGCACACAGCATGGGCAAGGACCACCATATTCAGCGTATACAACATAGTAAAATCATCCATTATAATAAAAGTGTCAAAGAGTGATATACGCTGTGTGATGTTTTAGGAAGAACTCCCGGAGTGGACCTGCTAGACCGTGGCAACGAACCTCCCACGAGCGAGCTGACCAGGTGGACCACCCCCTATACAGGGAGTGTTAGGGGCAGGCCCGCGGGTAACTATCACCACGGCAGCTGGTACCCTGGGAAGGACACAGGAGTCACGACTGGAGGTCGGAGAGGCACGCGGGGGATCTCCCCAGGTCAGGAGCACAGATGGCGGTCAGGACTGGAGTGATGGCAAAGCGGCAGGGACCGGACACAGACTGGAGGACACAGGGACCGGACACGGACTGGAAGACACAGGGACCGGACACGGACTGGAAGACAGCACAGGGCGGAGTGGAGCCCCGGAGTACCAGGACCTAGAAGAGAGAACAACGGAGCGCACGGGTAAGATATAGGCAGGAGAGCGGGAGCTGCAGGCAGGGGAACGAACGGAGGGACGAGGGGCCAGAATCACTAGCTAGGCACAAGTGATCATCAGGCACCGCCAGGAGGAAGAGGCGGCCTGATATAGGGAGTGTGCCTGGGACTTTCGGGTCATGACCTCCTCCCAGAGCAGAGAGAAGAGGAGGGCGCGTGCCTGCAGGGGGAATGGAGCGCGTGAACGCTCCTGAGCACAGTGTGGGCGCACGTCCGAGGAGCAGGAAGCCAGGCAGGGACGCGCGCCCGACAGAGAGCAGGGGACTGAGCGGGAGCGCGTGCTGGGTGAGTGCGCCGGGGAGCTGAGAGCTGCGGTGAGGACCAAGGCGGGCGCGGCAGCGGTGTGGGAGCCGGGAGTGAGTGGGACGGCTGGAGCGGCGGTGAGGGAGCCGGCGGGGACCACGGCAGCAGCCGTAGCAGGGGCGTGACACGCTGCTTGTAAAATATCCGATTTGGTACATGGAGGGCCAAAGTAGTTACTCCATCCACAACACTCTTGTTCCCTCTGGCATCTAACACCAAGATGCCGCCACACATCTAGTATCAACATGGCTAAATTGCCCAGGAAGGAGGGGACACGGAGGGGATGGGAGGAATGTACTCATCTATTACCGGTGCTGGAGTCCATATGCAGGCACACGCCCCTACGTGCGTTTCGTGGTAGCTTCTTCGGGGGGGACCGGATGTGCTAGGTGTCCCTCTCGTGCGTCTTAAATGCCCGACCGAGACTCACCATTGGTGGTGCATGTCACGGGCCCGTGGGAGCGGCATCGAGCGACGCCCCCGGCGTCAAGATGGCGACGCGATTCACACCGCGCATGAGTGAACCACAACGTCATACAGAGACACCGAAAGCGACACCGACAGCAGCAGCCACACCAGAGACATGCGCACTAGTGAGGAACAGACAGTGCCACCGTGTTGTTTAAGGGCACATAATGCCCACAATTTATCCCAAAGCTGCACAGCATCAAAATGTTAAAAGCACATTAAATATACACGTATTATATGTTATAACATGACATATTATGTCATGATACTCAATGCAAAGACAGGTAGAAATCTTCACAAAATTAGTTACGGAAGATTTCAAAACAATACAAAATTGAAAAAAGAATGATAATTTAACAATAGGACAACGTAGGGCATTGGAGGATTTGAGAAAACTGGATGATATTGTCATTAAACCAGCTGATAAGGAGGGGAATGTGGTGATTTGACCTGTGGTGGACTACGAAAGAGAAGCATTTAAACAATTTAGAGATGGGGCTACATATACTCAATTGACCAATAATCCACTCAATTCCTTTAAAAGTGAACTTTCATTGATTCTTGAGATGGCGTTTGAGAGAGGTATTATCTCTAAAAGGGTTTTGGATGGATTGTTGGTTAGAGCTCCTGTGATCCCGACCTTTTACCTCTTGCCCAAGGTCCACAAGGACCCTGTCCATCCCCCGGGGCGTCCGATTGTGTCTGGCATTGGAGTGTTCACTCATGCGCGGTGTGGATCGCGCTGCAATCTTGACGCCGGGGCGTCGCTCGATGCCGCTCCCACGGGCCCGTGACATGCACCACCAATGGTGAGTCTCGGTCGGGCATTTAATACACACAAGAGGGACACCTAGCACATCCGGTCCCCCACAAAGAAGCTACCGCGAAACGCGCTTAGGGACGCGTGCCTGCATATGGACTCCAGCACGGGTAATAGATGAGTACATTCCTTCCATCCCCTCCGTGTCCCCTCCTTCCTGGGCAATTTAGCCATGTTGATACTAGATGTGTGGTGGCATCTTGGTGTTAGATGCCAGAGGGAACAAGTGTGTTGTGGATGGAGTAACTAATTTGGCCCTCCATGTACCAAATTGGATATTGTACAAGCAGCGCATATCACTCTTTGACACTTTTATTATAACGGATGATTTTACTATGTTGTATACGCTGAATATGGTGGTCCTTGCCCATGCTGTGTGCTCATATAATGGCACGTTTTTTTCATAACCGGTGCACCTTGATCCGTACTGTTTCAACTCTGTTTGTGTTTATCATGTTAACTAAATAATTGTAGTCTGTTCTTATATATTTGTATAATTAAAAGCATTTTCATATTAATAACCTTTCAGACTCTTGTTGTTATGGATTATAGGCTCCATTATATGTGGAGCATTACATGGGGCCCATTATATGTGGAGCATTATATGGTGCCCATTATATGTGGAGCATTATATATGGAGCATCATATGGGACCCATTATACTGAAGCATAATATGGGGCCCATTGTATACTGGAGCATTATATGGGGCCCATTATATGTGGAGCATTATATGGGGCCCAATATATGTGGAGCACGATATGGGGCCCATTCTGTTTGGAGCAATATATAGGGACCATCATATATTGGAGCATCATATGGGGCCCATCATACACTGGAGCATTATATGGAGCATCATATGGGGCCCATTATACTGAAGCATAATATGGGGCCTATTATATACTGGATTATATGGGGCCCATTCTATGTGGAGCATCATATGGAGCCTATTATATATGGAGCATCATGTAGGGCCTATTTTATGTGGAGCATTATCTGGGGCCCATTATATGTAGAGCATCATATGGGGCCCATTATATGTGGAGCATCATATGGGGCCCATTATATACTGGAGCATTATATTGTTTGGAGCAATATATAGGGCCCATCATATACTGTATGGAGCATTATATGGGGCCCATTCTGTATGGAGCAAGGTATGATGCTCATTATACTTTATGGGGTAATATATGGGGCACATTAATAATGATAATAATAAATTTTATTTCTACAGCACCGACATATTCCGCAGCACTTTACATTTCAGAGGGGACTTGTACAGACAATAGACATTACAGCATAACAATTATTATTATTATTATTTATTGTTATAGCGCCATTTATTCCATGGCGCTTTACATGTAAGGAGGAGTATGCATAAAAACAAGTACAATAATCTTAAACAATACAAGTCATAACTGGTACAGGAGGAGAGAGGACCCTGCCCGCGAGGGCTCACAATCTTCAAGGGATGGGTGATAATACAGTAGGCGAGGGTAGAGCTGGTCGTGCAGCGGTTTGGTCGAACGGTGGTTACTGCAGGTTGTAGGCTTGTCGGAAGAGGTGGGTCTTCAGGCTCTTTTTGAAGGTTTCGATGGTAGGTGAGAGTCTGATATGTTGTGGTAGAGAGTTCCAGAGTAGGGGTGATGCGCGAGAGAAATCTTGTATGCGATTGTGGGAAGAGTAGATAAGAGGGGAGTAGAGAAGGAGATCTTGTGAGGATCAGAGGTTGCGTGCGGGAAAGTACCGGGAGACGAGGTCACAGATGTATGGAGGAGACAGGTTGTGGATGGCTTTGTATGTCATGGTTAGGGTTTTGTAATGGAGTCTCTGGGCAATTGGGAGCCAGTGAAGGGATTGACAGAGGGGAGAAGCTGGGGAATAGCGGAGGGACAGGTGGATTAGTCGGGCAGCAGAGTTTAGAATAGATTGGAGGGGTGCGAGAGTGTTTGAGGGGAGGCCACAGAGCATGAGGTTGCAGTAGTCAAGGCGAGAGATGATGAGGGCATGGACTAGGGTTTTTGCAGATTCTTGGGTGAGGAATGAACGGATTCGTGAAATATTTTTGAGTTGAAGTCGGCAGGAAGTGGAAAGGGCTTGGATATGTGGTTTGAAGGAGAGATCAGCGTCAAGGATTACTCCGAGGCAGCGAGCTTGTGGGACTGGGGAGAGTGGGCAGTCATTTACTGTAATTGATAGGTTCGTAGGGGGGGTCACGTGAGATGGGGGAAAGATGATGAATTCTGTTTTGTCCATGTTGAGTTTCAGAAATCTAGCAGAGAAGAAGGATGAAATAGTGGACAGACATTGAGGGATTCTGTTTAGTAGGGAGGTGATATCTGGTCCAGAGATGTAGATCTGTGTGTCATCAGCGTAAAGATGATACTGAAAGCCATGAGATTCTATGAGCTGTCCCAGGCCAAAGGTGTAAATAGAGAACAGCAGGGGCCCAAGGACTGAACCTTGTGGGACTCCGACAGATAGGGGGCGAGGTGAGGAGGTGGTGTGTGAGTGGGAGACGCTGAATGTCCGGTCTGTTAGGTATGATGAGATCCAGGATAGGGCCAAGTCTGTGATGCCGAGGGATGAGAGGGTCTGTAATAATAGGGAATGGTCCACTGTGTCAAAGGCAGCCGACAGGTCCAGGAGGAGGAGGACAGAGTAGTGTCGCTTGCTCTTGGCGGTTAAGAGGTCATTGGTGACCTTAGTAAGGGCAGTTTCAGTGGAGTGGTGTGACCGGAAGCCAGATTGTAAGCGGTCGAAGAGGGAGCAAGAAGAGAGATGGGAGGACAGTTCAAGGTAGACGTGTTGTTCCAGTAGCTTGGAGGCGTAGGGGAGAAGTGATATAGGGCGATAGCTAGATACAGAGGATGGGTCAAGAGAGGGCATTTTGAGGTTAGGTGTGATGGAGGCATGTTTAAAGCTTGAGGGGAAAACACCAGTTGTTAGTGATAGGTTGAAGAGATGGGTTAGGGTTGGGATGAAGACTGTGGTGAGGTTTGGTATGAAGTGGGATGGGATCGGGTCGAGTGCACAGGTGGTGAGATGTGATCTTGAGAGTAGAGTGGAGAGTCGATCTTCTGTAATGGTGGAGAAGTTGGTTTTGAAGGTGGAGGGCTGGGAAGTCAGGAGGAAGGGCTCTGGGGGTTGTTGACCAAAACTGTCCCTGATGTTATCAATTTTCTGCTTGAAAAATGAGGCAAAGTCTTCAGCTGAGATGAGTGGGGAGGGAGGAGGTGCTGGGGGGCGGAGGAGAGAATTGAAGGTGTTGAATAACTGTTTAGGGTTGTGAGACAGGGAGGATATGAGAGATGAGAAGTAGGTTTGTTTAGCTGTGGCGAGTGTGGTCTTGAAAGTAGTGAGGGACTGTTTGAATGCGATGAAGTGCTTGTTGGAGTGGGATCTTTTCCATCTGCGCTCAGCAGCCCTGGAAGCTCGCCTCAGCTCTTTGGTCAGGCTGGTGTGCCAGGGCTGTCTGTTGATTTTGCGAGTTTTGGTATGTGTAAGTGGGGCAGCGGATTCCAAAGCTACAGCTATTGTGGTGTTATATAGAGCAGCAGCGTCATCTGCATTGTGTAAGGAACTTATATCTGTGAGAGGGAGGAGGGATTCAGAGAATGAGTGTAGGTCAAGGTGTTTAAGATTCCTGCGAGGGTGTGAAAGTTTGTGGGGTGGGGATTGTAGACATGGAGTGAAGAGGGAAGAGAATGTGAGCAGGTTGTGGTCAGAGAGAGGAAGAGGTGAGTTAGAGAGGTTAGATAGGGAGCAGAGGCGGGTGAAGATGAGGTCCAGTGTGTGGCCATCTTTATGGGTGGATGTAGAAGACCATTGAGTGAGGCCGAAGGAGGAAGTGAGAGATAGAAGTTTAGTGGCAGCTGAGAGGGAAGTGTCAATGGGGATGTTGAAGTCGCCCATGATGATAGTAGGGATGTCCGCGGAAAGGAAATGAAGTAACCAGGTGGTGAAGTGGTCAAAGAAGGTGGTGGCTGGCCCTGGGGGGTGGTAGATGACAGCCAGTTGGAGGTTGGAGGGGGAGTAGGTGCGCACAGAGTGCACCTCAAAGGAAGGGAGGGTAACAGAGGGTGGCAGTGGGATTGGGGTGAAGGAGCAGGTATCTGACAGGAGAAAACCAACTCCTCCGCCATGTTTGCTGCTGGGGCGGGGGGTGTGAGAAAGGTGGAAGCCACCATACGAAAGTGCAGCAGGAGAGGCTGTGTCAGAAGGGGTGAGCCAGGTTTCGGTGATGGCGAGGAAGGAAAGTTTGGTAGTAACAAAAAGATCATGGATGTAGGAAAGCTTGTTGCAGACAGAGCGAGCGTTCCACAGAGCTCCTGTTAGTGGGACTGGGGAAGCGGGGGCTGGGTGAATGGGTATAAGGTTGGAGAGGTTACGGAAGGTTGTGATAGAGCGTGGATGGGAGGTAGAAATGACTGTGGGAATGTGGTGAGGAGGACCAGGATTTGGAGAGATATCACCAGCAGTGAGAAGGAGCAGAGAAAGTGTTAGCAGGTGGGAGCAGGAGAGGGCATGAGGGGGCTGTCTGTGTTTGGAGACAGAGGATTGTATGTTAAGGAACAGTTTTGAGGCGGAGGTGAGGTGGATGGAGAGGATTGAAGAAGAGATGAACAGTTCCTTACTAGGAGTAGGGATTAGGGGAATTAGCAGAAAGTGAAGGATTATAGGGGTGAAAGTGAAAACAAACAGAAACATTGTTTACAGTGACTGTACAGTTACCTTCAGTTCCCTTCTGGTTCAATTCTGGTTTTAATTCTTAAATTAATCTTCACACTTCTAGAACACACTTATAGGAAATCACACTGCAGACTGAAGTCTTTATGCAGACTTGTGCTCTGCAATATATGTACAACTAAGTGCAGTCAGGTGTGAAGCAGAGAGGAGTGGTCTCTGCTCTTCTTGGTCAGACAATTAAGAGTGGACCAGATGTATATGATCAAGCCAGAGTAAACAAGGTCATAAATAACACTGGGGTAAGCTGGGGTTAGCTGAAAGGCATACCATGTGAATGCTAGGTGCAGAGGCAAGTCTATGTGCAAAGCTGGGTGATGCACTGTGTGCCCTTCATAGACAGACAGCAGGAGAGCAGGAGAGCTGGGTGGATGGACATACCATGTGAATGCTAGGTGCAGAGGCAAGTCTATGTGCAAAGCTGGGTGATGCACTGTGTGCCCTTCATAGACAACAATAATCACATAGATCATAACAGATACCAAGAGGAATGAGGGCCCTGCTCGCAAGCTTACAATCTATGAGGAAAAAGGTAGACACGAAAGATGGGTGGTAAAATTGCCCTGATTGTATGGACCAGCCATAATGTTAAGTGTGTAACAGTACAGACACAGAGGGCTAATGGATGCATGAAGCATGTGGGAACATGATGCGGGGAACCTGGTTATGGTAAAACTTTTGCCTGTGCCACACAGGGATAGATTAGGTTAATGCGTTGAGGTGATAGGCCAGTCTGAATAAATGCGCTTTCAGGGCAAGCTTAAAATTGTAGGGATTGGGGACTAATCGTATTGACCTGGGAAGTGCATTCCAAAGAATTGGCGCAGCACGTGTATGTCTTGGAGACGGGAGTGGAAGGTTCTGATTATTGAGGATGCTAACCTCAGGTCATCAGCAGAACAGAGGGTGCGGGTAAGGTGGTATACTTAAACAAGGGAGGAGATGTAGGGTGGTTCTGTGCCATGGAGGGCTTTGTGGGTGAGAGTAATAAGTTTGTACTGGATTCTGGAGTGGATGGGTAGCCAGTGTAATGACTTGCACAAGGTAGAGGCGTCGGTGTAACGATTGGCGAGGAATATGATCCTGGCTGCAGCATTCAAGATACTGTAGATTGGAGGGGGGGAGAGTTTGGTAAAAGGAAGACCGATTAGAAGAGCGTTACAATAGTCAAGACGAGAATGAATAAGAGAAACAATAAGAGTTTTTGCGGAGTCAAAAGTAAGAAAAGGTCGAATTCTAGAAATGTTTTTGAGGTGCAGATAACAAGAGCGAGTCAGTAATCGGATGGGGGGTGAATGAAAGCTCGGAATCAAGTATGACCCCAAGTCAGCGGGCATGTTGCTGGGGAGTAATACTGGAACCACACATGGAAATGGCAATGTCGGGTATAGGTACATTAGTAGCGGGAGGAAACACAAGGACTTCAGTCTTTGACAGGTTCAGTTTCAGATATAGTGAGGACATGATGTTAGACACAGCATTTAGACAATCGCTGGTGTTTTCTAGAAAGGCAGGTGTGATGTCAGGAGAAGAAGCATATAATTGGGTGTGGGTCGCCCTCCCAGGGCTGTGGGGTACTCGGTACCGGGCTCGATGAGCTTCAATGGGAGATGTCACGGCAGCTGGGACCCGGCTGTGCTTATGATGAGTGATTCGTGATGCCACCTGTGGTGTTCGGCAATAGAGATGTAAACCGACGCTGCAGACAGATCCTCTGGGACAGATGGTGTGGTGCAGCAGTGATGTTATAGCCCTCCACAGGCAGGGCTGTAGTCCCAGGGCAGTGTAGGTGAAGTGACACGTAGATGGTGTAGTGTCAGGCGCAAGGGATGTAGCAGTGCTGGGCAGGTTTAACGCAGGAATAAGTGGAGGACACCAGGGCATGTAGTTCCAAAGCTTTATTCACAGTCTGTGCAGGTACAGGTGCCCGCATCCGTGCCGTGTCCACTGGGTCAGGAGCTCAGCCAACTTCCAGGCAAGATGAAGTACTCCTTTCTAACATCCCGCCAACATATGTGCCTTTTCTGAACGTCTCCTCTTATAGCGCCTTTGAATGAAGTACTCCTAGTACTTAGTTACACTGGAGTTCCTCCTGTCAGATGTTCCTATGAACTCTACTTGTACGGCTGACAGCTGTAGCCTGCTTCGGGGACTCCTTGCTACTAAGTCCCGGCTCACTAATATGTTGCTATTGTGCCCCCAAGTCTTGAGTGGGAATAAAGTGGTCACTACTTCTATTCCTCCGGTGTCTGCTGCAGGACCATTAGTATCCGTACAACCTCGGGGACCGGACCCCGGCCTTGCGCTTAGAACTTGAAAAGGGTTCTCCTCTAACCCTGGTCCTTGTTCTCTTATTCTCCTCACGTTCCATGCTAATCCTTCTTCCCAATGGAGAATCAAGCTTCCTTTCTCTGTCTCTTTCCTGTGCCAGCAGACCCAGATCACTGTGGCCTGCTGCAGCACTTCCTTCTTCCATCCCTCTCCCGGGGATCTTCTCTGTCTCACACTCTGTCCTTCTAAATCCTCACTCACTGACTGAATGAATAGACTGACTGACTGACTCAACTCTTCCCGCTCTTTTATGTAAACTAAACTCCACCCACCTCCCAGCACGTTTCATGTTCCAAGCAGGGAGCCACCAAGGGGTGCTATGCTGCACTCCAAGCAGGGAGCCGCCGAAGATGCTTTGCTACACTACTTTGTGGTGTGGGGTGCAGGTGTTGGAGTGTGGTCAGGTGTATCCACCTTACCTGTATGGTGGAGTACCACACCTCAGGGGGAGGTGCAGTACCTCTGTGGCGACTGAACCCTCAGGGGCGCCACAGGTGTCATCAGCATAGAGATGGTACTGGAAACCAAATCTACTGATTGTTTGACCAATAGGGGCAGTGTACAAAGAGAAGAGGAGGGGGCCTAGGACTGATCCTTGAAGAACCCCAACAGTAAGTGGAAGATGAGAGGAGGAGGAACCAGCAAAAGATACAGTAAAGGAGCGGTCAGAGAGATAGGAGGAGAATCAGGAGAGAACGGTGTCCTTGAGGCCAATGGAACGGAGCATAGTGAGGAGGAGCTGATGATCCACAGTGTCGAATGCTGCAGAGAGATCCAAGAGAATTAGCATGGAGTAATGACCATTTGATTTAGCTGTTAGTAGATCATTAGAGACTTTAGTGAGGGCAGTTTCAGTAGAGTGTAAAGAACGGAAACCGGATTGGAGAGGGTCGAGAAGAGAGTTATCAAAGAGATAGCGGATAAGACAGGCATTCCAGGAGTTTAGAGATCAAGGGAAAATTAGAGACAGGTCTATAGTTAGCGGCCCAGTTTTGGTCGAGGGATGGTTTTTTAAGTAGTGGATGTATGATAGCATGCTTAAATGAGGAGGGAAAGATACCAGAAGAGAGAGAGAGGTTAAATATTTTAGTTAGGTGAGGGGTGACAGAAAGGGAAAGGGACTGGAGTAGATGTGACGGAAATGGGTCACTGGTGCAAGTGGTTGGGCGATAAGATGCAAGGAGCCTGCTTACTTTTTCTTCTGTGACTGGTTCAAAATCAGAGAGTGAGCTAGATGCAGTAGGGGAGGGAGGACAGCGCGTGGTATGAGGTGATTGGGAGATAATCTCCTGTCGGATCTGGTCAATTTTTTCTTTGAAGTAATTGGCCAGATCGTCAGCTCGAAGCTCCGTGGTTGGGGCCTGTACTCTTGGGTTGAGTAGAGAATGAAAATTGTCAAAGAGACGTTTAGGGTTATTGGACAGTGAGGTGATGAGGGTGTTGAAATAGGTTTGTTTTAAGAGGTGAAGGGCAGTGTTGTATGTTCTACGCATAGACTTATAATGGATGAAATCTTCGTGTAGATTGGATTTCTCCACAGACGTTCGGCGTACCTGGAGCACCGCTGCAGGAAACGTGTTTGCAGGGTGTGCCAGGGTTGTCGCCGTCTGTGTTGTGATGTTCTATGTATAGGAGGGCATCCAGGGCACTTTGAAGTGTTTCATTGTAATGCTTCAATGCAGAATCAGGACATGAGAGGGAGGAGATAGGGGCCAATGAAGACTGCAAGTTCTTCTGGGTGTTAATGGCCTGTATGTTTCTATAAGTATGGACAGTGGGGGTGACCTGAGCGGCCTAGCAGTTTTTGATAGAGAATGAAAGAAGGTTGTGGTCAGAGAGCGGGAGAGGGGAGTTTGCAAAATACTGTTACATTATACTGTTTGGAGCAAAATATGGGGCTCGTTATACTGTTTGGAGCATTATATGGGGATTATTCTGTAAGGAGCTTTATATGGGGCTCATTATTCTGTATGGAGCAATATATGGTGCTCATTATACTGTGCTCATTATACTGGAACCACTATGCCACGGTCTATGGAAAGCCTGTAGTAGTGTAATTAGGCCAACACCTGACTCTTCGCTAGATGCCCTGATGGTGGGATTAGACTTGGCTCCAGGTGCTACTCCAGGATGGACTCATGGAGCCGTGGCAGCTAACCCCTCCAAGGGGGAAAGGATAGCAGGACTGGCCAGAAACTCGTTAGCAAGAGGGTACGGCTGGTATACATGTGCGGGAACAGGCACATGCATGACTGGTATAAGAACACAGGATGGTCACAGGTACTGGATCAGGGGTGCAGGTGCAGGTTTGGACAGATCAGGAGCAGGATTAGGCATGGTCAGGATGGCTACCAGTATTGGTTCATTAGGATGGACTGGAACAGGTGCAGACAGGGCGGACAGGGTTACAAATCACAGGTACGGGGACCTAACCACTAGCTAGCAGGAAAGACACTGATTAACTAAACTTGCTAAGGCACCTCCTAATAGGAAAGGATGCGTTATATACTAAACGCCTCCCACATATTGGCTGGGGACAATTATAGCTGTGCACTGGCCCTTTAAGAGGCAGAGAGCGCACACACCCTAAGCTGTGTGCAGGTCCTAGGAAGAAGCAGATGCAAAGGGAGCGGGGACGGGTTAGTTAACATGCCAGCATCCCTGCAGAGGGGAGGAGGGAACCCCTGCAGGGGCGCCGGAATTGCTGCAACTATGAATCACAATGGTGTTGGGAGTAAACCAGGTCCCTAGAACTAGGAGCATCCTAGTCTATCCCTGTCCCCCTGTTTACTCCTGAAGGTGGAGACATCGGGTTCACATGCCTTGCTATGCTCCTATATCAACCCTGATCTGACCCCTCCCCAACTCAGGGAGGTGGGATACCGAAGTGTAGGAATACACTAACCAGACAAACAAGGGACGACGGACAGGGATAAATGAAAATACCAGCCATACAAAATACATACACCAAACAACAGAGTGGTATAAAGGGGAGTAAAAGGAAGGAGAAACCAAATAGGAGGGGATGAGGACGTGCACATAGACAAAACTTCAGCAACAATTTCCTGAACAATCTCCAAACCCAAACTCCAGCCACAAACTACACCTTCAACTCCAGCCAGGCAGTAAGAACTAACACTGGCAATCCCTAAGTGTCAGAGGTGAGTATGTAGAAGGGAGGACGAGGCTGCGAGTGCTGCTGAAGTCCAGAACTGTTGGGGCCAAACCTCCTGTTGCAGGGGGGAAGCAGATTAAGGACAGAAGAGACCCATGACCTGCAAGGAGGGGGAGTGGTGAGTCCAGGGAGTATAAGGGTGTGTGCACACTTTGCGGATTCTGCTGCGGATCCGCAGCAGTTTTGGTCCTGCGGATCTGCAGCAGTTTCTGCTGCGGTGTACAGTAGCATTATAACCTATGGAAAACGAAAACCGCAGTGTAGACGGTGCGGATTTTTCCACGCGGTTTTGCTGCAGTTTTCAATCCGCAGAAAGAAATGATATGTCAATTCTTTCTGCGGATTCCGCTGGGGTTTGCCATCTGCTCCATTGTAGAGATGATAAACCGCAGGGCAAAACCGCAAGCTAATCAGCAGATAAACCGCAGGTCTTCTGACCTGCGGATTTTACTAAATCCGCACGGACAAATCCGCAGAGCATTCCGCAGCGTGTGCACACACCCTAATTTGGTTTGCATGGGAAGAGAGATGGGCCTCCCACAGGAGGGCTTATTGAGGGAGGATCTGCGCTGCAAGCAGTGACAGGCCACGCAGCAGAGATAAGGGCCGGGAGCAGTAAGGACCCGGGGAGCGTCACCAAGCACGCAGGTCAGAATACACCGAGCAAGAGTTTTTTGGGAAAAGCTCCTGGCCGCTAAGCACAGATTCAGGATGGATGCGTGAGAGACTTACTGGTGGATGCTCATAGCAGCGCTTGCCAGGCAGAGCATTGCAGCGTGCGCATCCGGGTGTCGGCTGGCACACAGAGGAGAGCACGCCGAGCAGAGCAGCCATTCAGGTGATTGCAGCTGCTCAGAGAGACACGTGCCACGTGAAACCTTGAGGAGAGCTTTACTCTTTTGCTCTGCAGTTAAATGGACTAGGGGCTCAGCGGGCAAAACTGGTGAAAGCCCGCTGCCACTAGAAGCAAGACCATGTGTTGGGTGGGGAAGCCTGAAGACGCAGTGTTGGACTCTGCCGGCATTACATCTTTCATCGGATCACCAGTGACTAAAGGACTGTGGAGTCACGATAAGTTGCATTTGATAGCTAGACTATTGTGTGGTATCACAATTAGGGTAAGTTCACAAGGGACTTTTTTTGCTGTTTTTTTTCATGTTTTTTTAATGCTAATTTTCAGCTGCTTTTTCCATTAACAGCAAGCCTATGAGATCACAAATATCTCATGCACACACATTGTTTTTTTTTTGTGTGATCAGGATTTTGTGCTTTGCTCCGTTTTTTGGACATACAGCATGTCACTTCTTTCAGCATTTT
Source organism: Dendrobates tinctorius (assembly GCF_039654945.1). NCBI lineage: Eukaryota > Metazoa > Chordata > Amphibia > Anura > Dendrobatidae > Dendrobates > Dendrobates tinctorius. The sequence continues at coordinate 71,440,512 of NW_027361676.1, read as the reverse complement.
TGCTGTGTTTTTTTTCAGCGTTTTTCACCCATTGGCTTGAATGGGTGTTGAAAAAACGCTGCAAAAATGCACCAAAAACACTGGTGTCATTATTTGCAGCATTTTTTGCTGCAGAAAAGTCATGGACAAAGAGCCAAACGAAAAACCGCACCAAAAAAAAAAAACACACCAAAGACACATCAAAAAATGCACTTAAACCTGCGTTTTTGACGCAGCTTCTTTCCTGCCAAGAAGATCAGGTTTTGATGCAGAAAAAAAGCAGCAAAAAAAGTCCTGTGTGAACTTACCCTTAGGCTGTGTGCCCACGTAGCGTTTTTTAAACGTGCGATTCTGCCGCGGAAACGCTTAAAAAAAGCATTCCATGCATTTTTGATAGAAAACGCACATGTTGTGCCAATGGTGCATTTTTTACCGCTGCGTGATCGCTTAGCGGTAAAAAATGCAGCATGTTCATTAATTTTGCGGAATCGCAATTATATGGGCAAAACCGCTTAGGAAAACGCATGCAAAAACGCTTGACAAACGCTTGTCAAAAACCGCATTCGTTTTCCTGGGAGCAGGGTGTGCGATTCTGCTCAGGTTTATTCTGCATGAGAATCGCTACGTGGGCACATAGCCTTAGGGCCCCTTTACATTTAGCGATGCACCAGCGATCCCGACCACAATATGACCCGGTCAGGATTGCTGGTTCATCGCTAAATTGTCGCTAGTGAGCTGCCAAACAGGCGGATCTCAGCAGCGACGCAGCAGCGGTCGTTACTTACCTGTCAGACGCGGCTATGATGACGTCCTCCGCCCGCGCCCATGCATCACTCGTCGGCGCCAGCAGGAAGCTGCCGACGAGAAATGGACCAGGCCGATCTCGCGCGATCAGCGATAGCCAGCAGGGGAGCCGGTCGGAGGTAAGTATCACACATAGCGATATCGCTAGCAATATCGCTACTGCATCACAAAATCGGTGACGCTTTAGCGATATTGCTAGCGATATCGCTATGTGTAAAGCCCCCTTTACACTGTTTTCACCTTTTTCCACTTCCTGTTATATTTCCTGTTATTTCCCTGTGAGGAGTTAATTACTGTAAATTAAACCGAACTCTTGTTAACCCCTGCTCTGCACCTCTGCGTTACTGCATCTGTTTAACCTGATTACAAGTATACAAGTGCTTCTCGCTAAATTAGAATATCATCAAAAAGTGAATTTATTTCAGTTCTTCAATTCAAAAACTGAAACTCATATATTCTATAGCGTCATTACAACCAGAGTGATCTATTTCAAGTGTTTATTTCTGTTAATGTTGATGATTATGGCTTACAGCCAATGAAAACCCAAAAGTCATTATCTCGGTACTGGTACTTTTGGCAGTGTGGACAGGTGCCAAGTCCTGCTGGACAATGAAATTTCCATCTCCAAAAAGCTTGACGGCAGAGGGAAGCATGAAGTGTTCTAAAATTTCATGGTAGACGGCTGCACTGACTTTGGTCTTGATAAAACACAGTGGACCTACACCAGCAGATGACATGGCTCCCCAAACCATCACTGATTGTGGAAACTTCAGTTTGGATTGTGGCCTCTCCTCTCTTCCTCCACACTCTTGAGAGTGGCCAACACTGAACAGCTGAGACAATTCAGGTACGAAAGTTCTAGGAGCTTCAACTGAACAGATTAACTTTTGCACTGCTCGCAAGGAAAAAACCTGCACTATTTAAAAAGATGGTGAAGTGCTTCTAACCAGTGCAGGAGTTCTAGAAACCCATTTGCAATAATATCTGCAATAAGTGATTGTTGGTTGAGATATCACTGCAACAACTCTGCTGAGGTCTGCAGTGGAGGTGATATGTGATAATGTAGCCTTAAGGGGTCTTTAATCTGAAAGTTAGGGTATGTTCACATTATGATATTTGTGGTCTAAGTTTTGTCCGTAAAAAAGAAAAGCAGATATCGCTTAGACCAGTGTTATTCAATAAGGATGCTTTTTCAAGGACCAAATGTCAATGAACTTGAAGGAAGTCTGTCCCTCCATAACACTAACTATATAAAAGGTATGTATGGTGACTTAGCCCCTATAAAAATCATACTTGTAGAATAGATTCATTGAGATCAGCGCAGTCAATCACGATAAGACAATCGGTTGCTTTGCACCTCTGCACCGACTCTCCAGCCATGCTCATGTGGCGCCCCCAGGAGTATGGTCGCCACAGTGGCATTGCCTTCCTCCAGGGAGGGTGATGTCAGGCTTGGAGGCAATGAAGGGTCTCTCTGACAGTTAACCATGTCATGCAACACAGTTCCCACTACAGGCCAGCAGAGGGAGCTCTGAACCAGAATTGGGGGAGGAGTGCTCTCTGAGGGCCAGGAAGGAAAATTAGTGAGTTAGTGCGAGGAGGGCAAAGAGTGTAGACGTGTGAAGAGAAGCTGGAGGTTGAGCTGGATATAGAGAGCTCCCTCCCAGTGATAGCGCATGATCTGGAGCATGGTCTCCACGGTTGTACGGATACTGAAGGTCCTGCAACAGAAACCAGAGGAATAGGAAGCTGTAAATGCTTGATTCCCAACTAAGACTCGGAGGCACAACAGCGACGGGTGAGCCAAGAGAGATAGAGGGATACAGCTGTCTGCCATACAAGGTAGTTCTAAGAGAAGATAAGAAGGAGGAACTTCAGTGTAACACAGTACTGGATGTACCTCAAGCCAGCGCTAAGAAGGAGACTACACAACCCATCTGATAGAGAGATCCCTGAGTTGCTTCCAGGCTAGCCTGCTCCTGTGCCATCTGTAACCAGGACCCTGGACTGCGTTTGCCAAGTAAAGGTAAAGAAACTGCACCCTGTTGTGTCCTTGCCTCCTTCCTGCAACATCCTCAGCACTGCTACATCTCTGTGCCAAACACTGCACCCTCTTCCTAAACATTCCGCTATACTGCCCTGGGACCAGGGGTGGATTAAGGGTAGCCAGAGCCCCTGGCTGTTCAGACTCTGTGGGCTCCCCGGTCATGTGACGGGGTCGGGAAGTCACTAGTTTTCAAGACGCATACGGTGCGTCAAGGGGCGGGAAGGGGTTAAATACTGAGGTAAAAAAAAACCTCTGCAAATGCGCAACGTGTGCACGAGGCCTCACAAATACTGAGGTAAAAACTCACCAAATACTCAACGTGTGCACAAGGCCTTACAAATACTGGAAGGTTTCCATCTAACATCTAGTCCTGACTCACCTGTACCTAACATCAAAACCAGCTAATAGTCTGCAATCACCTGCTGACCTGGACCCACGACCTGTCAGACAAGTTACTTCACATGAGTCACACAGAGGCTTCTGTTTCATGAACTTCCCAAGATAGAAGCAGCCTACGATGTGCAGCCTGTGGCCGGATACACAGGAAGAGACGCTCCTCGTCACAGGCTGTGCCCAACATGTCAGCAGAGGGGTTAACGCCAGAGACAAGTCGCCGTCTCCTCACACACTGGACACGACGCTGCATCTGGCGACGAACAAGCGCACATTGCGCAATGTTAGTCATGTCCCAGATGTTCAGCATGTGGAGGACCAAGGGGGGACCAAAAAAGACCCCAGGATTGGAACAGGAGCATGGGAAAGTGGACGGCGGTCGGAGGGGCAGGGTTTATATAGGGGTCGGAGTAAGTAAATATATATATGCGGGCAGCGCACACATGCACAATCCACAGGTTGTATAACTTTCAACTGGTCAAAACATTTCTCTCAGTAGACTAAGAAAGAAATGTGGCAGGAATAAAGTACACCTTATAGTAACTTATGTGTGAGGTAGAGGTGACAAGACCCGCCACCTCGTGCCCATCTTACTAGAGGTGCCCACTGCCCACATATAACAAAGTTGATGGAAACAGATGACTTCCACTATGATGATTGGTTACCGGCCGCCCGACCACACCCATTTCACAACTAGTCACACCCATGTCCATGCCCCAACCACACCCATTTAGCACTGCTGATCACACTGACTGGTACTGAGGGCACAGTGGCTGGCATTATGGGCACAGTGGCTGGTACTGTGGGCACACTGATTTAGATGAAGGAATTGAGGGTAAACTGATTAAATTTGCTGATGACACAAAGCTAGGAGGGATAGCTAATACTAGAGAAGAGAGAGAGAGGATTCAAAAAGATATAAATAAACTGGAGAAGTGGACAGCAACTAACAGAATGGTTTTTAACATGGAGAAATGCAAAGTATTACATCTGATCAATAAAAATGAAAAAAGCATATACAGAATGGGAGGAATAAGGCTAAGTGACAGCACATGTGAAAAAGACTTGGGTATACTAATAGATCACAGACTGAATATGAGTCAACAGTGTGATGCAGCAGCAAAAAAGGCAAATGCAATTCTAGGATGTATTAACAGAAGCATACAGTCTAGATCATGTGAAGTCATTATTTCCCTCTACTCCTCTTTGGTCAGACCTCATCTGGAATATTGTGTCCAGTTTTGGGCACCACATTTTGAAAAAGACATCAACAAACTGGAGCAAGTTCAGAAAAGAGCGACCAGAATGGTGACCGGTCTGCAAACCCTGTCTTATGAGGAAAGGTTGCAGAATTTGGGAATGTTTAGTTTGCAAAAGAGAAGACTGAGAGGAGACTTAATAGCTGTCTACAAAATATCTAAAGGGCTGTCACATTGTAGAAGGATCAACTTTATTCTCATTTGCACAAGGAAAGACTAGAAGCAATGGGATGAAACTGAATGGGAGGAGACAGATTAGATATTAGAAAAAACTTTTTGACAGTTAGAGTGATCAATGAGTGGAACAGGCTGCCACGAGAAGTGGTGAGTTCTCCTTCAATGGAAGTCTTCAAACAGAGGCTGGACAGACATCTGACTGGGATGATTTAGCGAATCCTGCTTTGAGCAGGGGGTTGGACCAGATGGCCCAGGAGGTCCCTTCCAACTCTACAATTCTATGATTCTTTGATTCTATGAACAGAGAGAGAAAGAAAAAAGAGAGAGAAAGGAAGGAGAGAAAGAAAGAAAGAACAGAGAGGAAGAAAGAAGAAAGAAAGAGAGAAACAGAGAGAATGAAAGAGGGGACAGAAAAAGGAACAGAGAGAGAAAAAAGAAAGAGGGGAATGAAAGAACAGAGAGGGAGAGAGAAAGAAAGAACAGAGAAAGAAAGAAAGAAAGAAAGAAAGAAAGAGGGGAAAGAAAGAACAGAGAGGGAGAGAGAAAGAAAGAGGGGAAAGAAAGAACAGAGAGGGAGAGAGAAAGAAAGAGGGGAAAGAAGGAACAAAGAGAGAAAGAAAGAGTTGAAAGAAAGAACAAAGAGAGAAAAAAGAAAGAAAGGGGAAATAAAGAACAGAGAGAAAGAAAGTGAAAGAAAGAAAGAAAGAACAGAGAGAAAGAAAGACAAGGAAAGAGGGGAAAGAAAGATTCTATAAAGATACTATACCAGCCCGGCTCACATTGTAGTGCCCACCTGAGCCTCCTGGTGCAGGACTTATCATGATCCACTCACATGGCCGACCTCCCCGAGTCCAAGGCGATCCCGCTGTCCGTGCTGTCGGAAGAGGACATAGGACATGGTGATGATCTGAAGCATTCCCTGAAGTGCCTCCATGGTTCCGTCACAATCTCCTCCGGTCAGCTTCCAGTACGTCACTTCCGATGGAATGTCACGTGCGAGTTTTCAAGTGCTCCTAGGGGCTCGGCCATATACTTCTGTGTCCGCGGGAAAAGTAAGCTCCCAGTCAGGGCAGTGGGGCAGACTCTCAAAATCTGGGACGGTTGGGAGGTATGAATGCTCCACATCATACACCTTGTACACTCATGGCTCCGCACACCTCATACACACATGGTTACACTTTGTATGCCTCGTACACACGGCATCGCTCAGTACACCTCGCACACACATGGCTCCACTCAGTACACACATGGCTCCATTCCGTAAACCTCGTACACAAGCGGCTGGGCTCCATACACCTTATACACACGCGGCCACGCTCTGTACACTTTGTACACACATGACTCCGCTCCGTAAACCTTGTACACATGCGGCTTTGCTCCATACACCTCGTACACACGCGGCTCCGCTCCGTACACCACGTACACACACGCTGCTTCGCTCCGTACACCTCGTACACACATGCGGCTTCGCTCCGTACACCTCGTACACACACGCAGCTTCGCTCCGTACACCTCGTACACACACGTGACTCTGCTCCGTATACCTCGCACACATGCGGCTCTGCTCCATACACCTCGCACACACACGGCTCTGCGCTATACACCTCGCACACACACGGCTGCGCTCCGTACACCTTGCACGCGCACAGCTCCGCTCCGTACACCTCATACACACACGGCTCCGCTCCATACACCTCGCATGCGCGCAGCTTTGCTCCGTACACCTCGTACACACACGCAGCTTCGCTCCGTACACCTCGTACACACACGCGGCTCCGCTCCGTACACCTCGTACACACACGGCTCCGCTCCATACACCTCGCACGCGTGCAGCTCTGCTCCATACACCTCACACATTCGCGGCTCTGCTCCATACACCTCGCACATTCGCGGCTCTGCTCCACACACCTCGCACATTCGCGGCTCTGCTTCGCACACCTCGCACATTCGCGGCTCTGCTCTGACACCTCGCACACGTGCAGCTCCGCTCCGTACACCTCGCACATTCGCGGCTCTGCTCCATACACCTCGCACACACACGCGGCTCTGCTCTGTACACCTCGCACACACACACAGCTACATTCACCCTGTAAACCCCTCCTGACTCCACACATAATTTCCTCATCCAGCACCATGACAACCAGCACAGCAGAGCAGTCCCACATACAATACATTGAGGGCTGCGTGCACAGGACCTGTGATGAGGTCACAGGAGGGGAGGAGTCAGGTGTCACATGATCAGGGGCTTCCACTGAAAGGCCCCTGATCATGTAACCCCTGACTCCTCCCCTCCTGTGACCTCATCACAGGTCCTGTGCACACAGAGCAGGGATTTATTAGTGAGGGCTGGCGCTGCGGTGGCCGGTGGGTCTGGGAGGGGGAGGAAGGGGTCGGTACATGGGGGGGCGTGGCGCTATGATGGCGGATTATAATGGGGCAATTTTCCTTGGACTGTTGGGCCCCCCACACCACTGGGCCCTGGGCTACCGCCCAGAATGACCTCATTATAATCCGCCACTGCCTGGGACCAACAGCCCTACCTGTGGAGGGCTATAACATCATTGCTGCACTACACCATCTGTCCCAGAGGATCTGCTTGCAGCGTCGGCTTAACACCTCCCTTGCCGACCACCACAGGTGGCGTCACGAATCACTTATAAACTTTATTCCCAACTCAACCCCTTTTACATGGGTGCTCAGGGCCACGGACCGGGTCACCGCTGCTGTGACAATCCCCTCTGAGAGACCGGCCCGGTACCGAGTACCCCACAGCCCTGGGGGGGCGACCCATTTTGGCGTCACGAACAGGATTACGGAGCCCGGTGTCCCCAGGTCCTGTGTTCCAGAGACTGTGCTTGGTGCTATAGACTGTGTGCGAAATTGGCGCCGTTGCCGCCATTGTCCCGCTGATTGGCGCGCGTGAGAAGAAAAGGGGGCAGGCCTTCGTGAGCGGAGCCAGCTGAGAAGCGCAAAAGAAGAAGAGCACGCAGGAAGTGAAAAGCTGAGGCCTACAGTTCCGGCGTCCCCTGATCCTGCCGAGGAGCAGCATCCGGTAAGCCAGCGCAACCCCGCGACACGGCCCACGTTAACTAGGGGGAGAGAAAATGTCTGAGGACTATGCCAATGTAGCGGCGGACGCTCCCGCTAACCTCCCAGCACCGCCAGATGCAGGGTCCAGCGCAGCTGTGGCTCCAACAGCGCCACTGAATGCGGCAGCCAGCGCTGCATCAAGGGCACCGCAAGAATCAGCGCCCACCGCAGCGGTCCTCATAATGCCGCTGTCCATGCCCTATATACCGGGAGCAGCCTGGCTACCGCAGTACTCGGGTGAGTCACATACCCTGAGTGAATTCAAAGAGAGACTGTGCAGCTTGTTCGAAGTGTATGCCCTGTCTGAAAGTCAGAAAGTGAACATTCTTATTGGCAGCTAACAGGTGCGGCACAGAAAGAAGTAAAAGCCTGGCAGGACACTGACAAAGAGACTGTTAAAAAGATTTTGGTCCAAGCTAAGAAGCACCTTTGACACCCGCACTGCAGCTGAAATCAAGATGAGGTTCTTTGGATGTAAACAGAAAGCGCAGGACAATACAAGGGACTATGCTCTCAACCTGCAGGAAGCGCTGCGAGCCGTCAAGTAGATTGATCCTGACAGTGTGAAAGATGGAGACGGACTGCTAAAGGAGCAATTTATTGAAGGACTCTTATCCAGCACCCACAGAGCACAGCTGCGCTTCATAGCCCTACAGAACCCTGATCTGGACTTTGCTGATTTCAAGGACTGGGCTATCTGGGTGCTGCAAGGACCAACTGTCAGCCATCCAGCGCCCCCTAGGTGCCCAGCGATCACCTACCACCAGGAAGCAACATCTTTCCCTTCCATCCCTGTGGAGGCTGATGCACAGACTCTGGATAAAGATCCAACTGAAGAACTGCGCCTTCAGGTCCACGAGTTGACCAAAGGTATGGCTGCACTCACTAAAACCATGCAGTCCCTGCAGGTGTCCTCCAAGGAGAAGATCCAGCTTGCTTCCAGTCCAGAGGATGTCCCGTGGCTCCGGAAGAGTAGAACCCCGCCACTCCGAGGGAGGAACAACGATCGCTATCACCAGGATGGACGTCTCATCTGTCATCACTGCCACAAGGCAGGCCATCTTGCAAGATTCTGTTATTTAAATGAGCAACCCCTGGGGCAGAGGGCCAACCCCCAGGAGTAGGACTACAAGGCCCAAGGAACTGGCGAGCCAAGTATGTTGGAGGGAGACCAATCCTTCCAGTGGTGATTGACGGCATCCCCATGAACGCTTTGCTGGACACTGGCTCCCAGGTGACCACTATGCCCTATATCCTCTACAAGCGGTATTGGGCTGACTCTGAACTCACCCGTGGCCCAAGTGATGAACTAACAGTAGTTGCCAGTAATGGTCAGTCTTTACCAAAAGTGGGATGTAAAGAAATTACTGTTAAAGTGGGAAGGGTAGAGTTAAATTCTCAAGGTCTGATAGTTGTGGATATTGATCGACAAGAATGTAATCCCATGATGACTCTTGGTACAAATGTAATTGAAAATTGTCTTTCCGGGGTTATTGTATTGTTGCAACAGGTGACTGAGACTGCTGGTTCCAGTGAACAACGAGTCCTGCAGAAGGAGATCAAGGCCCTGATGCAAACACAGCAGGTAGAACTCTCTGGCGGAGAAATTGGCAGCATCAGAGTGAGTGATGCTTTTCCCATTGCAATACCCCCCAGATGTGAAATGTTGATTTGGTGTCGGGCAGCCATAGGCCTCAGAGGAAAAGATTACCAGGCTTGGTAGAGCCAGTATACTCTGATAGCAGGCCCACTGTCCTGACAGCCAGAGGGGTAGTTGATGTACGTAAAGGGAGAGTACCTGTACGCCTTTTGAATTGTGGGGAGGAGGAGGCCACAATACCTCGGTATGCCACAGTTGCTAAGCTGCTCACTGTCAGTAACAATGCAATGCAGGCAGCAGAGCCCTTGGTCTCATCCGACCAGGTGGAGGATAATGGCTCTGTCAAGCAGCTGGAGGAGTGGTGCCAGCAACTGCAGGTGGGGACTGACTCTACACCTTCATACCAGAAAAATGGGGTTTACAGGGTGACCCAGGAATATGAGCAGGTATTCAGTAAACACCCCCTAGACTTTGGGAAGGCAAAAGGGGTTCAACATCATATCCCCACCGGAGATCATCCACCCATAAAAGAAAGGTACCGGCCTATACCCCCAACACAATATCAATGTGCCAAAATTATGTTGAGGGAAATGAAGGAGGCTGGGGTGATCAGAGACAGTTGTAGCCCCTGGGCAGCTCCAATAGTTTTTGTAAAGAAAAAGGATGGTACCATGAGAATGTGTGTTGATTACAGGAAAATTAACAGCATTACACAAAAAGATGCCTACCCATTACCTAGAATTGAGGAGTCCTTAGCTGCACTTAAAACTGCTAACTACTTTTCCACCTTGGATCTCACTAGTTGGTAGTGGCAGGTTCCCGTGGCAGAGGCAGACAAGGAGAAAACAGCATTTACCACCCCAATGGGTCTCTGTGAGTTCAACTATATGCCATTCGGGCTCTGCACCGCCCCAGGAACATTTCAACGGCTAATGGAGTGCTGCCTGGGACACAAGAACTTTGAGACAGTCCTGTTGTACCTTGATGATGTCATTGTTTTCTCCAAGACTTATGAAGACCATCTGGAGCACCTGGCTGAGGTGTTCGAAGCCCTGTCCAACTTTGGCCTGAAGGTGAAGCCTTCCAAATGCCACCTCCTGAAGCATAGGTACAGTACCTCGGTCATGTAGTGAGTGCAGAAGGTGTGGCACCAGATCCGGACAAAGTCACAGTCATCCGGGACTGGCTGAAGCCCAGCAACCTCCATGAAGTACGCCAATTCCTCGGGTTGGTAGGCTACTACCGAAGGTTCGTCAAAGGCTTCACGGAGATAGCCACCCCTATGCAAAATCTTCTGGTGGGGCAGTCCAAGAAGGCCAAACAGAAAAGTTCCACCTTTGAATGGACTGAGGAGTTGGAGAGATCCTTCACCAGACTGAAGATGGCTCTCACAGGAGATGAAGTTCTGGCCTACCCAGATTATGACAAACCCTTTGTGTTGTATACTGATGCCAGCAACGTGGGACTTGGAGCAGTACTGTCACAGGTACAGAATGGCAAAGAAAGAGTGATCTCCTATGCCAGCAGGAAGCTTCGTCCCACTGAAAGGAACCCAGACAACTACAGTTCCTTCAAGCTGGAGTTCCTGGCCATAGTCTGGGCTGTGACTGAAAGATTCAAGCATTACCTAGCTTCAGCCAAGTTTACCATCTTCACGGACAACAACCCATTGACTCACTTGGAAACTGCAAAACTAGGTGCACTGGAGCAGCGATGGATGGCTCGGCTGTCTAACTATGAGTTTACCATCAAGTACCGAGCAGGGCATAAGAATGCCAATGCTGATGCGCTGTCCAGAATGCCTAATCTGCCAGATGCTGGAGAAGACACTGAGGCTCTTGAAGAAATAGAGTTACCTCCCTTCCACCGGCCAATTGCCGCCCAACGTGCTCAAGGAGTGAGAAACAGGCGGTCTGGCTTGAAAGAGGTCACCCTAAATCCATTGCCCCATCACGATTGGGCAGAAACGCAGGATAGTGACCCAGCAGTCCGCCTGGTGAAGGAGCTACTATCAGAAGCTGACTCACGCCCAGAGCCGGGTGCTCCTGAAGAAACTCAGCAGTTGTGGGAGGAAAAAGGCCGGCTGTTCATCTATGAAGGAAAGCTGTGTCAGAGGAGTATCAATGCCCGCATTCATGAGTTGGTCTGGCAGGTGGTAGTCCCAAAGAGAGACATCAATGGTCCTGGAAGCATACCACAATGGAGCTGGCCATTTCGGATGGAAGAAGTTGGAAGCATTGCTCCGGGAGAGGTTCTACTGGGCTGGTATGAGGAGAGCCATTGAAAAGTGGTGCCGGGAGTGTGGACAATGTAACCTGTGCAGAAAGGATCGAAACAGCCAGAGAGCTCCTCTACAGCCAATAATAACCAAACAGCCACTTGAGTTGGTCGCCCTAGACCATGTGAAGCTGGTCCCAAGCCGTTCAGGCTACATCTATGCTCTTACCATCGTGGACCACTACTCAAGATTCCTGGTAGTTGTGCCTGTCAAGGATCAAACAGCCAGGACAGCGGCCAGAGCCTTTCAACAGCACTTCTGTAGGCCACATGGATATCCTGAGCGAGTGCTTACAGATCAAGGTCCCGCTTTTGAAGCAGAAGTGTTCCAGGAATTCTGTGACTTGTACGGTTGCAAGAAGATCAGGACAACCCTGTACCATCCACAGACCAATGGCATGTGTGAAAAGATGAACCAGGTAGTGATTGACCTACTGAAGACCTTGCCTTTGGAAGAGAGGAATCTGTGGCCAGAAAAGTTGCCAGATCTGGTAGACCTCTACAACCACATTCCTTTGAATTCCACCAACTGCACTCCAGCCTACCTAATGAGAGCGAGGCCTGGCAAGTTGCCTATTGATCTGGATGTGGGAGTCCTTACCCCTGAAGTGACATCACCAGATGCTGACTGGGATACAGAGAGGCAGCAACGGTACAGAAGAGAACAAGAGTGTGTGGAGAAGAGTCTAGCTCAGGCAAGACAAAAACAAGAAAGGTACTATAACCAACATGCACCTGCAGTCCCCTTGTCACCAGGAGAACAAGTCCTCAAGAGGAAAAGAAGACTGCATAAATTGGATGACGAATGGGAAGCTGAACCCTACACCATTCTACCCTCAAATTTTGACAATACCAAGGTGTGCCTTATTAGTAAAGATGGAGGAGAAACCTCAACAGCAATATCAAGAGATCATTTTAAATTATGCCCTGACCAGTTAAAAGAAAGATTGGAAGAACAAAATAACATCCAACCCATAGAAGAAGAAAAAGTCAGCACTATACTTGGAGAATTCCCTGCCAATTGGACTAAAGTAAATGATGCCATAGTGGTGCCAGTGTTGACATTTCTCCAACTGGTATTACAAGAAGAAGTGACTCATGAGAACTCAGAAAATCAGGAAGTTCAGGTAGCAGATGCCATACCAGCAGTGGAGCCAGAGAACCCTCGCCCTGCCAGTGGTGAATCTGCTATACCCATGGTGGGACTAAGAGTCCGTAGGAGAATACTACCCAGTTTACCCACACCAGAGTTACGCAGGTCTACCTGTACTACACAAGGTATACCACCCATCAGATATCGTGTATAGATAAGTTTATGTGAATGTTGAAATTGTGTATATATGTAACTGTTCTCAAGCTTTGTGCATACAGATAATCTGTAAGAAATCCCTTTTTGAATATTCTAGTTTTGATGGACATTCTGGCCACAGGACTGTGTGTGGTCACTACTCTTGTAAATAGTTCACCACTTGCCCAGGAAAGGACCATGGACATTGATGCTTGGACTTATCATCATAGGACTATTTTTGGAACATGTGGTTTTTGTAAATTTTTTCATTTTTCTTAAATCTTGTAACCTTCATATTGTCTACATGTTTACATGTTTTCTTTTATCAGTCCAGGAGTACTGACTTGCACTGGGGGGAATGTGGCGCCCCCAGGAGTATGGTTGCCACAGTGGCATTGCCTTCCTCCAGGGAGGGTGATGTCAGGCTTGGAGGCAATGAAGGGTCTCTCTGACAGTTAACCATGTCATGCAACCATGAGGGCCAGGAAGGGAAATTAGTGAGTTAGTGCGAGGAGGGCAAAGAGTGTAGATGTGTGGAGAGAAGCTGGAGGTTGAGCTGGATATAGAGAGCTCCCTCCCAGTGATAGCGCATGATCTGGAGCCTGGTCTCCACGGTTGTATGGATACTGAAGGTCCTGCAACAGAAACCAGAGGAATAGAAAGCTGTAAATGCTCGATTCCCAACTAAGGCCATGTGCACACGATGCAGATATCCAGCGGATCCGCAGCGGATTTTACCGCGCAGAAACGCTGCATATCCGCATTGTGATGTACAGTAGCATGTAAGTCAATAGAAAAAAACGCTGTGCAGACGCTGCAGATTTTTCCGCGCGGTTTTCTTGTGGTTCAAAATATGCAGCATGTCACTTCTTTTGTGCGGTTTTCCACCTGCTCCATTCTCCAAATCCGCAGGGGAAAATCGCACAAAAACCGCAAGAAAACCGCAAGAAAAAAGGAAGAAATCCGCAGGAAAAATGCAGGTCATTTGACCTGCGGATTTCTTCAATTCTGCGCGGAAAAATCCGCAGGGCCAAAAAGTACGTCTGCACTTAGCCTAACACTTGGAGGCACAACAGCGACGGGTGAGCCAAAAGAGATAGATGACTACAGCTGTCTGCCATACGAGGTAGTTCTAAGAGAAGATACGAAGGAGGAACTTCAGTGTAACACAGTACTGGATGTACCTCAAGCCAGCGCTAGGAAGGAGACTACACAACCCATCTGATAGAGAGATCCCTGAGTTGCTTCCAGGCTAGCCTGCTCCTGTGCCATCTGTAACCAGGACCCTGGACTGTGTTTGCCAAGTAAAGGTAAAGAAACTGCACCCTGTTGTGTCCTTGCCTCCTTCCTGCAACATCCTCAGCACTGCTACATCTCTGTGCCAAACACTGCACCCACTTCCTAAACATTCCGCTACACTGCCCTGGGACCAACAGCCCTACCTGTGGATGGCTATAACATCATTGTTGCACTACACCATCTGTCCCAGAGGATCTGCTTGCAGCGTCGGCTTAACACCTCCCTTGCCGAACACCACAGGTGGCGTCACGAATCACTTATAAACTTTATTCCCAACTCAACCCCTTTTACATGGGCGCCCAGGGCCACGGACCGGGTCACCGCTGCTGTGACAATCCCCTCTGAGAGACCGGCCCGGTACCGAGTACCCCATAGCCCTGGGAGGGCGACCCACTCACATAGTGTCATTGTCGGCTCTCATCACTGGCTCTACTCTGCAGCCGCAGCTCAGGACTGTACTGCAGACAGGAGGCAGAAATGAGACCTGGCAATAACACTATGTGAGCATGACTGCAGGGTTCATGCATCGCTCGCTTGAGTGCTCTCAATCAAGATGTGATAGCGCTCAGTATGAAAACTGGGGGGGCATAACGGAGAACTGATCTCTTTACATAAAGGCCCCCTCATTAGCTTATGAAATAAATAGTAGTTTGGTTGGCATAAATGACCCAAATATCTATACTAAAAGTATGAATTTCATAGGGGATAAGGTCGCTTTTATTTTACTCAAATAGCTTAATCGTATTCTGCAGCGCTTTCCATAAATCATCACTGTCCCCATTGGTGCTCACAGTATAATTTCCTTATCAGTATGTCCAGGGTCGGACTGGGGAGTCAGGGGCCCACAGGAGGAATTGACCATAGGGGCCCACCCTACAGCTATATGCAAATACCTGTTAGCCATTATCCCTGTTATAGAGGAGCATCGATTTTAAAACACAGGCGGCACATCTACTGTGCGCCACCATAACTGGGATGTACAATTACAGTAGTTTACATTAATGGGCTTCTTTGGTTAAAAAAGTTATAAGAATACCACATAAAAGGGAGAAATACCACCACACCACGATTGGACTACATATTCCACCACATAGTGACCGAATAATACCACATACAGGGACAAATACTGCCACACCATGGCCGGACTGTAACGGGCTGGGTGGTGGAACCACTGTGCAGAGCCCAAGGAAGACCCGGTGGGGCGTGACTAGGAGCGTCACTCAATCCGACCACGGACACGCAGCAGCTAATGACTCCGCAGTCCGTGGAGAGACAAGAGAGGTGATACAGGTGCTACACTGACTGACCTTGGGTAGTTAGCAGCTGACCCCTAGGAGCAGATAGCTGGAATGGCCAACAGATGTAGGCAGGTAGAGAAGATGACAGGAACCAAAGGTGCAGACAGGACAGTCTGACGGAGAGATGAGCACTGGCGGGTGCAGCTGGCTCTGCTGCCGTTGAGGTGAGCACTGACGGATGCAGCTGGCTCTGCTGCCATTGAAAGAATCACTGACGGGTGCAACACAAAATCTTGTGTTTTAGAACAATTCCTGTGAGCCCTTATAAGTTGGCTTTTAGGAACATTCATAAGCCAACTTGGAAGGTGACAGCTTTCCAGGGAAATAAAATTGTTAGAATCTGTTGGTTTGTGGTAAACCTGGGTTTCCATATGATAATTTTCTATAAAAATTTTCAAATCTAAAAAATTAATCTCTTTAGGACTGATGGTTGCTGTAAATTTTAAAAAATACTGATTTTTACTTAATTCACTTAAAAATTCTTCCAATAAAATAGGTCCACCAGACCAAATAAAAACAATATCGTCTATGAACCGCTGCCAAAGCACCAAGTTCGCCCGTAGAGAACCTCCCGGGTATATGGTCTCCTGTTCCCACCTACCCACATAAAGGGTCCTCCATTATAAAGCTGCAAACTCTAAGGTAAATTCCTCTAACTCTCTGGATCGACTTTTTACCTATTTTATGAGTGAATTTCTACACACTGTGTATGCCTTTAGATCTGAGTACATTCCTGAAACGTATTGACACTTTATGTGAATAAGCCAAGGGGGCGGTTCTTGATTTCCAACGTTTCCTTGCCTTGTTTTGAGCTCCTTTTTTATTTTATTTTCTCAGATTCTATTCTAAGCGCAAATATTAAACTTTTTATATTTATTTATTTTTTATCTGGACCAATTTGGTGGTATTGTCCTAATATTTTGCTGCTGAGTAGTCTGATTAGCGCTAGCGCCGTAGGTTAATTGATTTAATATTAGTAATATATCCCACCTGGTTCTTGGGGACAGGGACAACGTGGGCCTGTGTGATTTTTAAATGCAAGGGTTGAATTTCAACCCCAGTCCATACCTGGGAGTAAGGCACATTTCATGACCTCCTGAGCCCCAAAGGAGTACTTCTCCAGACCTCCAGTCCAGAACAGGTTTGTGCTTTTGCAGCCATGCAGCGTCACCACCTGATGATCCACGGGCTCAGTGATGAACTGGATGGTCTTGGGAAGAAGATTTCCATCCACTGAAGAAATCACAAATGGATCCGGAAGACATAGGACCTGAATCTTATACTGCTCGACCACAGCTTGTTGAACAAAGCTACCCGTGGAGCCGGAGTCCACGTGGGCCAATTCAACAAATGACCCTTTGCCGCAGGAGACAGATACAGTCAGGGTCAACGATGGAGAGGAAAAAGTCTTGCCCAGGGTAGCCACTGCTACCGACCCTAGGCACTAGCGTTTCCCGGTCTCTCGGGGCAGGACCAAATCAGGTTTTCGGTGCTGCTGCAGTAGAAGCATGTCCCTTCAGCCCGACGAACCTCTTGGTGGTGCTTGGATAGCTTCACCTGGTCAATCTGCATTGGTTCAAGAGAAGAAGTCACAGCAGGAACTTGCTTAATGATCAGTCATTGGAAGGTAAGGAGTCCGGAGTACTGATTTTTCTCTTGCCGTTCACCTCTTTGGTCCGTTCCTGGAACCTAATGTCAATTCTGTTTGCGAGGTACACCAGGTCATCCAGAGAGGTGGGTATCTCCCGGCCTGCCTGTTGATTTGCCCGGAGAGACCTTCCCAGAAGGTTGCCACCAGAGCCTCATTGTTCCCAGCGAGTTCAGAAGACAAGGTATGGAAACGGACTGAATACTGGCCAAAGGAGTGGTTTCCTTGGCGTAACTGGAGCAGAGAAGAGGCTGCAGAAGAAACGTGACCGGGCTCGTTGAAGACTTTATGAAAGGCTTGCAAGAAGGACGACTGTAGCTTTGACACTAACTGATCCCTGATTTACCAAGGAGGATTGAGCCATGCTAGGGCCTCACCAGATAGGTGTGACATGATGAAGGCCACTTTGGCTCAGTCCGAGGTGAACTGATGAGCCAGGAGTTCGAAATGCAGCATGCATTGGTTATTGAACCCCCGACACTGGGTGGGATCTCTGCCAAAGAGTGGAGGAGCCAAGACGAGTATTCACAGACCTTAGATAGGATAGAATCTTGTCCTGCTGATCCTTCTGGTGGGAGACCTCCTGGTATAGGTCTGAGATCTAAGACGCCTGGGAGCCACCAGATTCCATGGCCTGTGGAAACTGTAATGGGCTGGGTGGTGGAACCACTGTGCGAAAGTCCAAGGAAGACCTGGAGTGGAATGATTAGGAGCCTCACCCAATCCAACCGCGGACACGCAGCAGCTAACGACACGGCAGTCCGCGGAGAGACAAGGGAGGTGATCCAAGTGCTACTCCACGACTGACCTTGGGTAGATGGCAGCTGACCCCTAGGAGCATATAGCTGGAATGGCCCGAGGAATGTCCAACAGATACAGTGATGACCAATGACCGTATACACAGGAGCTCTATATATAGTGTCAGTATACAGGTAATACAGTGATCGATCACCATTGCCATTATACACAGGAGCTCTGTATAAAGCATATAGTGTATAGTGTCTGTGTACAGGTAATACAGGGACTCACCAATGTCATTATACACAGGAGCTCTGTACATATTGTATAATGTACAGGTAATTTGGGGATCACAAGTGACATTATACACAGGAGCTCTGTACAAAGTGTATCGTGTAGAGGTAATACAGGGATCACCAGTGACATTATACACAGGAACTCTGTATATAGTGTTCTGGCCTCTGCTAGGACGTCGGTTTATTGCGAAGGCGACAGGGCAGTACATTTCAACTGAATGATGCACATCCAGTTGTAACCAACGGGCCTCCTCTATATCTTGCTGGAACAGTGCCCCGTTGGGCCAGCCCAACCCTGAGTATGTCTTTGAAGTGTGGGAAGAAACTCAATCACCCGGAGGAAACCAACACAAACATGGGGAGAACATACAAACTGTTTCCAAATGTTGTCCTTGGTGGGATTTGAACTCGGGACCCTAGTGCTTCATACATGTATAAGTGGTTAAGTAAACATTTTTTTGGGGGGACAAACTCCATTTAAATTATTGACCATATCCACACAGCCTGAGAACCAGGTAATACCTCGCTCTAAAAAGACCTGCTTTAAACCTGATGCAGACTTTGGTTCAAAGTCGAAAACGCATTTGGTTTAGCAATTTTTTTCAGCAATTTTTTCAGCTTTTTTGCTTCCTTCGTTTCGTTCCATTTGGTTTCTGTTAGTCAGTGCACAGTTTTTAGGACCTTTTTGTCTCTTTCTGGTTTCTGTAGGTCAGCCATTGCTTAGCAACCATCAAACATCATTGCACAGTTTTCTGCTATCCACGTTTGTGTAACTTCCTTACACAGTGTATCTAACGCCTTCACAATATTTTTAGCCCCTATTGCTATATTCCTATCTCGCAGTGTGTAAAGACTCTCTATCAGCGCACGTCTGCCATCATTCAGGTGTTTATCTTGGCTCTATGTATAAGCGACATGACATGTCTAGTTTGGTATAAGTACATTAGCACTTTATGACGAATGCATGTCCGAGGTTTTAATGAACAGATGTAATATGTTTCAATTTATTTCAGCCGAAACGCATTGAGGCAGTGACCGGTGTCACAGGTAGGGGTCGCTGTGTGTCCTCCCCTGGATGCGCACGGAGGTGTATTGACCCCATGGGGGTGCATTGCAGTCCAAGGCGTAGCTGTAATTGCAATTGTGAGGCAGTGACCGATGTCACAGGTAGGGTTTGCTGTGTGTTCCCCCCAGGATGCGCACGGAGGCGTATGAGGGCCACAGATCCCAGTTAAAATTCCTGCAGTAAAGGGTTTGGGTGTCAGGTTGAGTGTCCATCTGGTGTTTTCTAGAGGGCAGAGCAGTCGGCTCTGCGGTGCTCCATCTTTGTGAGACAACACGAACAAGCGGAGCCAAGCAGCCAAGGCAGCTCAGGGGCCTGGCACCCACAGCGTACACAGTGGCACAGTTGCCCATGGCAACACTGTTGTGAGCTCATTTTCTCGTTCACCTTTGATGTCCGATGAACTCCCTCTGCTGGTGAAGGGAGGTCGTGAAACTGATTTGGATGGGAGAGACCTGTCACCTGAACAGGTGGATTGCGATTGGACATCCGGAATCTCTGAGTGGATATAAGGCAGCCGACGCCCTGTAGGGTTGCTGGTGATTTCTCTGCTCTGAGCTCTGGCCTCCAGTTCAGTTCCTGTCTTCTAAAGCTAAGTTTTGCTCTGTTATTGTTCCATGAGATTTTGTCTGATTTGCTTAGTTTTGTGTTCAGCCAGCCCCGGCTGGGGCTTTGCTGAATTTCCATTTTTGTCCCTGATCGGTTAAATCTCTTTTGCTCTGTCTTCAGAATATATCGGA
The DNA here is from genome assembly GCF_039654945.1 of Dendrobates tinctorius. NCBI lineage: Eukaryota > Metazoa > Chordata > Amphibia > Anura > Dendrobatidae > Dendrobates > Dendrobates tinctorius. The sequence continues at coordinate 71,420,516 of NW_027361676.1, read as the reverse complement.
GTGCTGACATAGGGATTTTGAAGTCTAGTGACTTCAGGGCCGTTTTTCCTATCAGACGTGTTGGGACATTTTTGGTAGGGTTTTTGCGGATTGCATCCAGCATCTTTTCTGTCCTTTCCTATCTAGTTAGTTGGGCCCATCGTTTGCTCTGCCTGTCTTTCTGTCTGTGTTTGTGTTTTCATCTGTTTTCACAGACAATACATGTTGGGGGCTGTCTATTGCTTTGGGGTCTGCTCTGGGGCAGTTTAGATTTCCTCTTTCTTTCTTTAGGCTTATTTAGTTCTCCGGCCATGACGAGGCGTCTAGGACCACTGTAGGCACGCTCCACGGCTACTGTTAGTTGTTGTGAATAGGATCAGGGGTCTGCAATCCGCTAGCTACCAACCTCTCCGGTTTTCTGGACTTAGCTTGCATTTTTGTTTTTTCCTCCTCCGGTGACTCATTCATAACAGAATCACCAGCCATACCGCATATTCTAGGGTACTCAATAGCAGGAAAGAATTGTAAAAAAAAAAAAAAGGGTCAGAATTTTTTTTTTTTAGGTATATTTTTTCCTCGTTTTCTCTGGGGCCGTAGGAGGAATTTTTTCTTAATGGAGATTAAGCAATTGTCTGATCCTGTGGAGCAGCTCACTGCTGAAGTGCGGGGAATTTCCGCCTATCTTGCTCATTCACATGCTGCTGAACCAAAGATTCCTACTCCTGATGTGTTTTTTGGGGATCGGTCTAAATTTTTGAATTTTAAGAATAATTGTAAATTATTTCTTGCCTTGAAGCCTAGCTCATCGGGGAGCTCTGCGCAGCAGGTTAAAATTGTCATCTCTTTGCTGCGCGGCGATCCCCAGGATTGGGCGTTTTCTTTGACACCTGATGATCCTATTCTAACTAATGTGGATGCATTTTTTCAAGCCTTGGGGTTGCTGTATGATGAACCTAATGCTATTGATCAAGCTGAAAAAGCCTTGTTGGCATTGAGCCAGGGTCAGGATTCTGCAGAGTTGTGCTGTCAAAAATTCAGAAAGTGGGCGGTCCTTACTACCTGGAATGATGGTGCCTTGGCAGCTCTTTCGGAAGGGTTTGTCAGAAACCGTAAAAGATACTATGGTGGGATTTCCTGTTCCCTCTGGTCTTGACGATTCTATGTCATTAGCCATTCAGGTTGATCGGCATTTACGTGAACGTAAAATTACACGAGAAATGTTGCCTTGTATTGACTATCGTTCCCTCAACAAAATTACTATTAAATATCAGTATCCGTTACCCCGGATTTCTGATCTATTCTCCAGAGTTAAAGGTGCTTGCTGGTTTATCAAGCTTGACCTCAGGGGGCGTATAATCTTATTCGCATTAAGCATGGGGATGAATGGAAGACGGCGTTTAATACTCCGGAGGGACATTTTGAGTACCTGGTGATGCCTTTTGGGCTCACTAATGCCCCTTCTGTCTTCCAGTGCTTCATGAATGATATTTTCCGGGACTTTGTGGATAAATTTTTGATCATCTATCTGGATGATATTTTGATCTTTTCCAGGGATTGGGACTCTCATGTGGAACATGTTCGGACTGTGTTCCGGATCTTGAGGGAAAATTCCCTGTATGTTAAGGGATCGAAATGCCTTTTTGGGGTACAGAGGATTTCATTTTTGGGATTTACTTTGTCTCCGTCAACTATTGAAATGGACCCGGCCAAGGTACAGGCCATTTATGATTGGGTTCAGCCCACTTCTTTAAAGGCCCTCCAGAAGTTTTTGGGTTTTGCTAATTTTTATCGTAAATTTATAGCTAATTTTTCTGGTATTGCCAAACCATTGACTGATTTGACTAAGAAGGGTGCTGATGTGCTGAATTGGTCTCCAGAGGCTGTTTCTTCCTTTCAGGAGCTGAAGCGGAGGTTCACTTCTGCTCCGGTTTTGCGGCAACCTGATGTCTCACTCCCGTTTCAGGTAGAGGTGGACGCTTCTGAGATTGGTGCAGGAGCTGTTTCGTCCCAAAAAGATCCGGTAACATCTAAAATGAATCCCTGTGCTTTCTTTTCCCGAAAGTTCTCCCCATCTGAACGCAACTATGATGTGGGGAATCGGGAACTGTTGGCCATGAAATGGGCATTTGAGGAGTGGAGACATTGGTTGGAGGGAGCTAAACATCAAGTCGTGGTCCTCACTGACCACAAGAATTTGATTTACCTTGAGTCAGCCAAACGCTTGAATCCTAGACAGGCTGGGTGGGCCTTGTTTTTCACACGTTTTGATTTTGTGGTCTCTTTTCTTCCGGGCACTAAGAATGTCAAGGCAGACGCCCTCTCTAGGAGATTCTTTGCTGATTCTCCTATTGTGACCAAGCCTGCTACCATCTTAGGTGAGGGGGTAGTTCTTTCTGCCATCTCGCCCGATTTGAGACGTGCTCTGGAAGAGTTTCAGGAGGACAAACCTGAGCGTTGTCCCATTGGAAAATTGTATGTTCCTGACCAGTGGAGGAAGAGAGTAATGTCTGAAGTTCATTGCTCCGCATTGGCTGGTCATCCAGGTATTTTTGGTACTAGAGATTTGGTGAGTCGGTCTTTTTGGTGGCCCGCCTTGTCTCGTGATGTCAGTAATTTTGTGCAGTCCTGTGGGACTTGCTCCCGGTCTAAACCTTGTTCCCGCTCTAGTGGGTTGTTGATGCCTTTGCCGGTGCCCAGGAGGCCATGGACCCATATTTCAATGGATTTTATTTCTGATATGCCTGTCTCTCAGAGAATGACTGTTATTTGGGTGATTTGTGATAGATTCTCTAAGATGATCCATCTTGTACCACTCCTTAAGTTGCCATCTTCCTCAGAGTTGGTGCCCTTGTTTTTGCAACAGGTGGTTCGCTTGCATGGGATTCCTGAGAACATTGTGTCTGACAGAGGAGTTCAGTTTGTTTCTAGATTTTGGAGGACTTTTTATTCCAAGCTGGGAATTCAGTTGTCCTTCTCTTCTGCGTTTCACCCTCAGACCAATGGGCAGACGGAGAGAACAAACCAGACTTTGGAGTCTTATTTGAGATGTTTTATTTCTGCTGATCAGGATGATTGGGTTTCATTTTTGCCCTTGGCCGAATTTGCTTTAAATAATAGAGCTAGTTCTGCCACTTTGATGTCACCTTTTTTTTGTAACTTTGGGTTTCATCCTCGATTCTCTTCAGGGCAGGTGGAGTCTTCTGCCTGCCCAGGTGTTGACACTGTGGTGGAGAGAATGCACCAAATCTGGGACCAAGTGGTGGATAAGTTGTCTCTCTCCCAGGAAAAGGCCCAGTGGTTTTCCAACCGGCATAGGACCATTGGTCCCCGGTTTAAGGTGGGTGATATGGTTTGGTTGTCATCAAAGAATATCTCTATGAAGGTGGCTTCTCCAAAGTTTAAACCTAGATTTATTGGACCTTACAAGATTTTGGAGATTCTTCATCCGGTGTCTTTTCGATTGGCTCTTCCTGTTACATTCAAGATCCATAACGTGTTTTATAAGTCTCTGTTAAAGAGGTTTGTTGAGCCAGTAGTTCCTGTGGTGGCACCTCCTGACCCTGTATTGGTTGAACGTAATGTGGAATATGAGGTTGAGAAGATACTGGATTCTCGTCTGGCTAAACGGAGACTTCAGTATTTGGTTAAGTGGAAGGGTTATGGCCAGGAGGATAATTCTTGGGTCTCTGCATCCGATATTCATGCCGAAAGATTGGTTTGTGCTTTTCATCGGGCCCATCCTGATCACCCTGGTGGCGTGGATGAGGGTTCGGTGACCCCTCCTCAAGGGGGAGGTACTGTTATGAGCTCATTTTCTCCTTCACCTTTGATGTCCGATGAACTCCCGTAAGGGATTTCACTATATTAATGTCTTTCTTAAGTAAAGTTCAATAACCTAGAAGAGAAACACAATATGCATGCAATAATAACTTCTTCAAAAACGAGGTAGATGACAGTCAGTTCCTGAGACAATCCAATGATACCCATCTTCGGATCGGAGAAGCCGCACTAGGCCAAACTGTCTCCGACCCAACGGTAATCCAATGGACGAAGTAGTAGGGCAGTGTTCTGTTCGTGGTTCATCCTACCGGAATGTTCTCAATTGGTAGTTATTTATGGCAAACGTGCCATCCGTGACAGTCTTTGTCTCCACGTGAGCTGAGATAAGATCTCGCAATGTGGACTAACCTTGCTACAGTCTTAAGAAGTTTCATCCCATTGGAGAAGTATTTGAAGCGCTGGCAACCGAGGCTGGAGGTTGGTTTAGTGTTCGTCGCCAAAGCACTGACCTCGGAGTGGACTTCGGGATCGCCATCCGGATCCTGGATGCTGAAGACTTCCTGGACACGTTCACTTCCCTTCTGTTCCAACAGAAACTTAGGACCTGAAAGCCAAGAAGAGTTAGCAAAGAACCTTATAGACATAGGTGTAGTCGCATGGTCAGCTGGTTTAAGTTCAGATGGGACATAGTGCCATTGTTCAGGCTTGGAAGACCTCCTTATTCTCTCGATGCGGTTACTGACATACACGTAGAAGCGCCTTGTTTGGTTGTAGATGTAACCTAAGACAACCTTACTGTCACTGTAGTATTGCACGTCATCTATGTTGGTGTCCATCTCGTGCCGTATAATGTCTCCGAGTTCTACTGCAAGCACGGTTGCACAGAGTTCAAGCCTGGGAATAGTGTGGTCAGGCTTGGGAGCCAACTTAGCCTTGCCGAAGACGAACCCAACGTGATCTTGATTGTCGGGTCCCGTCACCTTCAGATAGGCAACTGCTGCAATGGCCTCCGTGGATGCATCCGAGAACACATGGAGTTCCTTCCTAGTGCTAGCAACAAGTGAGGTTCTGGAGTAGCATCTCGGTATGTGGATCTCATCCAAGGCACACAAAGACTGCTTCCAGGTTTCCCATTTTGGTGCCTTCTCAGGAGGGAGTGGGGCATCACAGTCCTTGACGGTTTCGGAAAACTGTCTCAGAAGGGATTTACCTTGTATGGTGATTGGTGCTACAAATCCCAGTGGGTCGTATAAGCTATTCACCACTGATAGGACACCACGTTTAGTGGTTTGTCTGCACAGTTTATTTGGAAACTGAAGGTGTCGACTGAGAGGTTCCACCTCAAGCCTAAGCTTCTCTGCACAGGCGGACAGTCTGGTCCCAGGTCTATGTCCTTGAATCCTGGTGCGTGGTCACTTGAATCAAAGGCTCTCATGACAGCCAGGCTGTTTGAAGCAATTTTGTGCAAACTAAGCTTAGCTTGGTACAGCATACCTTGGGTCATAGAATCATAGAATCGTAGAGTTGGAAGGGACCTCCTGGGCCATCTGGTCCAACCCCCTGCTCAAAGCAGGATTCGCTAAATCATCCCAGTCAGATGTCTGTCCAGTCTCTGTTTGAAGACTTCCATTGAAGGAGAACTCACCACTTCTCGTGGCAGCCTGTTCCACTCATTGATCACTCTAACTGTCAAAAAGTTTTTTCTAATATTTAATCTGTGTCTCCTCCCATTCAGTTTCATCCCATTGCTTCTAGTCTTTCCTTGTGCAAATGAGAATAAAGTTGATCCTTCTACAATGTGACAGCCCTTTAGATATTTGTAGACAGCTATTAAGTCTCCTCTCAGTCTTCTCATTTGCAAACTAAACATTCCCAAATCCTGCAACCTTTCCTCATAAGACAGGGTTTGCAGACCAGTCACCATTCTGGTCGCTCTTTTCTGAACTTGCTCCAGTTTGTTGATGTCTTTTTTAAAATGTGGTGCCCAAAACTGGACACAATACTCCAGATGAGGTCTGACCAAACAGGAGTAGAGGGAAATAATGACTTCACGTGATCTAGACTGTATGCTTCTGTTAATACATCCTAGAATTGCATTTGCCTTTTTTGCTGCTGCATCACACTGTTGACTCATATTCAGTCTGTGATCTATTAGTATACCCAAGTCTTTTTCACATGTGCTGTCGCTTAGCCCTATTCCTCCCATTCTATATATGCTTTTCTCATTTTTATTGCCCAGATGTAGTACTTTGCATTTCTCCCTATTAAAAACCATTCTGTTAGTTGCTGCCCACTTCTCCAGTTTATTTATATCTTTTTGAATCCTCTCTCTCTCTTCTCTAGTATTAGCTATCCCTCCTAGCTTTGTGTCATCAGCAAATTTAATTTGTTTACCCTCAATTCCTTCATCTAAATCGTTGATAAAGATGTTGAACAATACAGGGCCCAGGACAGAGCCCTGTGGTACCCCACTTGAGACATTCTTCCAACTGGATGTGCAGCCATTTATGACCACTCTTTGGGTCCGATCACTAAGCCAGTTATGAATCCACCTAACAGTTGCCTTGTCCATTCCATACTTAATCATTTTTTCAATAAGGATTGTATGAGAGACTTTGTCAAAAGCTTTGCTAAAGTCAAGATATACTATATCTACAGCATTTCCTTGATCCACCCAATCAGTGATTCCGTCATAGAAGGAAATTAAGTTAGTCTGACATGACTTATTAGTTACAAACCCATGCTGACTCTGTTTAATCACTTCATTCTTATCCAGGTACTGACATACATGTTGTTTAATAATTTGTTCAAAGATCTTTCCTGGTATAGAAGTCAGACTCACCGGCCTATAGTTGCCTGGGTCCACCTTCTTCCCCTTTTTGAAGATAGGAACAACATTTGCTCTTCTCCAGTCTTCTGGGACTTCTCCTGTTCTCCAAGAATTTTCAAAGATTATGGAGAGGGGTTAAAAAATTTCTTCTGCTATCTCCTTCAGTACTCTGGGGTGTAATTCATCTGGACCTGGAGACTTGAATTCATTTAGGTTAGCTAAGTGTTTCCTCACTATCTTTCTGTTTAGAGATATCCTGGATTCTTCTATTCCCTTAATAGGACAGTGAAGAACAGTTGATGTTACATTTCCTTTCTGAGAGAAAACAGATGCAAAATAGGAATTTAAAAGTTCAGCCTTCTCAACATCCTGTCTTACCATTTCATCATTTTCATCCTGTAAAAATCCTATAGCATCTTTGACTTTTCTTTTACTTTTGACATATCCCCAAAATCCTTTATTATTGCTTTTGACATCTCTTGCAAGTCTCAATTCATTTTCAGCTTTAGCTAATATGATTTGTGCCCTGCAGGTTCTGCAGACAACATTATATTCTTCTTTAGATATGCCTCCCTCTTTCCATTTTATAAACATTTTTTTCTTCCTTTTTAGCATGTGCTTAAGTTCTGTGTTCATCCATCCTGGTTTCCTTAAATGCTTCCTATTCTTCCCTCTTTTCGGAATTGTTAACAACTGTGCTTTAAGAATTTCATTTTTCAAGATTTCCCATCGACATTTTTGTCTTTAAGGATATCCAGCCATTGGATCCCTCCAATTCTCTTTCTCAATCCCTTAAAATCTGCCTTTCTGAAATCTAACCTTGACGTCTGAGTCTTCACAGGTCTTCCGCCTCTAGTTATCCAAAATTCTAAAATAGCGTGGTCGCTACCTCCTAGGGTCCCAGCCACTTTTACCTCCTCAACCATTTCCTCCCTGTTTATAAGGATTAGATCCAAGGTAGCAGTTCCCCTTGTTTTCTCCCCTACCTTTTGGAAGATAAAGTTGTCAGCAAGAGAGGATAAGAATTTCCTTGACCTGTTAGTTTTGCCTGAGATAGATTCCCAACAAATGTCTGGATAGTTGAAATCTCCCATGACAACTATGTCATATTTTTTGGATAACTTGGCCATTTGATGCATAAAGAGTTCATCCATGTCTTCAGCTTGCACAGGCGGCCTGTAGTAAATGCCTACAATGGTGTCCTTTCCATTGTTCTGTCCTTGTATTCTTACCCAAACAGTTTCCACAGAACTCCCAGTCTCTGAAGCTTCAATCTCTGTGCAGATATACGCGTTTCTAACATACAATGCGACACCTCCTCCTCATTTATCAAGTCTGTGTCTTGCAAATAAGTTGTATCCTTCTAGTCTTGTATTCCAATCATGTGTATTGTCCCACCAAGTTTCAGTGATTCCAATGACATCATATTTCTTTTCCTGCGTTAGTAATTCCAATTCTCCTTGTTTGTTGCCCATGCTTTGTGCATTAGTATAGAAACATTTTAGTTTGTGATTGGTTTCTCTTTCTCCAATATTTTTATTAATTAGATTCTTTTGTCTTTGTTTTTCCTTTCCACTTCTAATAGCAGAGTTCTCAATAGCATTTGTCAGGTGTATGGCTTTTTCTGGTCTTTTGCTTCCCTTCCCATGTTGTTCTAGTTTAAAGCTCTCCTTACAAGTGTAGCAAGGCGACTTCCAAATACATGCTTTCCAGTCTTCGTAAGGTGCACCCCATCCCTAGCAAGTAGTCCATCGTATAAGTAATTCACTACGTGATCCAGAAATCCAAATCTTTGCTGACGGCACCATCGACGTAGCCAGTTGTTCACCTGCAGAATCTTATTCCACCTCCTTGTTCCATGGCCATCCACTGGGAGGATGGAAGAGAAGACCACCTGCGCTCCCAGTTCTTTCACTTTCTTGTCTAAGTCTTCAAAGTCTCTGCAGATGGTTTCCAGGTCATTTCTTGCTGTGTCATTTGTCCCCACATGTAGTAGCAGGAATGGGTAGTCATCTGTAGGTCTGAAGAGTCCTGATATCCTGTCAGACACATCTTTAATTTTTACACCTCTTGAGTAGATCGATAGCCACTTCTTCTGTGGGTAGAGATTTTAGTCCATCATCTACATAGAAGTCTTTCTCTACAAAGTCTCTGGCGTCTGTTCCATATTCGGTCTCTCCTTCTTGTGCGGTTCTCCGCAGGCCATAGGTTGCCACTGCTGGGGAAGGGCTGTTCCCGAATACGTGCACCCTCATGCGATACTCCACCATCTCTTTGCTGGGGTCATTGTCCTTGTACCACAGGAACCTGAGGAAATTCCTATGGTCCTCTCTGACTATGAAACAGTGGAACATCTGTTCAATGTCAGCGGTGATGGCAATGGGCTCTTTCTGGAACCTCATCAACACTCCTACTAGGTTGTTTGTAAGATTAGGACCCATGAGGAGGACATCGTTGAGAGATACGCCTTGATGTTTGGCGCTTGAATCACTCTAATTTGCTTAGGTTTCTGTGGGTGATATACTCCGAATGAGGGTAGGTACCAGCACTCCTCGTTTTCCTTTAAGGGAGGCGCTGGCTCTGCATAGTTATTCCGGAATATCTTGCTCATAAAGGTGACAATGTGTTCTTTCATCTCCGGTTTGTTGCTAAGTGTGCGCTGGAGAGAGTTGAATCTGGATAAGGCTTGTTCACGATTGTTCGGGAGTCTTACCCTGGTAGCTCGGAAGGGTAGGGGAAAAACCCAGTGATTAGTCTCATCCTTAAGGAACTCATTGTTCATTATCCTGACAAATTCCTTGTCTTCCATTGTCGGGGCTACTTTGTTGTCATCCTTAGTTGTATGAAACACCGATCTTCCCAAGTCATCTGCATAGGGAGAAGGAATGACATCAGGCAGCTGTACTGGATCTGGAAGCTTCTCTTTCACATCATAGTGATGAGGGCATGGTTTGCAGAAAGCAGTTTGTCCGTCTCGGCGAACATAGGTCTTAAAGGAATCGACTCTTGTTCGGTCCAAGCACACATTTCCTATGATTACCCACCCCAAGTCGAGTCTCTGTGCGTAGGGGGCATAGTCGGGACTATTGCACTGTTGGCGGACCTTATGTATCCTTAAATTGTCTCTGTCAAGCAGAAGCAGGATTTCAGCATCTGAGTCCATAGGTGGGATAAAGCTGACTAGGTGCCTTAGGTGTGGTTGGTGGAACGCAGCTTCTGGGGTAGGGATCTCATCCCTTTGGTCGGGTATTTGATCGCATTCGATTAGCGTAGGCAAGAGTATTTCTACGCCTCCGTTGACAGGAGAAGCAATGAAACCTTGTGCCCTCCTGCCGCTAGTCTCTATGCGTCCTGAGCAAGTGTTCAGAGTAAAGGGTGTTGCTGATCCCTTGATTCCAAAGGCTTCAAAGAACTTAGGTCCAGCTAGGGATCGATTGCTCAGATCGTCAATGATGGCATACATTTCTGCCTTCTCTGGTTGCCCTTCTGGATAAACTCTGATTAGGCATATCCTGGCACAGCATTTATCACTTTGGCTCTCCCCGCATACCTCTGAGCATGAGCAGGAGACGGCCATGGTAGAATTGGCGTTATTCTGTGGCTCCCCGCCATGGCTAGTAGCCGGACTAGAGGTAACTGCGACTGCTGGATCGCTGGTAGCTGAGGTTGGATGCAAAGCTGATGGGTGTTTGTCACTATGACATGCTTCACACTTTATGGCAGATTTACAGTCCTTGGCCATGTGTTCTAATGAGGCGCAGCACTTGAAACATACCCCAAGTTCGCTGAGGATTTTCTTGCGCTCCTGCATGGTTTTGGACCTGAAGCCTCTACATTTGTTCAATGAGTGTGGTTTTTTTTGAATGGGACACTCACGATTGAAAGACTTATCTCTCGATGGAATAGTGTACTGTTTATTGGAATTTACTGCAGGTGGTGGCAGGTTAGTCTTTCTGACACTTACACTGCTCCCCAAGTCCTTGCGTCTATGTGAGACGTTTTCATACCTTGATGACGGTGTTGCTGGAGCTGTAGTGTTAGACTACAGGAAGTCTAGGCTAGGGTCGTTCCTCATTTGGGCCTGTTCGCAGACAAACTTGCAGAACTGATTGAATGGAGGAAAGTTGACATCATGTGATCTTTTGTACCCACTTCTCTTGCAGACTATGCGGCAGCTTTGAGACGATTGGGTTCACCCTATGGGCAGTGTCCAGGTAGCATAATTCAGACAGACGAGGGTCTCCTTTTGCAATATCCAGCTCCATAAGCAGGTCGCTTAAGTCCAGAAGCTTGTGGGCTTCCTTAAGGTTGATCCTTGGAACGTTCTGCAGTCTCTTGAATAGGGACTTTTCTATGGCCTCAGCACTGCCATAGGTTCTTTCGAGTCTCAGCCAGGCAGCAGCAAGACCTGCTTCAGCTTGCCCCATGCAGACGGTCCGAAGACTCTTGATACGGTTCGCGGAGTCAGGACCCAACCATTTTACCATGAGGTCGAGCTCCCATTCTGCAAATAGATTGAGGTCAGCAATGGTGGCCTTGAAGGTTGCTTTCCAGGCTCTGTAGTTCTCTGCACAGTCGTCAAACTTTGAGAGGCTGGTGCTGATTAGATCTTTGCTCACCATAAACCTGGCTAACTCGGTCATATCCGATCCTTCACTCCTTGTTACCATGTTAGCTTGTGTTGCCTCTCGGGCGTATAAGCTGTGTGGCATGGAAGGGTGAATTGTTCCCGGGTAGAATGATGTTGCTGCAGGGTTGAGCTGTGGTTTAACCTCTGGAGATTTCGATGACTGCGGCTTGAACTGTAGAGATGGACTGGAGTGCATCTTGTGGTCACCTTGTGATGATTGCTGCACCTGAGGGGACACATTATGGCATTGGTCTTGGGTCTCTGCGGATGCTGTGGGTAACACTGGCACAGTAAGTTGGGCTGACTTGGACGTTTCCACATTGGTGGGTTGAACGTCGCTGGAGGTGTGTGCTGCAGATATCTGTTTCTGCACATAATCGCTGGTACAGACGGCTGGGTCCTCTTCTTCCGGTGGTAGTAGGCAAATCGGGTCAAGGTTTTGATTCAATGCTTGCTCGAGTATTTTTACTTCAGCTAGCGCGATTTCTTCCTCCATTTCTGTTTGAAGAATCTTTGCCCGCGCCTCTGCTTCTGCTTTCTTGGTCTCTGCCTCTGCTTCTGCTTTCTTGGCTTCTGCCTCTGCTTCTACTTTCTTTTCCGTGTAGGAGAGTCTTATTTTGGATCGCTCTGCTTTTAAACGGGCCTCTAGGATTCTGTCGCTGAGGGCTGAAGTTCTTGAGCAGGATGATTTGTATGACCGAGCAGAGCGTCTGGATGAGCCTGACCTGTGAGATCCAGCTTCTTGCAGATAAGCGATACGGAGCTCCGCTTTATCTTTGGCGTCTTGCACAGCGTCCCTTTCTCTGTCTGTGGAATCTACTTTGCTTAACTCTGATGAGGCTTCATCAATATTGGAGTCTTTTAGGAAGGCGGCGTACCTTGCGGACAGTCTCTTGTATCTTCCGTAGGCCGTATCTAGCCGTTTTATAGTGTCCTGTAGCCCCGCTGCATCATTTTTGTGGCGTTGGATGCTTGACATGAGGGAGGTAACTCGTTCCCATAGGTCGTCCAGGTTGTCATTGAACTTATCCTTTGTACTGAGATAGTTTTCGACGACCTTTATGGTTGGTTTGACAGAGCGTCTTGGTCGTGAGTTTTGGTCTGTTTCTGAAGCTGACTCTGTTTCCCCCTCTTCATAATGGACAATATTGGGTAGTATTTGCTCTGTTTCAGCAGTGGGAGACTGTGCAGGGTCTTTTTCGGCCATTTTGATTTAAGGTGCACTGTCTCTTTAAGAAACTGAACTTTTGAATTGGGGGCTGAAAATCGTAGTGCAGCTTAGGCCTCTTTCACACTTCAGTTTTTTAGCATCAGTTCAAATCCGCCAAAAAGTCAGAGAAGCGGATCCGTTCTGAACTGATGTGAACGGATGGCACAGGATCCGTTTTCAGACGGATCCTGAAAATGAGGAAATATAAAGGAACTGCTGGCCGAGAGAGAGAGAGAGAGAGAGAGAATTTTGTCCGGCACCCAGAAAGAATTTCGGGTTAAATCAGTGTCTGGAGGATCCGCCACAGAAAAAAACGTTGCAAGCTCCGTTTTGAAATCTTTGAGGATGGTGACGGACAGCAACTTTTGGCGGATCCTCACAAAAAACGGGTGCAACGGACAGCAATCCGTCACAATCCGCCATTAATGCAAGTCAATGGGGAAAAAAACGGATCCTCAAAAGAAAATTGAGGATCCGTTTTTTTCAAAACCTGGCGGATTGTGACTGATTGTAAAAAATGGAAGTGTGAAAGAGGCCTTAGTTAAGACATCCTGACAAGATCCCCAATGTGTTTTTAGAGAATTGTGGGGTTTTGCAGTTCGACAATATACAGACAGTCTCTATGCACAATGCAGTCTGGGGTGACGCTGCAGAGTTTTTTAGCAGAGCAGGGCTGCAGTATGTGAGCGGGCAGACAGGTTAGGATATAAGGGTGATTTTTTGCCGGGCTTCAAGGCAGTTTTTTGACTGTTCTGTCCCCACATGAGGCGAATGGAGGTGTAGTTGATTGGGGTTGGGAGAGATTCCTACCTTCCGTTTCCTCAATGCAGAGCAGACAGGATCATTGTTGCTGTTTTGCTGTTCATGCGTCCGGAGAGATGATACACACCAGATATTGTGAAGTCCAGACTTATTTATTGGAGATCTGGACATACAGCATATGATTGGTAATGCAGTACTTCTCCAGAAATGCAGATGTAACCCAGGTGGTACAGCAAGGTGAGCAATGAAGTGGTCAAAAAACTGATGTCTTTCACAGCCCGTACAGGCAAGTCTCTCCCAAGAGAAAATGAAACTAATAATGGCCACCAGTAGGAAGAGAAGCAGTGACACTGACCAGGAAGTGGAAGACATGTACTAGAAATAATTAGCTGCAGTCTGCTATACAGAAAAAGGACAGCAGGTGGCAGCATACCAAATGCAAAACTGAATACGAAGAAAGGTAACATAACACAATTATATAAGCATACAATAATAACCTTCGATGGAACAGCACAATTTATAACTACCCTCTACCTTCTGCCACTAAGCCAGTTACTTACCCACTTAGGCTGGTTTCACATTCGCGCTTTTTAAGCGCACGCACGGACGGGGGTAGCTCCGCCCCCGAGCCGGCTCTCTGCCCGGCGTGCCCGCCCCTTCCTTGTAGCGCCGCCTCCTAGCGCACAGCGGCGCCTGCGATCGGCGCACCCTATCTTTAGCATAGGGTGCGCAGATCGTGCGCAGGCCGTGCGCTAGTTGCGCTTTGACCTGCGCTGCGCACTTTTGACGGTGCGCCGTGCGCGCCAAAATCAAACTTTTCGGATTTTGGCGCGCACGGCGCACCGTCAAAAGTGCGCAGCGCAGGTCAAAGCGCAACTAGCGCACGGCCTGCGCACGATCTGCGCACCCTATGCTAAAGATAGGGTGCGCCGATCGCAGGCGCCGCTGTGCGCTAGGAGGCGGCGCTACAAGGAAGGGGCGGGCACGCCGGGCAGAGAGCCGGCTCGGGGGCGGAGCTACCCCCGTCCGTGCGTGCGCTTAAAAAGCGCGAATGTGAAACCAGCCTTACACACATTTCCCCGAGACCCCGCATTCTCATTTTGTGTACCAACCTCTTGTGTGGCACTGTATCAAACGCTTTGGAAAAATCAAGATCTACCATGTCCAATGACTCACCTTGGTCCAGTCTATAGCTTACCGCTTCATAAAAACTGATTTGATTGGTTTGACAGGAGCGATTCCTCATAAACCTATGCTGATATGAAGTTAACGCCTTAACGACCGGGGGTATTTTTGGTTTTGCATTTTCATTTTTCCCTCCCCTTCTTTCCAGAGCTATAACTTTTTTTTTTCTGGCAATATGGCCATGTGAGGGCTTACTTTTTGCGGGACGAGTTGTACTTTTGAACGACACCATTGGTTTTAACATGTCGTGTACTACAAAACAGGAATAAAAGTGCAGCGAAATTGCAAAAAAAAGTGCAATCCCACATTTGTTTTTTGGTAGGCTTTTTTTTGCTAGGTTCACTAAATCCTAAAAGTGACCTGCCTTTATGATTCTCCAGGTCATTACGAGTTCATAGACACCAAACATGTCTAGGCTCTTTTTTTATCTAAGTAGTGAAAAAAAAATCCAAAATTTGTTAAAAAAAATAAAATTGCGCCATCTTCCGAGACCCGGAGCGTCTCCATTTTTCATGATCTGGGGTTGCGTGAGGGCTTATTTTTTGCGCACCGAGCAGACATTTTTAATGACACCACATTTTAATGCACATATTATCATCACTGTCCCCAATGGGGCTCACAATCTAAATTCCATGGGAGGCTAGAAGCATGCCATACTTGATTGGCTCTGCTACATATAGGCGATGAGCAGATCGCCTAAATGTAGTTGCATTACTGCATTGCTATGAGCGTCAACCACCGGGTGGCGCTCATAGCAATGCGGCATCAACAACCATAGAGGTCTCCAGGAGACTTCTGGTTGTTATGCCAATGCATCGCTGACCCCCGATCACGTGTCGGTTAAATGCCACTGTCAGTGTTTGACAGCTGCGTTTAACTAGTTAATAGGCGCAGGTGGATCGCGATTCCACCTGCACCTATTGTGGATACATGTCAGCTGTTCAAAACAGCAGGCATGTCACGGCTTAGATGCGGGATCACCACAGGAGCCCACATCAAAGCAGGGGAGGCGTCTAATGACGGGCTATGCCCATCATTAGACGTTAAGGGGTTAAACAGTTATTCTCATTGAGATAATCTAGAATAACATCCCTCAGAAACCCTTCAAATATTTTACCAACAATAGAGGTTAGACTTACTGGCCTATAAATTCCAGGTTCACTTTTAGTGCCCTTTTTGAATATTGGTACCACATTTGCTATGCGCCAGTCCTGCGGAACAGACCCCATCGCCATAGAGTCCCTAAATATAAGAAATAATGGTTTGTCTATTGCATTACTTAGTTCTCTTAGTACTCGTGGGTGTATGCCATCCGGACCGCACCTCTTCTTGGATTAGATTGGTGCCCCTTAATATAGGGTTTTCTTTGTCTCTCGGCATTTCACCTATCATTTCATTTTCCACCATGAATACCGTGGAGAAGAAGGTGTTTAATATATTAGCTTTTTCCTCGTCATCTGCAATCATTCTTTCCTCACAATTTTTTAAGGGGCCTACACTTTCACTTTTTTGATTCTTTTACTAGTGATGTAGCTAAAGAACAGTTTGGAATTAGTTTTACTCTCCTTAGCGATGTGCTTCTCTGCTTCCTTTTTGGTAGCTTTAATTATTTTTTTAGATATTTTTCTCCCTATAGATTTTTTAGATCTTCAACGGTGTCATCCTGCTTTAGTAGTTTAAATGCTTTCTTTTTACTGTTAATTGCCCCTCTTACTTCTTTGTTTAGCCACATTGGGTTTTTCCTATTTCTTGTCCTTTTATTCCCACAAGGTATAAACTGCTTACGGTGCCTATTTAGGATGTTCTTAAATATTTCCCATTTATTATCTGTATTATTATGTCTGAGGACATTGTCCCAGTCAACCAGATTAAGGGCATCTCTATGGCTAGGTTCACATTGCGTTAATGCAGTCCGTTCAATGCATGGCGTTGACGGGCTGCATTAACGCAACTGTCATATTGTGATCACGTTTAGCAATGACGCTAGCGCAGCTTCCCTGTCTGCGCTAGCGGTGATGGACCCTCATATGAAGACTTCCGGGTCATAGACGCAGGGAAAAATACCGACGCATGCGCAGTAACGATTATATGCTTTGCCCACAGTTTGGCAAAGCATACTGCGCAAGTGCCGGAGGCCTTTGCAATGCGCAAGCGCTGAAACAATACGTGAAGGCAGGAAGAAGAAAGAAGAAATGCGTAGAGCAATACAGGGGGAGCAGGCGAATAAGCCCCGCCCATCGGACCAGACAGCGGCAATTTACATACATCTGAACTGATATAAAAAGGTATTTATGCATGAAAGATGTGGGGTCAGGGGGAAGCAAAAAGAGAATCCTTATGTGACACACCATTGAATAATATATAACAAAAATGGGGCGCACCAACTGTACCAATCACAAATATATAAATGAAGGTTTAGGTGCAGCAACAGTGGAATAATAAACATGAGAAGAGAAGAAAAAGAACCACTGCAAATAGCGCACACTGAACCAGTACAAAAACAATGTTTTATTGATGCAGCAATACAATTAAAAACATAATAAAAACATATGAAGCATCCCACAATATATAACAGTGAAGTATGGCATATCACAATTATAGATTATGCTGTGATAACCTGTATATCAACCATGTGGTCCAACCTCACTGCAATTAATCACAACAACCACCCCATAAACCTGCTCATGGAGACCAAGGGCCCTAATATTGCACAATCGCTGCATGAAATAATTCCATGCATGTGTCCCTAAATATTCACTGGTTAGGGCACACAGGCCATAATAAGCCAACAGCAATATGGCCAATGCCCACAATCCAATATTCAATTGTACCACACAAAAATTACTCCAGAGCAACCAATAATAAGGTTGCAGTGAAAATACAGCTATAACCAAGTGGGTGCTACACCCAGGATCATACCCCACGCGTATCGCCGCAACCCATGCGGCTTCATCAGGGGAAGTACACTGATCATGATCCAACAGCCTTATATACCTTACTAAGACTCAAATGACCCGCACATGCACCACAGGTGAACTGCCCCCATCCAAAAGTTCCAATCACTACAAAAAGACCGGCGTCCCGGTCACTGAAGGAACATGGCCGCCGCGCATGCGCAATGAGCTGTGTGAGGAGTGTTGATAAAACAGGGGGAAAAAAAAAAAAAAACCCTTCAAAAAATTTTTCTTTAAAAAAAATGTTTTTCTTTTCTCTTTTTCTTTCCTTTTCGCACCTGCGTCCAGTGAGACGCATGGAGTTCTCCCCTGGAACGCAAGCCTCACGCCCCCACATGCTGGCCAAAGAAGTCAATCAAGGTCAGCACCGAGCGGTAACCCACACCCGGGCGCGAGGCTGCAGCTCCAACGACACACAGTGCTCACAAGAGCATGAAACATGAAGAACAGACACGGCAATGAGACAGACAGAAACACATAGGGAGGGGGTCACAACATGAAAAGGAGCCATAAGCTAATTAGGGTTAATGTGAAGCATGAACACCGGTACATGTCATAAAAGACATTAAAAATATAACAATGGCTACCTATCCCCAGGTCCAACCCAATGGTCCCCATGAGCTCAAACCTAGGGATCCACCATATTATTCCAAGGTCACAATATACAATAGAACTAGATAGAAAATCCATAAAGGGATTAATGTCCCAAGCAATGTATAAGGTAAAACCTCACAGCCAAAAATGATAATATGATGTTAAAACCCCCCTCACATCAGACTCCTACTATACAGAAAACAGAAGATAATGATAAGGAATATCTCAAAGAGACTACAGAGACATCGTGTAAACCTATCAATTAGAACCATATGAATCAGTACAGTACAACTTTATTCAGATTTTAGTTACATATAAGAGAACGAAGACCTAACACAATATATCCAGACTGAGATTCCAATGAGGTAAGGGGTAACCATCTTCCCCATGAGAAGTGATGTCCAATAGGATAACTGCATGAGGGGAGAGAAGAGAACATCATAAATATTCATCCCAGAAATCCAGTAAATAAGAGCTCCTCATTTAGACCCCTTGGGCTCAGTGAGTCCAAATTAAAAATCCATCTGGACTCTGTTTGTAATAATAGCTTTCTGGGTGAACCCCCCTATTGGATAATGATATTTTCTCCAATGCGACCACCATAGTACCAGCAATCTTACCAGCATGGTGGTTCAAGAAATGGGCTGCCACAGATGTCAACACCTTGCCCTTGGTTTGATCAATACGTGCCAGGTTGATTGTTGAGAAATGCTTCTGGATCCTCCGGCGTAATTCCTGAGAAGTTTGACCAACGTAAACCTGATGACATGGACAGATTAATGCATAAACCACACAAGTAGTTTTGCAGTTCATATATGACCTTAACCTATGTCTAGTGCCGTCTCTTGGGTTCACAAAATAATCCCTGATGGAATGCATATAGGGGCATATGGTACAATTGCCACATGCAAATGAGCCCCTAAGCATTATTCCCCTTTCCAACCCAATTGCTGGTCTCATATAGTGACTTTTTGTTAAAATATCCTTAAAGTTTGGAGCCCTCCTTGCTGTTATACAGGGCCGTTCCGGCACCAGAGCAGACGTCTGCAAGTCCGTCGTAAGTATACCCCAATGTCTCCCAATCACTTCTCTCACCTGTGACCACTGACTATTATATTGCGTAATGAACCGGGGCATCACACTCCGAATCTTGTCACGAGTAACCAGGAGAGAGTCCTGCGTAGTACCATTCGCTCGCTGATAAGCTCGTGAAATGCTACCCCGAGGATAGTTTCTCTTCCTGAAGAGCTTCGTTAATTGTGCAGCCTCCTCACGAAACACTACCTCCGATGTGCAATTTCTTCGTACTCTCAAAAATTGCCCTATGGGCACCCCATTTCTCGTGTGGGCTGGATGAAAACTTGTATAGTCCAAAAGGCTATTTGTAGCAGTAGGTTTTCTAAATAGTCTTGTAGAGATGCCCCCATTGATATTAGAGACCGTAAGATCCAAGAAGTTAACTGAAACAGAGGACACAGTATAAGTGAGCACAATGTTGTATGGATTGGAATTCAATAATCCCATATAGATATCACATTCCTCTACCGTACCAGTCTAAATGAAAAAAATATCGTCGATAAAGCGCGACCAAAGTCGAACTTTATTTCTGAACATTTGTGTCACATATACCCGAGTGGCCTCCTACCATCCGAGAAACAAATTAGCCAAAACCGGGGCACATCTGGCCCCCATAGCCACACCGGAGGTCTGGAGAAAATAAGACCTGTCAAAAAGGAAGAAATTATGCTTCATCACAAAACCTAACAGATCCACAATGAATAAATCGTGCATTCTATCCGAATGAACTATCTGATCAAAAAAATACAGTACTGCAGTGATGCCATCAGAATGGTCAATATTAGAGTAAAGCGATTCTACATCGCAAGTGACCAACAAGGCCCCAGAGGGCAGAGTAACATCACGATGTTTCCTAATAAAATGAGAGGTATCCTGTATATAGGATGGTAACGTCTTCACCATCGGTTGAAGGAAATAGTCCACATAGATAGAGGCCTTTTCGCATAAGCTGCCTATACTGGCAACTATAGGTCGGCCCGGAGGCCTAACAAGATCCTTATGGACCTTCGGCAACATGTAAAAGGTAGGAGTGATTGGATGTTCAACCCACAAAAATTCCATCTCCTTCTTGTTAATAATACCCAACTCAAAAGCCCTATCTAGTAGTCTCTTGAATTTAATAGAGAAGGGTCCAGTAGGATCTGACGATAATCTTTTGTAGAATCGAACATTATCCAATTGGCGGTGCGCCTCTTCCTGATATAATTCATGCGGCCACAACACCACATTTCCACCTTTATCAGCCTCCTTAATCAAAAACAATTTGTTAGATTTTAAATTATCCACAGCCAGTCTTTCCCCCGCATGTAGATTATCCACGTGACGTGATCTAGCAGGGATGGCCAAAAAATCTTTTTGACCAACTCAAAAAAAACCCTCACAGCTGGAACCAAGGAAAAAGGCGGGGCTACCATTGATTTATTTTTATAAGGAAAACGATTTTTACCATGTGTCGTGTCCTCCTGTAAAAGATCCAATAGATCCTGTAACACCTGACGATCCGTTTGATCCAAACCATCCCCCATCCGTGGCTTGTTGTGTAAAACCTGAAGAATTAATTGTCTGCAAAAAATATAAAGGTCCTTAACCAAAGTGAACTTATCCATACCTATAACAGGCGAAAAAGTCAAACCCCTCTGTAACACAGAAATTTCCAAAGGTGAAAGGTTATATTGAGATAGGTTAATGATTTGAAGCACATTCTCCTGTACCTGTATCTCCGTAGTCCCATCCTCCACGACAACCTCCTCATCTACTTGCGAAAATCCCTGTACTGATTGTACTGCGGGGGCCTGCGTCCCCTGAAGCGGGTGTTTCTTGTGAACATCCTCCCGCCTGCGACGGCCCCTTCTTGTCCGATTTCGGCCTCGCTCTCGGCTGAAGATAAAAAATCACTACCCGATGTATAATCAGGTTTACGGGCCAACTCCACAGTTCTCTCTGGGGCCCTATCCATAGGGGCCTTACGTCTAATATTCCCTTTGTGTTTCCATTGGAATACCTGCTTCTCCTCAAAATCTCTACGATCTCTGTGAAATTTGGATTTTTTTCTTATGGGTAATATCCCTATCATATCTGTCCAAAGTCTCTTTGAGCCTGGTTTTAAAAGGCAATACTTGGGTCACTTCATCAAAAGCACTCAGTTTAGTATCTAATTCTTTAATCTGTTTTTTAACCGAGACCAATAGCTCCCTATCATGTTCCAACAACATATTCATAATAATACCTGAGCATCGTAAAAGTCCCTTCTCCCATGTGGCACGAAAGTCCAAAGAGGGTTCCCATGCCGGATATATAGAAACCCTAAGGCCTCTTGGCACAATGTTGGATTTAATATATTCCTCCAAGGACCGAATGTTCCACCACAACCTGATGCCTAATTTATGTGCTGCTATCGACTCTGCAGTCACAGTAGCAAATTCTGAACTAGGCATATAACTATTAGAAGTGGAAAAAATATCTGAGGACTGCGCCCTCCATGCTGCCTCTCTCGTATCCCAATCCATCCGGGAAGAACCACAGTAAGGAAGGCTGAAATAAAACAACAATAAATTAAAAAATATATAATACCCTTGCACAATGCATCAACCAAATAATAATTATATTAATAGTTTTTTGCAGACAATTAATTCTTCAGGTTTTACACAACAAGCCACGGATGGTGGATGGTTTGGATCAAACGGATCGTCAGGTGTTACAGGATCTATTGGATCTTTTACAGGAGGACACGACACATGGTAAAAATCGATTTCCTTATAAAAATAAATCAATGGTAGCCCCGCCTTTTTCCTTGGTTCCAGCTGTGAGGGTTTTTTTTGAAATGGTCAAAAAAGATTTTTTGGCCATTCCTGCTAGATCACGTCACGTGGATAATCTACATGCGGGGGAAAGACTGGCTGTGGATAATTTAAAATCTAACAAATTGTTTTTGATTAAGGAGGCTGATAAAGGTGGAAATGTGGTGTTGTGGCCGCATGAATTATATCAGGAAGAGGTGCACCGCCAATTGGATAATGTTCGATTCTACAAAAGATTACCGTCAGATCCTACTGGACCCTTCTCTATTAAATTCAAGAGACTACTAGATAGGGCTTTTGAGTTGGGTATTATTAACAAGAAGGAGATGGAATTTTTGTGGGTTGAACATCCAATCACTCCTACCTTTTACATGTTGCCGAAGGTCCATAAGGATCTTGTTAGGCCTCCGGGCCGACCTATAGTTGCCAGTATAGGCAGCTTATGCGAATAGGCCTCTATCTATGTGGACTATTTCCTTCAACCGATGGTGAAGACGTTACCATCCTATATACAGGATACCTCTCATTTTATTAGGAAACATCGTGATGTTACTCTGCCCTCTGGGGCCTTGTTGGTCACTTGCGATGTAGAATCGCTTTACTCTAATATTGACCATTCTGATGGCATCACTGCAGTACTGTATTTTTTTGATCAGATAGTTCATTCGGATAGAATGCACGATTCATTCATTGTGGATCTGTTAGGTTTTGTGATGAAGCATAATTTCTTCCTTTTTGACAGGTCTTATTTTCTCCAGACCTCCGGTGTGGCTATGGGGGCCAGATGTGCCCCGGTTTTGGCTAATTTGTTTCTCGGATGGTGGGAGGCCACTCGGGTATATGTGACACAAATGTTCAGAGATAAAGTTCGACTTTGGTCGCGCTTTATCGACGATATTTTTTTCATTTGGACTGGTACGGTAGAGGAATGTGATATCTATAAGGGATTATTGAATTCCAATCCATACAACATTGTGCTCACTTATACTGTGTCCTCTGTTTCAGTTAACTTCTTGGATCTTACGGTCTCTAATATCAATGGGGGCATCTCTACAAGACTATTTAGAAAACCTACTGCTACAAATAGCCTTTTGGACTATACAAGTTTTCATCCAGCCCACACGAGAAATGGGGTGCCCATAGGGCAATTTTTGAGAGTACGAAGAAATTGCACATCGGAGGTAGTGTTTCGTGAGGAGGCTGCACAATTAACGAAGCGCTTCAGGAAGAGAAACTATCCTCGGGGTAGCATTTCACGAGCTTATCAGCGAGCGAATGGTACTACGCAGGACTCTCTCCTGGTTACTCGTGACAAGATTCGGAGTGTGATGCCCCGGTTCATTACGCAATATAATAGTCAGTGGTCACAGGTGAGAGAAGTGATTGGGAGACATTGGGGTATACTTACGACGGACTTGCAGACGTCTGCTCTGGTGCCGGAACGGCCCTGTATAACAGCAAGGAGGGCTCCAAACTTTAAGGATATTTTAACAAAAAGTCACTATATGAGACCAGTAATTGGGTTGGAAAGGGGAATAATGCTTAGGGGCTCATTTGCATGTGGCAATTGTACCATATGCCCCCATATGCATTCCATCAGGGATTATTTTGTGAACCCAAGAGACGGCACTAGACATAGGTTAAGGTCATATATGAACTGCAAAACTACTTGTGTGGTTTATGCATTAATCTGTCCATGTCATCAGGTTTACGTTGGTCAAACTTCTCAGGAATTACGCCGGAGGATCCAGAAGCATTTCTCAACAATCAACCTGGCACGTATTGATCAAACCAAGGGCAAGGTGTTGACATCTGTGGCAGCCCATTTCTTGAACCACCATGCTGGTAAGATTGCTGGTACTATGGTGGTCGCATTGGAGAAAATATCATTATCCAATAGGGGGGGTTCACCCAGAAAGCTATTATTACAAACAGAGTCCAGATGGATTTTTAATTTGGACTCACTGAGCCCAAGGGGTCTAAATGAGGAGCTCTTATTTACTGGATTTCTGGGATGAATATTTATGATGTTCTCTTCTCTCTCCTCATGCAGTTATCCTATTGGACATCACTTCTCATGGGGAAGATGGTTACCCCTTACCTCATTGGAATCTCAGTCTGGATATATTGTGTTAGGTCTTCGTTCTCTTATATGTAACTAAAATCTGAATAAAGTTGTACTGTACTGATTCATATGGTTCTAATTGATAGGTTTACACGATGTCTCTGTAGTCTCTTTGAGATATTCCTTATCATTATCTTCTGTTTTCTGTATAGTAGGAGTCTGATGTGAGGGGGGTTTTAACATCATATTATCATTTTTGGCTGTGAGGTTTTACCTTATACATTGCTTGGGACATTAATCCCTTTATGGATTTTCTATCTAGTTCTATTGTATATTGTGACCTTGGAATAATATGGTGGATCCCTAGGTTTGAGCTCATGGGGACCATTGGGTTGGACCTGGGGATAGGTAGCCATTGTTATATTTTTAATGTCTTTTATGACATGTACCGGTGTTCATGCTTCACATTAACCCTAATTAGCTTATGGCTCCTTTTCATGTTGTGACCCCCTCCCTATGTGTTTCTGTCTGTCTCATTGCTGTGTCTGTTCTTCATGTTTCATGCTCTTGTGAGCACTGTGTGTCGTTGGAGCTGCAGCCTCGCGCCCGGGTGTGGGTTACCGCTCGGTGCTGACCTTGATTGACTTCTTTGGCCAGCATGTGGGGGCGTGAGGCTTGCGTTCCAGGGGAGAACTCCATGCGTCTCACTGGACGCAGGTGCGAAAAGGAAAGAAAAAGAGAAAAGAAAAACATTTTTTTTAAAGAAAAATTTTTTGAAGGGTTTTTTTTTTTTTTTTCCCCCTGTTTTATCAACACTCCTCACACAGCTCATTGCGCATGCGCGGCGGCCATGTTCCTTCAGTGACCGGGACGCCGGTCTTTTTGTAGTGATTGGAACTTTTGGATGGGGGCAGTTCACCTGTGGTGCATGTGCGGGTCATTTGAGTCTTAGTAAGGTATATAAGGCTGTTGGATCATGATCAGTGTACTTCCCCTGATGAAGCCGCATGGGTTGCGGCGATACGCGTGGGGTATGATCCTGGGTGTAGCACCCACTTGGTTATAGCTGTATTTTCACTGCGACCTTATTATTGGTTGCTCTGGAGTAATTTTTGTGTGGTACAATTGAATATTGGATTGTGGGCATTGGCCATATTGCTGTTGGCTTATTATGGCCTGTGTGCCCTAACCAGTGAATATTTAGGGACACATGCATGGAATTATTTCATGCAGCGATTGTGCAATATTAGGGCCCTTGGTCTCCATGAGCAGGTTTATGGGGTGGTTGTTGTGATTAATTGCAGTGAGGTTGGACCACATGGTTGATATACAGGTTATCACAGCATAATCTATAATTGTGATATGCCATACTTTACTGTTATATATTGTGGGATGCTTCATATGTTTTTATTATGTTTTTAATTGTATTGCTGCATCAATAAAACATTGTTTTTGTACTGGTTCAGTGTGCGCTATTTGCAGTGGTTCTTTTTCTTCTCTTCTCACACCATTGAATAATATCATTATATGATATCTCAAAAAAGGGGTAACAGATTCCCTTTAAGGATGGACTGGAGAGGGGAAAGTCGAGTGATGGGGAGGCCAATTAATAGAGCATTACAGTAGTCCAGGCGGGAGTGGATCAGGGCAACATTGAGGCTTTTTGTTGTTTCTACAGTGAGAAAAGGGCGGATTCTAGAAATGCTCTTTACGTGTAAGCGGTAAGAGCGGACAAGAGATTGTATATGGGAGGTGGAGAGATTTGTGTCAAACATAACACCCAGACAGCGCGCCTGCTGCTGGGGTGTTATTATGGTGCCACCCACAGAGAGGGAAATGTCAGATTTAGGGAGGTTGGTAGACGGTGGGAGTAGAAGTTGTTCATTTTTGGAAAGGTTGAGTTTCAGATAGAGAGCGGACATGACGTTGGAGACTGCGGACAGACAGTCACTGGCGTTCTGTAGTACAGCGGGAGGTAAGGTCGGGGGATGATGTGACATGTATAGTTGTGTGTTATCAGCATAAAGATGGAACTGAAAGCCAAATCTGCTGATGGTCTGTCCAATTAGGGCCATGTAGAGAGAGAAGAGAAGGGGGCCAAGGGCTGAGCCCTTAGGTACCCCAGCAGCGAGAGGAAGAGGAGATGAAGTGGAGCCAGAGAACAAAACTGAAGGAGCGGTCAGAGAGATAGGAAGAGAACCAGGAGAGAGCAGTGTCCTTAATGCCTACTGACTGGAGCCTAGAGAGTAGGAGACAGTGGTCAACAGTGTTGAAAGCTGCAGAAAGGTCCAGGAGAATGGGCAGATAGTGGTCATTGTTACATTTTGCTGTCAGACGGTCATTGGTCACTTTGAGTGCAGTTTCTGTCAAATATAGGGGGCGGAAACCGGACTGTGATGGGTCTAGGAAGGAGTGAGTGGAGAGGTAATGGGTAAGGTGGGAGTAAACCAGACGCTCCAAGAGCTTAGAGATGAAGGGAAGATTGGAGACTGGTCTGTAGTTGTTTGTGCAGGATGGGTCGAGAGCGGGTTTCTTTAATAATGGAGTAATGATAGAGTGTTTGAAGGAGGAGGGGAAAATGGCTGAGGAGAGGGAGAGATTAAAGATTGTAGTTAGGTGAGATGTGACGACTGGAGAGAGAGACTGGAGATGTGAGGGAATGGGGTCAGTAGTGCATGTAGTCGGACGAGAAGAAGAGAGGAGCCTGGAGACTTCTTCTGTGATGGGATCAAATGTGGAGTGAGCCACTCTGCACTTTACTATTGAATGCTGCTTTGTCTTGGATGCCTGGTGTTTCCGCATCTGTTCATACTTATGCCCTCCATTGCTCTCATGGTTATATTGCTGCCTGCCTGATTTTTATGATGAATTGACTTCTAGTATTGGATTCAATTTTTCTATTTTGCACGTGTGTCATATATTTATTCAATAAAGACAATTTGTAACCTTACAGAATCTGTTTTGATAATTTATAATTAAATACGCTTTGTGGTTTACCCATACTAGTGTTAGGATATTGAAACTCTCTATGGTTCTTTTCTATCATATTTTTTGAGAGCATCCTTGAAGTAGGAATACGTATTTTGGATTTTGTTGTTTCCCGTAGGTTTTTATGGGTTAAAATCAATAGTGGTATGCTGCGGTCCCCTAGTAACTGGGACAGGAAGGTCGGGCAAGAAGATGTGGGTGTTTGTTGTGGCACAATTTCAGCTTGGCCACGACCCCTGCATGCACCATCACCATCACGTCCCGTTCCCCGTCCCTTGCCATGTGCCTTGCCCATTTTAAATAGAGAATATTTTCCACGTTCACTACAAATGGCTGAATTTGGAGCAAACTTATGTGTGATCAGTGTGACGGACAAACCACAGTTTTTAATAGCTGGCCTGTAGGTAACTATTTTTACCAGCAAACTGATGTAAATAAATTCGCTAACACACTGCAACAAAATTTAAAGGGAGGGCAGAAATGGCAGAATTTTGAGCACACTTTTTGTCGCTGATCCGTGTGATGAACAAACCACTGTTTGAACTAGCTGGCCTGTAAACAGCATTATTCCTGGCCCCTGATACCTGGGGTTTTGCTATTAAATATCTGTAATAGCAGCAGCAGACAGAACTGGAGTGGACCCTCTTGCTATATGCACTGCATTCTGTCACATACACTGCCTGCCTAGCACTGACATCTATGCAGCTTTTAGTCCTCAGGACGGTTAGTTGAGATAGATATGTGTATTATATGTGGTATACCCACACTAAGTACGAACCAAGCATATCTCTCCCTACATTTACTGAGACCGGAGCAGACTGTGACAAGCATGGCAGCGCCAGGTCTGATATAGACCTGATGACGCTGTGCGACCAGGCAATCACTGTACTGCCACAACCAACATGGCTGCGGCATTACAGTGTGTGGCAGACAATCCCTGCATGTTCATTGGCCCTCTAAAGAGCACCAAACATGCAGGGAGGGGACCCGAGCTCTGGCCGAGCATCCCCGGAAATACTCGGCAAGCTTTGAGCATCTCAAGCAAGTGAGATGCTCAGGCGGGCAGAGTAATGACGAGCATGCTCGCTCATCACTATACATAACCATAAAACATTAATATACATTTCTATATAAAATTTAATTCTTCTTGACTCGCCATCTTCTTCCCTTCCATGCTCCCATGGCAAACGATGGTCGTCCCCGACCATATAACTCTGCAACAAACATTTAAACAACACATATCAGCGTTCAAAACAGTCCAAACCACTGTTCTTCTTCCGTGTACAATGTCCTTCTCTGTTGGTGTCTGCGGGTCCCTCGGTCGGAATGACGCTGGTCCCACTGGGTTGAGACCTTAGACAAGAGTGTTCTTGTCCTGTTTTTCTTCTACCCCCTTAGAGCGTGACGTAAGAGTGCACTGATCGGCAACCTCCTGTGGGTGTGGCCAATAGAGCAGATTACAAGCTCTGTAGGAATCAGCTTGTAAGCACTGCGCATGGTTGGCCACCACTGCTGACTGGTAACCTCGGCAACGAGCAGTAAACAGTACATTTAAAACGAACATTTAAATAAGATGTAAATTGCTTTTTTTACAATTGTATCAATAAAAGTCCGCGAGAATTACTGTACATGATGTAAGTGTAGCATAGCAGCTCATAGCGGGCTCTGCCTCGGAGGCGGCCCCTTACTCAGCCTCCATGGGGAGGCAGAAGGTGGACACAGGACACGGCCTTACATCACTGGAAAGAATTCCTGCAGGACTGGCGCTGATTTCCAAAGGCAGGGAGCAAAGAGCAGGGGGCGTAGACAGACAGAGAATGGGGCGGACAGGATTAGAGCTGGGGGCCGGCAGCACATGTAGCAGGCAGGCTCCGTGTATGCAGATGTCGGCCCCAGGGAGTGCAGTCTGGGCGGTGCATCCACACCACGGCCCTGCTGCGGCCACAGCTCTATAAATAGCCCGGCCGGCACGGGTGCTGCACGTTGTCCTGTGGAGGTGAGTGCGCTGTGGCTGTACCGGCTCAGCATGCGCCTTCTGTGAGGTCCGGATTGGACAGTGACGCGGGCTCTGCTGCACTGTGCCTGCTGGGGGTTGTAGTTCTGCGTGGAGGTCTCCCATGTGGCCGGTGCGAGGCCTGTGCTGAGCTCCGGGTATCGGGGGCTGTGCAGTCCGCTGCGCCGCATTGCCTGCGCCGTTGTTTCCATGGTGTCCTTCTGACTGCTGTAAGTTGTCGCGTCTGCTCGTGCAGTTGGAGTGGCGCTGTTTGCGCTTGGTAATTTCCCCCCCCGGCGCCTGCTGCACCGTGCTCGCCGTCCGCCCTCCTTTGTGGGGGCAGTGTGGCTTTCTCTCATGGTTTCCTGTTGCAGTGTACACGCCACATGACTGGGGCTTCTGCATTTTCTTCCCTCCTGTCCCATTATCTGTACACTTCCCTTGCACACATCATTGTGTACTGTGGTGGCCGTGACCTGGGCTGCCATTGCTGGATAGCCCCACCATGGGCACCCTGCTCATCACTCCATAGCTATCGTCCCCTTACGATCGGCCGCTGTTGGGGTCTTTTGCATGGTATAATTTATCATTTGCGTTGCTTCTATTGGGAACCCCTCACCCAATTCCTTAGAATCCCTTGTAGCTGAGGATGGAGGAATCCGATTGCTCAGTTAGGAATGGTCTGTCCCCACCGCCGGTTTCAAACTCAGAAGAATTGGGGTCTATAGCCGCCTAAGTGCAGAGTCCCACATCCATGCTCCACGGGCAGAGTATGGCATGCCGGACGCCGGTGTCCTGGCCCAAGTCTGACAACCACATGGATGTCAAATTTGGTTCAGATGAGTCACAACCGGTCTGTACCCACAAACCATGGCGGTGAGTGTGGGCCTAGGCTGAGCTCACCGGTGAAGAGGATACGGCTCAAAGATCCCTTTAGGCTATGTGCCCACACTAGCGTTTCTAAACACTCAGGAAACTGATTTTTCCCCCCCCCCCCCCTCCCTTCCCAGAAAACGCGCGTCTTTTTTCCGCTCGTCTCTTGCACGTTTTTTGCAAAAAAGCCGCGCGTTTTTGATGAGTTTTTTGACACGCGTTTTCTGGGAACATTGGGGAAGGCTAAAAACGCTCAGCAATGCGGAAATTAACGAGCATGCTGCGTCTTTAGCCGCTAAGTGATTCCTGAGCGGTTAAAAACGCATGCATTGGCACAAAAAGCCAAAAACGCATGCAAATTAATTTGAAGCATCTTTTAAGCGTTTCTGCAACATCTGAGTCGGCACAAATGCTGCGGAAACGCTTAAAAAAAACGCAACTTGGGCACACAGCCTTGGCATTTTACCTGCAGTCAGACAGTTCTGGAGGCTGAGAGGTCACTCACATGACCCGAAAACTCTGTCCCATTTTCATGCAGGAAAGTGGGGTGCCTTCCCCTTCATCATCCACATAATCATTTTTTTTTTTTAACTCTGCAGCTATTAATCATTTAAAGTATTCTATGCTACTGTAATGTATCCATAAAAATCCTATGGTCAGTGTGGCATGTGGTTAGTTTTTTCCCCTCACCCATCATATTTTGGCGTGAATACAGTTGCAACAAAACACACAGATCTGCACTGCCTCATTGTCCGGGTGCAATCCCAAGGTTATCAGATTGCACACTAACGCTAGAATCCCTGTTGGAAGTAGCAGGTGTAATGGCAACGAGAGCAGTGATTGTCGCAGGTCATGTTGACTTCCATTACATTGGCCTTTTCTGCTTTTGTGACTGGTAAGGCCTCTTCCACATACCGGAGCAGTGTACTGAGTCTTTATGGCACTTTGGGTCTCCATATTGCACTGCTTTACAGATCTGCTCTTGTAAGAGATCTCCTGTAGGGCATATGTCATCTGATGGATCAGTTGGGAGCTATGGTGTATTATGACTTCGTTAAAATTGGCTTTTGTGACCTTGGTCATGAACATAAGGCCTAAGGACCATGATGGGACTCGCTAAGAGGGGCATGGCAGAAGCACCCGACAGCAACGGTGACATGCTTAATCAAATGTCGCGTGTATATAGCGGCTCTTTACAAGCATTAGAGGGTGTACGACTGTTCAGGTACCATTCCTCAGCTCTATGTCAATGACCAGACTTTCTTTTCTTTATTTTCCTTTTTGTGTGGATCTGAGTAACAAACAACATAACAAGTCTCCATGTTAACATACTATGTGTAATAACGAATGCAATTTTTCTCCTGATTGCTTGGGCTGTATGGTATCAGACTGCACATGCTTTTCAACATCTTTTGGCATCTTTTTCTTTTCTCAGTTTCTCCCCTGTATCCAGCCGTTGTCTGCTAAGAATAGGTACAGCATGATCCCTGCACTTAAGTGCCTCTGTGACACCGAGTCATGAGATGCATGGAGTCCACATCAGTCAGTGCCAAGATTACATTTCCATACCTCAGGTTAGCTGTATTCAGATTAAGGAAAACTTCTTTCACCCCTGCTATCTTCTCGTCTCTGCAGCGACCAGCGTTCATGCAGAAGATCACGCGTGTGTTCTATAGAGTCCTATCCGGGTTCTGTGTGGTCTACATTCCGACAGCACTCGCATCAACATCGCTTATGTGACTAGGCCACAGTGAGAAACAGATTTTTTGTTTGCTAATGACAGCTGGCTCATGTAACACTACACAGGGGCTGTGACCGGATGAGTCGGTGAGATAGTGATGTTACAAAGTCCTAGAAGGTTGATCTGTCCTGGAGCCCCCTGAGGTCACCTCAATGGTGTGCTGGGGGCCCCCATTGAGGTGGCCTGTAGCTGATGTGCCGGGAGCCCCCCCCCCGAGGTGGCCTGTAGCTGGTGTATGTACACTTACGGCATTAAAGAGAAATCCTTTATTAGAAGTAGATGCTGGAGGTGATCTTTATCTGTACTGTCTAGCAAAGGGCTCATGGATTCCACCCGTGAGCTGCTGGTTTACACTCAGAGGTGTTCCCGGAGCAGCTTCTATGGCCACTGATTGGCATCTGTAAGCGGGCCCCGGCACTTTGCTAGCTGGCTCTGCTGCTCATTTGTGTAGAGCAATCTGTCATAGTGCAGGTGCACGCTTCCAGCCCCCATACACTGTGCACTGAGCGGTCACTGTCGCTGTACCGGCACACCTTTTAACTGAATGCCGGCAGCTACCAGGAGGAATAGTCCTCAATGTAAACGTGGACAACCGTCTTTAAGTTTTTTGGCTGAAGCTCGCTGAAATGCTGCAAAATGCGTGCGCATCGCATATTTTATGCTAGTCCTGGACTAGCCTTGT
Source organism: Dendrobates tinctorius (assembly GCF_039654945.1). NCBI lineage: Eukaryota > Metazoa > Chordata > Amphibia > Anura > Dendrobatidae > Dendrobates > Dendrobates tinctorius. The sequence goes on along the minus strand of NW_027361676.1, from coordinate 71,388,375 downwards.
CAGAGTGGGTTGAGCCTGGATGGCACCTGTTGAAGCCCACCTGGTAAAGTTAGCAAGATGTATGCCACCTTGGTTGCACAAATACTGCCAGAAATGACTCCTGACTAGAGTAATATTTCTGGCAGTTGTAAGATGCCCCTAAAATAAGTGGTATTAATGAATTGGTTGCATCCTACTCCAGTGGTTCCATCAGTAAGACTGGAGAGGTCCTGATTCATCAGTGTTTAGATAATATACTTTAAAAAGTAAGAAAAAATGTTTACTTTTGGTGTTTTTTACCCCACTTTTTGGCCAACTCTACCAAAGTTGACAATTTAATCAAAAGTAACTGTGTTCTTTATGCAGAATTGTTTTGCCATTCCTTGACTGGTGTAATATTTCTGGCTAGAGTCATGGAGGCGCTTCTTGATGTCTTTGTCACATTTTATCCCTGCACGCATCTCCATTACAGCTGACATGCAACACCCCAGCCCTAATGAATCCGACCCTTAGGCTGGGGTCACACTAAACGACGCAAAATACGGTCCATAGATGACAGGCGTAATACGGATGAATGACCCCTAAATAGTGCTCTGTAGGTCATCCGTAAGCAAGGTGCGGTTGCGTATTTTGCGCATGTCTGCATCCGTATGGCGAGATTTTCTCGCCGCCTTGCAAAATGGACATATAATGGAGCCCTATGACAGGGTTTATAACAGAAACGAAATAATAGATATAGACACATAGAATGCATATATATATATCCACAAGTCATTGAGATATATATATTTCACAGAGTTCTTCATAGTAGAATAGCCGCTAATTAAATTGCCGGCTTCTATCAAATCCTTCCCCAACCTGACATGAAATGACACATGGTTTACATTCAGTAAACCATTTCATTTCATGTTTTTTTTATATGTCCTTATAATTAGATGCTGCTTTGTGTGCAAAACTTAGGAGTTGTAGTTGTTTTAAGGGGTTAATTCGTTGTTAAAAAATGCGTGGGCTTCCCATTGCCCTGTGGCGAATGGATTAATCTAACAAAGGGTTAATGTCACCTTACAATCAAATGGTGACATTAACCCTTTGTTAGATTAACCCACTCGCCACCAAACCATACTAACCCTAAACCTTAACCAAACCATACTAACCCAAACCCCTAATTTCCATTGTCTAACCAATGGTCAACAAAAAAACGCATATGAGCATGCCAATGCGCACCCATAGACTTACAATGGGTGTCTTGCTGTAAAAAAACACATTACATGTGCATGCGTTTTTTTGAGGCAAGTCGGACACCCAAAAAATGCAACAGGATGCATTTTGTGCGCCCGAGCGCACACCTCAAAGAAACGCATGCGCGCAAAAACGCATGTGTATGCGCCCATAAGCGCATCCCATGCAAAATATGGGGGGGGGAAGCGCATGCGTTTTTTTTTAGCGCTAAAATACAGCGCAAAAAAAACGCAAGGGTGAAACCAGCCTTAGTATCACTGGAATCTTTATTATTAAATGCAGCATGGTGTAGGTATGGCTTGTTTAGAGGATTTGAAAAATGCCAGAAAAAAATAACTGTTGTACAAAATGTCACTAAATAAGAAGAAAATTCCTTTGATACCCAAAGCAAGCAACTCAAGTACTTGCCTTGCAGAGCTGCTGGTTAATGAGTCTATCCAAGACAACAAGCGATTATCTCCCCCTCTTCCCTTAGTAGGATTGATGACTCTTCCAGCTTAAGTGGCATTATAAATCCTTTAACCACCTGTCCAGTCTGAGATCCCGTTCTCATTAGGAATTGTCCCCGTACAATTCTCCTAATGTTAATCCTATCACACTGGTTGAAGCTGTTCTTGCCCTATAAATTTCTAGTAGGAAATTTTAGAATAAGTCAGTGTTTTCCAACCCATGAATCTTATGTTAAAAATCATAACTTCCGGCATTCTGGGGATTTTAGTCTTAAGCAGCTGGATCATTGTTTACATGAACTTGCTAAATTTGAGTCAATTTTTCATATCAGAGAAACCTGCATTTTTCTCTGCCAGGACTGATCAATCCTTCTGAAAGTTCTCAATTCTGGAGTAAATTCTGTATACAGTGAAGACAGATTGTTACATTACTCAGATAGGAGCTGGCAACTGCTACTGATGACTCTGTGCAGGAGGAGGGTGGGAGCTTGGCACCTGCTCCATGGCAGGTGTCAAACGCAGGGGAAAACTGCAGGCAAATCCGCGTGGAAAATTCCATGTGCACAGACCCTTACTGCCAAGAGCAGGTTTTGCCTGCAGGAAAACACTGCAAAAAACGCAATTAAACATCATCTAACAAATCTCTTTTCACTGGATTCGGATTTTAAACCAAAATTGAGAATCTCGAAAATGAATTTGTACTGGAAGAGAGAAACGGATTTCTCTTGCGATATATTGTAAAGCTTCTTATTTTAACGTGTACTATCAATTCTAGGGCATTAAAATGCTGAATACTCATTACATACATCCTCTTTATGCCTTTGCCCCACTTTTACAGATATGCCTGCAAAAAAAAACAAAAAAAACAGGAGAAAACAAAAACCCCAAAGAAATGCTGAACACAAAACTGATACAATGTGTAACAAAAAGAGGACAAATTGTAAAAAATAAATTCTGTTTAAATAAATACTGCTAGACAGTAGAATATCTATCCTGTGCCAGGCATACAGTGTGTGTTTCCCCCACCCTCTCTCATGCTTGTTGTGATGAAAATCCACTTGGACTATCAGTTCCTTCTTTTTTTTTTTGGACCATGGTTTGCTTTTTAGTCTCCGTTGATACTTCCATTTGCCTGTTCTGTTTTGAGGAACGGAAACTGTGAAACCCCATTGGACGCTATAAGTTCTGAGTTTTGGTTTGTCTACAGTTTTGGAACAGAAGAAAGCTGTCCAAGCTTAAATTTTATCAGTTTTGTGAGGGGGAAATCAAAAAGACAGACCCCACAAAGAAAGGCGTTCGTCTGCTCCTCTTTTGCATCAGGTAGGCCATTACAGACTAATGGGAAGTGTGAACATAGCCTTAGAAGCATTAACGGATAGTCATAATATCCACCGTACTGCTCAGTTCATAAGGAGGCCTCCCAAAGGAATCCCCAGCGAGTTATCCACCGCTCAGCAGGCAATGGTATATTCTGACAGTATAATGAAGTGGCTATATCTGAACAAATGACTATGGCAACTTCAAAGGTCATTAAGGACGCTGGAAGGATATATAAAGACCTGGCGTTCACTTCACTGTCGTATGGGAAGCTCTGCCTTCTGAGGTCTTCAGGCCAAAACACTGTGCTGCATGTTCTGGTAATCTGGGATTTCTAGCAATTCAGGGTACGTCCTATTCCAGATTCTAGGAAGCTGCTCACTGGTCCTGCATGAAGGTTTTTAGGGACAACTGGATGGGGGCCAACACTGGAAAAGGGGGAGAAGTTGCGCCATTCTTTGCAGTTCAGCCGTCACATTTTAAAGGGTGTCAAAAGTGGTGCACAGAGACTTTCGTGTGCCGACTGGTTTAGCATTTGAGAACATTTCAAATTGTCACTGGAGCACCCATATAATCACAATAAATCCCCCTCTTTCCTCACTGATTCCTTGAGAATCTTTAAGCAGTATATAAGTGTTTTATAAATTTATCAAATGCCATTGCTTTGCGGTTTTCTGGAGGTACAGCAAGGCACCACCCAGTAGCAGGCCAACTTTATTTGAAGAGCTCCTCAGTTTTGATCACGCAAAACCACCGATGGCTCTTCCTATGAATGTTTAAACAGTTTTCCTTTGACTTTATTTTTAGTGTCCACAAGGTGGGATTCCCCACCCGCCCCATATGCACTAGAGGCATACATAGAAATCATGGGGGCCGCATTAATCACACTATTTAGTGAGGCACAGTTTAGCACAACTCGCTACTCTGCATCCCTTGCAGAGTAATTTCTCATATAGATTCTCCTCTCATTGCCCCAATAGTGATGCCAACAAAAGTGCCCCCCAAACAGTGATAACCACATGGTGAATTCCTAGATGGTACCCTTCACACGCACAGTATGTTGACCCTACTGTACCACCTGCTAAAATATGGTGACACCCCCCCCCCCCCCCCAACACAGCCATCCACACACAGCCCTCCATACAATGATGGACCCCATACAAACACCGCACTATATAATGGCCCACCACGTAGCGTTCCATATAATATGATATAATTAGCCCCCACATATAGTATGGTGAGCCCTAAAATAACCTGAGATTTTTGAAAAAAAAGAAAAAAAACTCACCTCTGATTCTCATTGGTGTCTTCTGCAGCTCTGCACTGCTCAGCACAGCGGGCGTGCTGTAATTTTGCGCTTACTGTGCTGAGGAGTCAGAAGCAGAGGAAGAATGATAGAGGATGCACCATCCTCCAGTCATTGTCTTCAACTGTTTCCGCAGGTGCAGCAAACGGGTCCCCGTGAGTATGTCTTGTGAGTGCGGAACGCCATCTGCTCATACATGGTAATGTGTAAAAGTGTGGGCATCCTTGAAATTGTTCCAGAAAATGAAGCACTGTATTTCTCCCAGGAATGTATTGCAATAACAAAACATGTGTAATACACTATTTTTTTTTTTTTTTATTTATTTTTTTTATTTTATCTTTGTATTGGAACAACACAAAAAAACAGTAAAAAAGGCAAATTGGACATAATTTAACTCAAAACCCCAGAGATGGGTTGGATGTAATTTTTGGCACCTTTCCATAATTGTGGATAAACAACTTTGTTTTAAGCATGTGATGCTTTCATCAAACTTGCCTGTTACAAGTAATGGGTTTGTACATTCTTTGACTCAATCTTTGTATTGTGTGTGCCATACTAAGGCCAGGATCACACTATCGTGTGTGATGCGAGAAACTCGCATGAATCTCTCTCATCAACACCAAGTACTGCCATTGGCACTCAGGACTGGAGCGTGCGGCTGCATGTATTTCTATGCAGCTTCGGTCCCGAGTGCCGGCGGCAGCGCCGGGTGGTGATGCGAGAGACTCGTGCGAGTTTCTCTCATCACACACAGTAGTGTGATCCCGGCCTAATAGTGGAGAGGAGAAGGAAACTGTCTGAGGACTTGTAACCTTTGAATTGTTGATATTGTTCAACAATTCAAGTTTCCAGAAGAAACTTGATGTTTGTCTTGTCCAAGGAGCTCAAAATAAACCAGTTTACAACCCATGGCACTGTAGCTAATCTCCCTGGATATGGAAGGCAGAGAAAAATTGATTAAAGGTTGCAATGCAGGATAGTCCAGATAGTGGATAAGCAGCCCTGATCAAGTTTCAAAGAAATTCAAGCTGTCCTGCAGGCTCGGGGTTTATCAGGGTCAGCGCAATCTATCCATCGACATTTGAATGAAACACTATTGCAGGAGACCCATGAGGACTCCATTGCTGACACAGACATAAAGCTAGTCTGTGATTTGCCAAAATCTGTCACGACTCAGCTGTCAGTTGACCCGGGAACAGGGGCTTTTTCCCAATCCCGAAAACTAGTAGGTACCCTAGCTCGCCCTATTCCCTGGGTTACTTCTGAAGGTGAAGATGCCAGGGCCAGCAACCTTGTCATATCTCTTGAATTTGGCCTCCGAGTACACCAAACAGACTAAAGGCTCCGTCACACACAGCGAGATTGCTGATTTTGTGACGCATCAGTGATCTTGCTGTGTGGGACATCCATCAGCGACCGGCCTCCCCACTGGGTATCGCTGATCGTGCAGGATCGTCCTGGGCCATTTTTTTTTTTTTTTTTTTTTGCTGCGTGTGGCAGCGGAGACCAACGATCAGCGACGCTGGGAGCTGGTATCTAGGGTAAACAGCGGGAAACTAAGAGCCGCGTGGCTCTTGGACACCCGCTGTTTACCCTAGATACCGTCCTGATCGCTGGTGAGTCTATGTCCCAGCGATCCCATCCATGTCGGATCGTTGGTGGGATTGCTGGGACATCGTCTTAAAGGCCCCGTTACAAGGGCTACTGAAAATACCAGGCATACAAATATTCACTCACATATAACAAAGGAATGGATCTGGGAGTGGAGTATGGGGGGGGGGGGGGGGGGACAAAGTTAGAGGAGGAAAGGGAATTATCACACTTGCTAAACTAAGCAAGAGTCATAGATAAATCCACCAGACTCCTTCTTATATAAGTGCCAGCAACAATCCTAAAAGCCATGCAGCACAACCTCTCTGATGTTTCAGCCAGGACCCAGATTATATAGGTGATAGGAGTGGCTAAGCTGAGAGCCCAGACTCCCAGAGCTCCAAACATGGCCGATTTAACCCCTGAACTGCCAAAATAAATTACACCATTTAAACATAAAGTGAATGCTCCTGCGTTGAAAAGAAGCACAACAGACACTACAGTCTTCTGGTTCCTCTGTTGCAGTAACCCCATTAAAATCCATCTGTGAAGGTGTCTTGTGGACAGATGTGACCCTGATAGAGCTGTTTGTAGGCCTCACTCTGTTTTCGGTAAACAGTTATTGTTTGTGCTTTAACAAAGAAAAGAACACAGTACCTACAGTCAAATATGGTAGAGGTTCAAAGATCTTTGGGGTTGTTCTGCTGCCTCTGGGTGCCTTGAGTGTGAGCAAGGCATCATGACATCTGAAGATTATCAAAGGATTTAGGTTGCAATGTAGTGTCCAGTATCTGAAAACTGGGTTTGTGTTCTAGGTCTTTAAGTAGGACAATGGTGCCAAACCTCAAAAAGCACCCAGAAATGGATGGATACAAAGGGCTGGAGAGTTCTGAAGTGCCCAGAAATGAGTCTGGATCTAAATTCCATTGAACACCTGTGGAGAGATCTTAAATTTTTTGTTGGTAGAAGGCACCCTTCAAATATGAGAGACCTGGAGCAGTTTACACAACTGGTCCAAAATTCCAGTTGAGAGGTGTAATAAGCTTGATGATGGTTATAGGAAGTGATTGCAGTTATTTATTCCAGAGGGTGTGCAAGCAAATATTAAGTTGAGTGCCAACCAGGGCTGTGGAGTCTTGAGTCGTGGAGTCTGAGTCGGAGTTGGAGTCGGTATAAAATGGACCGACTCCGACTCCTAAAATATATAATAAATTGGGTACAGTAATTCAATGCAGGATGTGCTGAATATTTTTTCATAGGAGTTTGGGAAAGTTATGAAATGTCCTATAAATGACTGTTCTATTCCTGATCTAAGGCTACATTCACACAGCGTTTTTCCTGTGTTTTTTGAGGATACGTTTTTCAGCTGCAAAAGCTGATCATCTTTTTAAAAAACCGCATCACCTGAAAGGTTTTTGAGCTCATAGATAATGTTTTCAATAGCAAAAGCAGATTAGAAATCTGCTCTATCTATATATCCATTTATCCATATCTGTCTATCCATATCGTATCTGTACCAAAAAGAATGAAAACCGGGTAGTACACCAATATATATTCTGTTCTATCTAAATATCTTGATTATTGGATCATAAAAATGATTAAATGTCTGAGGTTCACATTGTACTACAATAAATTTTTCACTTAAATATAAGCAATATGTGTGGGAGTTGGAGTCGGTGTAAGGGAAATTGAGGAGTCGGAGTCGCAGGTTTGGCTTACCGACCCCACAGCCCTGGTGCCAACAAATATACTGTATGTACTTGAGTATAAGCCGAAGCACGTAATTTTACCACAGAAAACTGGGAGAACTTATTGACGAGTATAAGCCTTTTATGCATGACCCCCTCCTGGTATGCATGATCCCCCTAATGAGAAAAAGATGAAATAAAAAAAAAAAAAAGCAAGCTATTCTACTTTCCTTCCCTGCTCTCTCTCGCAGTGTCCTGTTCTTATGCCAGTAGCTGATTTATGCTTGTAAGCAGCATGTCGTGTGCTGCTCACAAGCAGAGGACAGCTCCCTGAATACCTGCTGCTCTCCACGCCGGGACTATGGGCATGTGGAGCAGTGAATATTCATTGTGGGGTTTTTTTTTTTTTGCGCAGTAACCTCAGCCGCTGGCTTGCTGTAGCGGCCGAGCAATCGTGTGTCCGCTACTAAAGGAAAGGAATATGCACTGCTCTCCATGCCCATGGGAGTGGAGCACAGTGAATATTCATTCCCTTAAGTAACGGGCACGCTTCAGAGCCCAGCTGCTGCGGCTGACGGTGTCCACTATTAAAGAAAAATGAATATTCACTGCTCTCCTCTCCCATGGGTGTGGAGAGCCATGAATATTCATTTCCCTTTAGCAGTGGGCACAGGTTTGACCTGCTGCTCCCCCTACGTCTTATAGTCCAAAAAATGCCGTAAGTGGGACCCTCACTTGAGTTTAAGGGCCTTAGCATCATAACTTTTTGTATTTGTCTTGCCTGTACTGATGTTGTAGTTTTGCTCACTCGGGCTTTTTTTTTTTTTTTTTTTATAATCTATGTTGAAAAAAATGTGCCCTTCAGCATGTGGGTGAAGGCTTTTAAACCATTACTCATGTGGGGTCTGTGAATTGGATCCCTGCATAACTTAGATCCAGGCTTGTGTGTTTGTACATGTGGGAGGGGTAGATGAATAAGTGGTGAGTGGCCCTTTCTCATTTTGTCAGCTCTCCACAAAGCCGGAACAAATGTCTTATTTTCTGAAGTGTGTGGAGCAGACAATATATTCCCTTGTTCTTTCCCCAGTGGGGTGAGTGCAGCCTGATCAGGAGATGGGAGTTGTTCCCTCTGTGTTGTGAAATAAATTACCCCTACGCTATTGGGACTTTAGGCTTCCTGTGACACCACTGTGAGGGGCAATTTGCCAACGTGGTACTACTGTCTGCTATTGGAAATTCATTAGCGTGTCTGGTTTACTATTAAAGGTACCGTAAAGCCTATATAGCTGATAATTCTGAGCTCCTTGTTATGACTAGAATGCCAGAACTGCAGTGAAAGCTGACACGAGAAGCTTGGTAAGGGCTCGCTCTCATCTCCGTTAAAGAGAAAAACTGCTCCAATATTGATCCGGAAAAGTATGGCGAACCTCAACTATCATCCGTATGCAATGCATTTGTAACATCAGCTTTTACAAACAGTAATTGTCGTTTATAGCTGAATACAAAGATGGCTAAGGCTGAGTGCAGACATACTTTTTGGCCCTGCGGATTTTTCTGTGCAGAATGGAAGAAATCCGCAGGTCAAATGACCTGCATTTTTCCTGCGGATTTCTTCCATTTTTTTGTGCGGTTTTCCTCCTGTGGATTTGGTGACGGGGAGATGGAAAACCGCACAAAAGAAGTAACATACTGCGGATTTTGTACCGCAGGAAAACCGCACGGAAAAATCTTTTTTTTTTTTTTTTTTTTTTTTTTTTTTTTCATTTTAATGGTACTGTACATCACAATGCGGATATGCAATGTTTCTGCACGGTAAAATCCGCTGCAAATCTGCATCGTGTTCACACAGCCTAAAGATGTCAGTGAGATATATAATTGGTGTTTTGGGTGTAGTTTTCTGTGCTTGTATTTAGCTAAATAATAAAAAAAAAAAAAAAAAAAGGCCAGGGCATCCGCTTATTTTTAAGAGGAACCTGTCAGTGTCTAGGTTACTCCGCACAATCCTGCTGAAAGGTCAGCACCATTATATTAATGACAATGATACCTTGGGTGATATCTGTCTTGTGGTTGTTTAACTTTTTCAGTATTGTTAATGATGTGCTCTGGGGCGGCCTGTGGGGGGGTCTGCATGTGGTGCACGGATTAGGTATTCATCAGTATGGCTTCTGCGACTGGGTGTTACTGCGTATGGGGGAGACTGGAAATGGCTGTTGGCAGAAAGGTTTGCCAGACCACTGTCTAATGTGTGGGGCCTGAACACACTGCCGATCCCAAATCTGCAGCTCCTGTCACTTTGCTCTGCAGGGTGTATGACATTTCTGAAAATGTTCACCGTGCTGGCAATGTAAAATGCAGAAGGTAGCCTTATGAGAAAATGGTCTTGTCCTTTTTAAGGTGAACTTTCCTTGTTTCGGTTTTCTAGAGAATGAGTAGGACATACAGGTAATTCTCACTCGCGATGACCTTCACGTGTGCAGGATAGATAACATTGTGGTATGGAGTAAGGAATGTGGTAATGATCTCATTTCACTCTGCACTGCAGGCCACAAAGTGTTAAAAATCCGGTCTCAGTGTAATATATATATATGTATATGTTTCATGATTGTGGGACCCCACAACAAATACAAATGGTCATACCCACATGCCCTCATTCTCAGATGTAATGTGTGCGGATAAGACTTCGAGGAATCGGGCTTTAAATGTAATTTTTGAAAGTTCAGTCCTTCTCTCCCGGAGATCGTACATTCTGACCCTCTCGGTTATGTGGTGTCGTTAAGCGCACGCTCCTTCCCGCAGAACAGCTGACCTCTGCTGTGATGGGAAAGGGTTAACCTCTGCCAGTGCAGAGCTCCAGCTGTTGAATGACTGTCGGTCTGTGCCAGCTGTCCCTTTCCTCTGGGCAGTATTCATGCCATTGTGTCAGGGATGCCACCCTCTGCATGTGGGGTGACTCTCTGCAGATCCCGCTGTCATTGGCTCCTGCCCTCTCCGTTACCTTTTGCCTACTAGGCATTATGTAGCAGGTCCCTGCATGTGACTTCTGTCCTGAGAGTCCTTGCTCGCAGCTGGGATGACAGATGACAAGTTCGCGTCCTCCGCGGCAGGTTGTACAAGCGAGAGCTGAGCGCACAACGGTGAGTCCTCTGTGTTCTGTGATGGACGGACACTCGTCACTTGGACATTTATAGACTTCCAGCTTGTGGCTTGTGTTTTGCACTTGGGAGGGCTCACTCCCAGTTTTAAAATGTCCTGGTCCTTATCTATCTTGAGTTATTGTGCTCCCTTTCTGTATAACCTTATTTACATCCCGGAGGGAACCTGCTGGGATTATTCATCCCTATGGCTCCTAATAGATTGTGTTGTATGGCAGCCCCATACAATGCAAAATGCATTCAAAACTGTGATAAAAAGGGGTAAAAAATCCACTTAGGAATATTTATTGTATCAACTCCTTTAATGTTAGCCAATGCAGCACTTGTATGTGACGCTGCATTTGGGCTGACACTTATTTTTCCATGTTATTTCCATTGTTGGGACAGCTGAATATTTTTCATTGTTGGGGGGGAAATAAAGGCATTCACTTGTTAGCCCCCATGGCAGCACTATCTGTCCCATCCAGGTCACAACTCTACGTGGCTGTTTTGAATGCGGTGACTGTTTACAATGCTTTGGCATAATAATCCTTTTTGCACATTCTGAAGTTGTCCAGGAGGGGGCAGTGTAACGATGTGACATAACCTACATATGGAACCTGATGGCGCTATTACATTGTAGGTTACGTTGTTCTAATGTTTTATTGTGGTCAGCAAACCAATAATGGCGTCAGATGGATAATATCAGGAGCCAATCGGGTATTTGAACTTGACCATATTGTGTCAATCTCGAACTCTAATGTGTATATCCTGCTTAACATTTCTTTGTGTGTATATAATATATACTTTTTTTTTTTTTATTCCTATACTATTTGTACATCAAGGCTTAATTTACATCATATCTTGCATCAGCATTTATAAGCTGACAACCAGGAGCGGATCCAAAACAGGTGTAAATGTTTTGTATTTGACATTCTTAAGGATTAGTGCCTGGTTTTTAGCTTGGAAATGCTGTTACATAATGAAGACCAAAATATGCAAGTGTAATTGTCAGAAGGATACATTAACAATTTCTTATAATAAAAAAACTACTAATGACCCTGATCCATTGGCCATATTTATTAGTCCAAGGCCACTAGACCAGAGCCCTGCAATTCGCCTCCTACCTGCCAGAATTGACAGCACCTCTTCTGACTTTTAGGCCCAGCGAGACAAGAGTACTACATCTTGTCTTGACGACAAATTGAAAGAGGCACCATTTTCCTCTTTCTGAAGTTTTGGATTCCTCTTTAATTGCCCATATAAAGTATGATGCCAGCAAAAGTGCCCCAAACCAGTATAATATCCTCATGGTGAAATCCTCCACATTTGCCTTTACCAGCACAGTATAATGACCCTACTGTACCCCCAAGCCTAACTCAGTATAAGTCTCCCACACAGCCCTCCATGCAGTATAATGGGCCTAAATACAATATAATAGGCCCGCACTAGTCCTCCAAATAGCGTGGCCCCAACACAGACCTCTACACAGTATGATTGACTTCACACTGTGTAAATGCTTTCATACAGTATAATAGCACTCCAAATATTACTATGGCCCCACATAACCTTTCACATAGTACAATGCACCTTCCATAATCCTCCATAGAATATAATGCACACTCTCCCCATGGTCCTCCATAGAATATAATGCGCACTCTTCCCGTGATCCTCCCTCTGTAGAATATAATACGCACTCTCCCCATGGTCTTCCTTCCATAGAATATAATACGCACTCTCCCCATGGTCCTCCATGTGCTATTATGGCCACCAGTCACTGACGTACACAAATACAATACTTGTTCCACCCGATGCTCTGGTCTGCTGAGCCTGTGGTGTGAAGCACCGGATTTGTCAGGACAGTGGGCATGCTGTAATTACATCATCGAGCCAGCTGCTATGACACTTCAAATGTCAAGGATTGATGGAGCCCCCCTCAGGCTGTCACCGTGAGCAATGATGTTGGAGGGAGCGACGCTTTCACCCCCTTTACTCTGTGGGGGTGCGGACCCTGTGTCGTGCTCACAGGCCCCATAGCAGTGGGGTGTCCTACTGCCATTGCTACTGCACGAGGGTTTCCAGCAGGTAGTCCACTAATCTGGTCCAACAACCATGGACTTGGGCCATGCTGTTGGATCAGGGTCCTGTGAATCTGTTTGATTTCTATTCCATACACCAGAGAGCGAGTAAAAGAAAAGCTAGAATATGTGCAAATGCAGCGGATTCAATACCGCTCAGATCTACAGAATGCCTTCTCAGTTGTAGAAATTTGAACCAAATCTGCCACCTTTTTAAAGGATCTATTCATATTTGCAGATATTTTAGATTTATTTGCTGCTTAAATTTTAAGCAACTTTCTAAATGGTCTTCATTAAAATGTTTTATCATCTTGCTGCTGTGAAGTCTGTCCTTGATCTAGATGACTGCTATTGCAAAAACTTGACATACATATCATATTGGGTCTCTGCTCTTCTCTTCGGTTAGGCCTTATTCAGTGTTTAAATCTTGAGCGAATAAAGAGACACAATGGTGCTGTAGAAGTATAAATTCCCCAGCGCTTTACAGATATAATCACTATCCCCATTGGGGCTCACAATCTAAATCCCCCTATCATCATGTCTTTGGAGTATGGGAGGAAACCACGCAAACACGGGGAGATTATACACACGTCTTGCAGATGCTGTCCTTGGTGGGATTTCAACACGGGACCTCATCAGTTTTTCTTTTCCTCATAAGGGGGCAAAATCACAAGCTTTTGCTATCGGTCTCTGGGTGTGTGCACGTGGGGGGGTGACCATTGCTTCCTTCAAATATGAATTTATTTTATGCAAATCCTTTAGTTCCATGCCACGTATTAATGGGGTGCTGATACATTGCTATTGCAGTTGGGGCCTACTGGAAGGATCCCCAACTACAGCACGTTTGTTCCTTCTTTGTATCCCAGTCTTGGCCTGGGCCTCATAGGAAACATCGATACATATCATTACACTATATAGTATTACAGTATGTCGAAGTAATGAAATGATCTAAGTACCCTGGGGACTAGTAACGAAATGTAAAACAAATCAATAAATATAAAAAGTTCAACCAGAGTACATATTTTCCACAGACTCATTGTCTTGCATGACCAATTGCGATCTGAACGTCCCATTAAACGCTGGTATGCCTTGATTTATTATTTTTTTTCCCCTCCCCCCCCCCCCCCCCCCCCCACCAACTGTTCAAAAAAAAAAGAAGAAACAAAACAAAGACCTCTCCACGGCCCCATAGATAGAATATTGGTTCTAGTGCGATTTGATCTTTTGTTAAATCGCACTCTTGATGAAAATGCAGTCATGTGCACGAGCCCCAAGTTTGGTATCTTTAATCGTACTCCCTGGAAAATCCTATAATTTGTCTTTCAGGCCAAACCCATCAATAGCTGAATTGCGTATTTTCACCTCCCCTCAAACTTATTTTTGATGTTTTCAGTACATTATACAGACATGACTGATAGTGTTGTCCCACTTCCACAAGATGCCATTTTTCTCCCAGAAACTTATTGCAATTACAAGTGTTCTGTAATATAAATGTTTAATTCCTCTGTGTGTCTTGGAACAACACAAAAGGGGGGGGGGGGGGGGGTAGGATATGATTTACACAAAACCCCAAAAGACGGTTGGAAAAAACTGTTGGCATCCTCAACTTAATATTTGGCTGCATACCCTTTGGAAGAAATAACTGCAATTAATTGCTTCCTATAACCATAAACCAGCTCCTTGCTGACCACTTCAGAGCTCTCCAAGCGCTTTGCTTCCATCCATTTTTGAGTACTTCTTGAAATGTTTGGGGTCATTGTCCTGATGGAAGACCCATGACCTAGGATGCAAACCCAGCTTTGACGCTGGGCACTACATTGTGACCCAAAATCTGTTGGTAATCTTCAGATCTTGTGATTCCTTGCACACAGGGTCTCCTGCCATAGCGTTTCATTCAAATGTCTACGAATAGTTCGCGTTGACACTTGTGCACCCTGAGCGTGCAGGACAGCTCAGATTTCTTTGGAACTTGATTGGGGCTGCTTATCCACCATCTGGACTATCCTGTGTTGCAACATTTCATCAATTTACAGTACCATGGGTTGTTAACTCCTTGATTTATGTTGTGGAACATCAAGATCTCTTGAGATGGAATTGTAACCTTGATATTGTTGAACAACTGTATCTCAAGTCCTCAAGTTCTTTGTGTTCTCCATGCTTAGTATGGAACACAGACACACAATGCAAAGATTCTCCCCTTTTTATGTGACTTCAGGTGTGATTTTCATATTGCCCACACCTGTTACTTACCACAGGTGAGTTTAAACGAACATCACAAGCTTGAAACAAAGTTGTTTACCCACGATGTTGTCCAACCCTTTTTGAGGATTGTCTTAAATTTATGTCCAATTTTTTGATTTTTTTTTTATTTTTTTTTTTTGCTTCAATTCACAAAGCAAATACCGTAAACCTGTGTAATTGCATTAGTTTTCTTGGAGAAATACATTTTTTGGAATAATTTCAAGGGTGCCAACACTTTTAGCCATGACTGTGGTAAAATTATCATTCAAAAAATGCAACTCTCCATTCAGAAATGGACAAGAGACATAAAAACTTCTCCTGTCATGAAGGGGTTTAACAATTTACAGAATAAAGTCTCTTTATGGTGATCCAGCCATGAGGGAGGATATTCTGTAGATAACTTTTCTATGCTAGCAGTCTGGTTACTAGGGGTATGCTCACACGCTGCGTGTTTTCAGGCGTATAAAAAGCTGCTTTTTTTTTACAGTGGTGGCAAAACTAAGGCTTTTTTTTAACGAACATACTGTAGATAAAACCACACAACTCTGAAAATTCTAAAAAACACACCTGTAAAATGCCACAAACGTATGCCTTTGTAAGCAGTGTTTTTCCATACGAGGGGGAAGCTTTCGAGTAAAGAAAAAAGCTTTGTAAAAACTCCCCCACATGTGAACATGCCCTTACGGTAAGAACAGAAGTTGGCAGTGTGCAGACTTTTGCATGGTAAATCGGTGGTTGTGTGCATAATTATGGCTCCAGGGCTTCTTGCACAAGTGACAGATATGATCTTTCTGGACGTGTGACCATGGTTCTTCTGCTACCTAAAACCTCACCCCTCCCGTCTCTTCTCCACCCACAGGTTTAGAGTGCACCAGTAACAATGCAGGCACACGAGATTTTCAAGAGTATCAGGATCCCAGAGCTGGGGGACGTTCGCCAGTTGGTGCGCACTCTTCCCACGAACACCTTGATGGGTTTTGGTGCCTTTGCAGCTCTGACAACATATTGGTACGCCACAAGACCTAAAGCTCTGAAGCCCCCCTGTGACCTGGCCATGCAGTCTGTGGAAGTGAAGGTAAAGTGTCTGGCAGCTGCAGCACCTGCCGTGTGCGCTCTGCGCGCTTCATATGTTTCTTCTCTATCTGCAATTGCTATGTGATCCTGCTCTTTGTGGCTTGTTAAAACCAGTCTTGTTAAATAATTACTAGGAAGTACATGCTCACTACATCCACACATCTCTACATGAGGGATGGCTACTGTCTACAGAACTATTGACCTAGTGCATGTCATCTGATTGTGGCTTATACGCCTTCATTGTTACAGCTGATCACAGCTAATCATACAACTACATTGTCTAATCACTTGCATTAGTTACAGATCTTCGGTCTACGGCTGTCTGTGTAGGGAGTTATAACTTCACAACGGCTTTTCTAACCACAGATATAGACCTTGTGCTCTGTAGAATATTCTCGCATAGGTCTTCTGCTTTCATTAAACCCTCTGTGCTTACACGGGAATTTCCAGGCTGAAATTTTTCTTTGCAGTCGCGAACTTCATATCTCCTAATCATGACACACTCCTGTCAGGATTCTTTTTTTTCCAGGGTAAGTTCTGTCATGTGCCAACCTAGCTTCGATTTGGCTTCTCTCAGTGTTTATGCAAGCTGTCACGGCTCCGCATTCTTCTGTCACATAAAGGGTGTGAGCCCAGAAAACACACTATATACAATCCCAAAAAAGTGGATCTGTAGTCGCCCAATAGCCATAAAGAGCTAACCGCAATGGTGGGAGATGGGTACGTGTGAGCCATCCAAAATATTCCATGTCTCCATCAGCCTAAGTTTTCTAGTCCAGTGCTGCACGCTACATCAGATTCACACCAGGTTCTTGGCGTGCAGAATATGCCGACCGTACATATAAAGCTCGGAATTGCACGTGGATCTGCCTTACTGCAAACAAAGCCATTTGGGCTTGTATTGAGGTTTTGTCAGAAAAGTTAATTTAGGGAAGTGAATGGCCAATCTCTGAGATATCTGTAGATCGTCATGAAGCTGCCTTCACAACCTGCACTGTTCTGTCCAGAGCTGAGGACAAAGCACTGATGTAGCCTCAGGTATTACTCCTCCTATACTGGGAATTGCCTGCATATTATCTCTCATCTGTAACTTAATACAGTAATGGACGGCGCGGTGCTGAAGATATTCATTCACATTACCTGCTCTATTGCCACTTGTCATCTAATATTTCCTGTTTGTCTAGCGCCAACATATACTGCAGCGCTGGACAGTGGACACACTATGATCACGGACGCCAATCCCACAAACTAGGACCCCGTTGTATAGGAGACCATCGCCATCCAAACACTTAAAATCAACAAACACTATGTAGATATTTCTGTTTGGGGTCATGGCTGCCAGCATTTTCTCTGCACAGCTTCACAAATCCTTCCAACCCCAACAGCCAGTAGAAACGTGAAAATTAACCCATTCATGTTGCATGTCTTATCCTACATATAAGCTGTTCATTTACTGGCCTTTCCATCCAGATTAGATCTGTGGTCAATCACACAATGATCGTTAATACGATCTTTCTGTGCCCAAAACAAATCTCATATTTGGCAGTTCATGTCCTGTGTGCAATGATTTTTTTGAGATATCATATAATGATATCATTCAATTGTGTGTCACATAAGGATTCTCTTAGTACTTTTGCTTCCCTCTGACCCCGCACCTTTCATGCATTAATACCTTTTTTATATCGGTTCAGATGTACGTAAACTGCCGCGGTCCGGTCCGCTGGGCGGGGCTTATTCAAAGCCCCCCCCCCCCCCCCGTCTTGCTCTACACAAGAAGAAATGCATACAGCAAGACAGGGAGGGGGGGAGCAGGTGAATAAGCCCCACCCAGCGGACTGGACCGTGGCAGTTTACATACCTTTTTTATATCGGTTCAGATGTATTTATACATGAAAGGTGTGGGGTCAGGGGGAAGCAAAAGTACTAAGAAAATCCTTATGTGACACACAATTGAATGATATCATTATATGATATCTCAAAAAAGGGGTGACAGATTCCCTTTAAAGGGAATCTGTCAGTAGGTTTTTGCTATGTAATCTAAAATCTCCATGCTGTAGGAGTAGAGACCCTGATTCCAGTGTTATGTTACTTATTAGGGTGTGTTCCTGTTTCAGTATAATCAGTTTCATCAGCAGGAGATTATATAGGTCAAATGTGGTGACAGATTCCCTTTAACCCCTTTCCTACATTGGACGTACTATTCCGTCCATGGGACCTAAGACCCAAGGACGGAATAGTACGTCTAATGCGATCAGCGGCGCTCACGTGGTGAGCGCCGCTGATCGCGGCCGGGTGTCGGCTGATTATCACAGCTGACACCCGGCATAATGTGTCAGGTGCGGTCACGGACCGCCCCCAACACGTTAACCCCTGGCACACCGCGATCAAGCATGATCGCGGCGTACCGGGGATTAAAGGAAGCATCGGCAGGGAGGGGGCTCCCTCCGTGCTTCCCTACGACCCCCACAGCAGCGCGATGTGCAGCGCCACTGCGGGGGTTACCTTCCCTGCAGGTCCCTGGATCCGATATAGCGACGGGGGCCTGCAGGGAGCTGGCTTCCTCACTGCCCGCAGAGCGCAGGCATGAGGAAGCCTGCAGCAGTGCCTGTGACAGATCGCTGATCTGTCACAGGACAGTGATGTCCCCCATGGGACATTATAATAAAGTTAAAAAAAGAGTGTAATAATAATTTAAAAAAATATATTCCCTAATTCATTTTTTTGAAAATAAAAAAAACAATAAAAGTACACATTTGGTAATGCCGCATCCGTAATGACCCACCCTATAAAACTGTCCCATTAGTTAACCCCTTTAGCGAACCCCTTAAAAAAAAAATAAATCATTTTTTGCTTCGTTTATTTTTATCATACCGCATACAAAGTGCAATAACGCACGGTCAAAAAGACGCATATAAATATCCATGGTACCGCTGAAAACGTCCTCTTGTCCCGCAAAAAACGAGCCACCATACAGCATCATCAGCAAAAAAATAAGTTATAGCTCGCAGAATAAAGCGATGCAAAAATTTTTTATATAGAAATTGTTTTCATTGCATAAAACCGCCACAACATAAGACATAAATGAGGTATCGCTGTAACCGTACTGACCTGAAGAATAAAACCGCTTTATCAATTTTACCGCACGCGGAACGGTGTAAACGCACCACCCCAAAAGAAATTCATGAAACGCTGGTTTTTGTTCCTTCTGCGTCCCAAAAATCGGAATAAAAAGCGATCAAAAAATGTCACGTGCCCGAAAATGGTACCAATAAAAGCGTAAACTCGTCCCGCAAAAAATAAAACCTCACATGACTCGGTTGGTCAAAATGGAAAAATTATAGCTCTCAAAATGTGGTGATGCATAAACTATTTTTACAATAAAAAGTCTTTTAGCGTAGGACAGCTGCCAAAAATAAAACCCTGCCATAAATAGTAAATCAAACCCCCCGTTATCACCCCCTTAGTTAGGGAAAATAATAAAAAAAAATTTTTTATTTACTTCCATTTTCCCGTTAGGGCTAGGGTTAGGTTTGGAGTTAGAATTGGGGGATTTCCACTGTTTTGGCACATCAGCGGCTTTCCAAACGCGACATGGCGTCCTATCTCAATTCCAGCCCAAAAAAGTTAAACGGCGCTGCTTCCCTTCTGAGCTCTGCCATGTGCCCAAATAGTGGTTTACCCCCATATATGGGGTATCGGCGTACTCAGGACAAATTGCACAATAACTTTTGGGGGCCTGTTACTCTTGGGGAAAATAAAAATTGGGGGGTGAAAAGATCATTTCTGTTGAAAAAAAATGATTTTTTTTTTTTTTTTTTAATTGTACGGCTGTACGTTATAAACTTCTGTGAAGCCCTTGGGGGTTCAAAGTGCCCACCACATATCTAGAGAAGTTCCTTGGTGGGTCTAGTTTCCAAAATGGGGTCACTTGTGGGGGGTTTCCACTGTTTAGGCACATCAGGGTGCCATCCAATCTGAATTCCAGCCAATTTTGCAGTGTAAAAGTCAAACGGCGCTCCTTCCCTTCCGAACTCTGCCATGCGCCCAAACAGTGGTTCCCCCCCCCCCCCCACCACATATCAGGTATCAGCGTACTCAGGAAAAATTGCACAATAACTTACTCTGTCGCCTAATTGGGGGACACAGAACCTTGGGTGTTATGCTGCTGTCCACTAGGAGGCGACACTATGCATAATCTGAAAAAGATTAACTTTGGCTCCTCCTCTGCAGTATACACCCCTGGACGGCGTCGGCCTTCTCCAGTTTTTGCTTAGTGTCGCAAGGAGGCACACCTTTTTTCTTCCGTTTTTTTTCCTTTTTTTCACGGAAATACAGATGAAGAAAAGTGGGTCTCCAGCGAGACTCCCGGCATGGCTCCCTCCTCGGTCCCCTATTAGGGGTACCCGGTTGAGGTCGAGGTGGTTTTTTCCCCATGTCGCTCCCTCCCCAGTCCCTCGGGTCCTGGTTCGAGGTCGAGACCCCCCTCCTTCCCCAACCCCTTTAAGGGGTCTGGGTTGAGGTTGAGGCGAGGATGAAGACCCCCTGACGGTGACAGACGCACCCTCCCTAATCCCCCGCAGGGGGTATTAGGTTGAGACGCCTCAGGTAGGGTCGGAGATCAGGCAGCATTTCGCAGCTTCCAGGGACCCCAGGCTGGCTGAGGGATCCTGTTGGGGCCGGGGGAGGGTGCGGACTGGATGGCACAGCAGAGACAGGGTTTTTCTGCGTCCCTGTCTCTGCAACAGCAGCGGCTCCATAGCGCTTCAGGGGCACCCCATACAAAAACCGCTACCCCCACCGCTATCCAGTCGACCATTCTGGGGGGGTCTGGTACAAATCCGCCCCCCCCCCCCCCGGACTACCGCGCCGCTCTGGAGCCCTCCTGGGCATCATGCTTCTAATTTAGGACGCGGCTTCGGCCTAGCTGAAGCCGCCGCCTTTTCCCCGCCCCCCGGATGACCAAAATGACACACTGGAGTGTCATAGAAGGGGCGGATTGAGGCAGAAAGGGCGCGTTTTTACACAGCCCAGCGCGCCCTTTTCAGCTCTCCGCCCCCTCCTCCCTCTCCTCAGAGCCCCGGTGGCCATTTTTTCTGGATGAGATCCAGGAGAGGAGCATCACAGCGGTCTCTGGGGGGCACAGAACTTGGATCTGTCGGCGCTGGACCTAGGGGCACACCGGTGGGGTAAGCTCACAGCTGGGTTCTCATTACTCAGCTGTGAATCTATACTTCCTATAAGGCTTTCTGTGGGTTTCCTCTGCGTAGCCACCCCTGTACGATCCCTTATAGCCAGCCTCTGTGCACTATGCCGGGCTCAAGGAAGAGAACCAGGCAGGAATGTTTCTATGCATTCTGCACAGCCTGCAAAGCCACGCTCCCTAGTGGCAGCACGTATCCGCACTGCCGGGACTGCATCCAGAACTCTGGGTCAGAACCCCAGGGAGTCCCTACTGACGCTTCAGTATCACAGGCCACGCCGGAATGGGCAACTCGGATGTCTCAGTCTATGTCACAGTCCATAGACAACCTAACTGCTACATTACTGCAAGCTCTGCAGAGTCGGGCCCCGGCTATGGACGGTACACAGCAAACGGACAGCTTGTCTCAGGAACATGCTGCTTCCGACTCTCACAGACGTAAGCGGACCCACAGGTCTCGATCACCTGAGTCGCACTATAGCACAAGGTCGTCCCCCTCTAGGGAGAGACAGCGTCATTCCAGGTCTCCTGGGCAGTCCCCTGCCACAGACAGTGCAATTTACCACAGGGATCCCCCATCACAGAAGACCCCCGCCCCAGGTCGCCCTCCAGGGATCACCTTAGTGAGGCACAGGATTCGGAGGGCATCTGTGACTCCGACTCAGATAATGAAACGGTCAGGTCCGTGGTACCTTCTCCCCCTAGCAATACAGCGCTAGTTGAGGACATAATTTCTGCCATTCATCGGGTGCTAAAAATTCCAGAGTCGCCCCCGGAAGTCCCAGAACATAGGATTTGCTTCGAAAGTGTTCAAAAACCACCTAAGGTCTTCCCTAATCACGATGAGTTTGCGAAAATACTTGCCAAACAGTTTGCGCAGCCTGACAAAAAATTCGCTAATCGCAAATATTTGGAAGCGAAGTACCCCTTCCCACAGAAAGACACCAAACAATGGACAGATCCACCTGAAGTGGACCCTCCGGTTTCTAGGCTAGCAGCGCAGACTTTACTCTCTCTGCCGGATAGCTCAACCCTCAGGGACGCAGCAGACCGGCAAGTAGAACGCATGGCTCGTTCTATTTTCGAAGCGGCAGGCGCCTCTCTGGGCCCTGCATTTGCTTCAGTTTGGGAATCCAAGGCCATCCTGGCTTGGGCCAAAAAACTACAGGAGGGTCTTCAGGCTTCAAATCCTGAACTCTCGGACCAAGCGGTCCAGATGGCAGTGGTAGCAGACTACATGATTCATGCAGCCCTGGATTCTGCCAGAGGTGTAGCGGGAATAGCATCAAACGCCATCACGATCCGACGCATCCTCTGGCTGCGAGAATGGAAAGCGGATGCGGCCTCAAAGAAGTCCCTCACGCGACTTCCGTATTTTACTGGAAGACTTTTCGGCGAAAAGTTGGACACCATGATAGCCAATGCCACTGGGGGTAAGAGTACCTCTCTCCCGCAACTAAAACCGAAACGCACGTTTAAACTAAGAAACCAGACGCGATTCCGATCCTTTCGGAATTCCTCAGGCTGGTCCGTTTCGCGCCCAGTGCAAAACCGCAACCGTTCTCCACGCAGAGACAACCCACGGACTCAGCAGCGACCGGACAGGGCTTGGCAGTCGAAAGCAGGCCAAGCGAAACCCAAGGGAGGAAAACCTCAGAACTTCACTTCATCATGACTCGAGACCTCCGGAAGACACCCCACCAGTAGGCGGCCGACTTTTACTCTTTCAGCAAGTCTGGCTGCCTATTACAGAAGACAGGTGGGTCAGGGAAATAGTGTCTTCCGGATACAAGATAGAGTTCACTTCCGTTCCACCGAACCGGTTCTTCCAACACCACCAGAAAAGGCTCGTGTTTTCCACCAAGCGGTTTCCTCTCTCCTTCAATCAGGAGTTGTGGTGCCGGTTCCCGCGAACGAGAGATTCTGAGGATTCTACTCAAATTTGTTCGTAGTCCCCAAGAAAGGAGGCGGCGTCCGACCCATACTGGACCTAAAACAGCTCAACAATTACGTACGGGTCCGTCATTTCCGCATGGAGTCCCTCCGGTCCATCATTGCATCCATGGAGCAGGGAGAATACCTCGCCTCCATAGACATACAGGATGCGTATCTCCACATACCAATTGCTCCCGCCCACCAAAGGTTTCTCAGGTTCGCGGTCAACCAAAACCACTACCAGTTTGTCGCCCTTCCGTTCGGGCTCGCCACGGCTTCAAGAACGTTCACCAAAGTCATGGCGGCCACCATGGACGTCCTGCACTCAAGAGGCATCCTAGTCGTCCCGTACCTGGACGACCTCCTCGTCAAGTCTCCCACTTTCAAAGACTGCGAGGTCAGTGTCTCAATCGCTCTAGACACTCTGAGTCGCCTGGGATGGCTAGTCAACCTACAGAAATCGTCGACCATCCCAACTCGGACTCTAACATTCCTGGGAATGGTATTCGACACCGCCAGGGGCCAGGTGCTCCTTCCCAAGGACAAGACACTGGCCATCCGTCTGGGAGTTCGCACACTCCTTCGCAGTCCTCCTCGATCTCTCCGGTTTGCCATGAGAGTCCTCGGCCGGATGGCAGCAGCAATAGAGGCAGTGCCATTTGCCCAGTTTCACCTCAGGGTCCTTCAACTAGCCATGCTCAGATCTTGGGACAGGAACCCCTTCTCCCTCGACAGGGAGTTCAGGTTGACGTCATCAACCAGGAGGTCCCTGCATTGGTGGCTCAAACCAACCTCGCTTACACGAGGGAAGCCATTCCTCTCAGGACAATGGAAGATCCTGACTACCGATGCAAGCCTGACAGGCTGGGGGGCGGTGCACCTACATCACAGGGCACAGGGCAAGTGGTCACCGAGGGAAGTGACATTGCCCATCAATGTTCTGGAAATCAGGGCCATTCTCTTGGCACTGAGAGCCTTTCATCACTTGCTTGCAGCCTCGCACATACGGATACAGTCGGACAATGCCACGGCTGTGGCATACGTGAACCACCAAGGCGGGACCCGCAGCGCCCAGGCGATGAGAGAAGTGGCTCGTATCCTCCGCTGGGCGGAAGACACAAGGTCGGTACTTTCTGCGGTACACATTCCTGGTGTAGAAAACTGGGAAGCCGACTTCCTCAGCAGGCAAGGAATGGACTCGGGGGAGTGGTCTCTCCATCCCGAGATTTTTTTACCAGATCTGTCAACGCTGGGGAACCCCGGATGTGGACCTAATGGCATCCCATCTCAATACCAAGGTTCCCAATTTCATGGCCAGGACACACGACCCGCGGTCGCTCGGAGCGGATGCCCTGGTCCAGGACTGGTCCCAGTTCCGACTCCTGTACATTTTTCCACCCCTCCCCCTAATCGCCAGGGTCGTGAGGAAGATCAAGCAAGAGGGAGTTCCGACCATCCTCATCGCGCCAGACTGGCCCAGACGTACTTGGTACGCCGACATCGTCCAACTTACGGCAGACGCCCCCTGGCGTCTACCCGACCGTCACGACCTTCCGTCTCAAGGTCCGTTCTTCCACCAGAATTCAGGGGCTCTCAATTTGACGGCATGGCCCTTGAAACCTGGATTCTAACCCAGGCAGGTTTTTCACCGGCAGTCATTACAACTATGATCAGGGCAAGGAAGCCTGCCTCCGCCAAGCTCTATTATCGTACCTGGAGAGCTTTCTTTTCTTGGTGCGAATCTCATGGACAAGTCCCACTCCCTTATTCCCTCCCGAAGGTACTAGGTTTTCTTCAATCGGGCCTAGATGCCAAGCTATCCTTAAGTTCGCTTAAGAGTCAGGTGTCGGCGCTTTCAGTCCTTTTTTAAAAACGCATTGCTATTAAACCGCAAGTAAGGACTTTCATCCAGGGAGTTTCCCGATTGGTTCCTCCCTACAAACGTCCACTGGATACATGGGACCTCAATCTGGTCCTGACAGCATTGCAAGCTCCACCCTTCGAACCTCTTAGAGGAGTTCCACTCTCCATTCTGTCTCAGAAAGTGGTTTTTCTAGTGGCGATCACCTCGTTACGCAGAGTGTCGGAATTGTCAGCACTTTCCTGCAGACGGCCTTTCCTAGCCTTTCACCAGGACAAGGTGGTTCTCCACACGGTACCATCCTTCCTTCCGAAGGTTGTGTCCAACTTTCACCTTAATGAAGAGATTTCACTGCCTTCCCTTTGCCCGGTTCCGGTTCATAGAGTGGAGAAGGCTCTGCATACGCTTGACCTCGTCAGAGCATTGCGAATTTACGTGTCCAGGACTGCACCTTTCCGGAAATCTGATTCCCTCTTCATTCTTCCGGAAGGTAGTCGCAAGGGGTTGCCGGCTTCCAAGGCTACCCTTGCCAGGTGGATCAGGTCCACCATACATGAGGCCTACCGACTTAACAGTTCCCCTCTTCCGGCCGGTATCACGGCACACTCTACACGGGCAGTAGGGGCCTCCTGGGCCATTCGGCATCAGGCTTCGGCACAAAAAGTGTGCAAGGCGGCCACTTGGACTAGCCTACACACGTCTACAGTGTTCATACCCAGTCCTCAGCGGATGCGAGCCTGGGTAGACTGGTTCTGCAGGCGGCAGTACCCCAAGTCTAGGGGACTGTCAGCACAATATTCGTCCACTGCTTCCCACCCAGGGACTGCTTTGGGACGTCCCAAGGTTCTGTGTCCCCCAATGAGGCGACAGAGTAAAGGAGATTTTTGTGTACTCACCGTAAAATCTTTCTCTTAGCCTTTAATTGGGGGACACAGCTCCCACCCTGTTGCCCTTACGGGCCGTTGTTTCCTGTTGAGTTCTCATATTGTTCTTTGAGCTCGTACATAGTAGCCTTCTTACAGGCATGGTTATGTTATCTGGTTACGTTCCTCCTTATGCTTTGGCACAAAACTGGACAAGGCTGACGCCGTCCAGGGGTGTATACTGCAGAGGAGGAGCCAAAGTTAATCTTTTTCAGATTATACATAGTGTCGCCTCCTAGTGGACAGCAGCATAACACCCAAGGTTCTGTGTCCCCCAATTAAAGGCTAAGAGAGATTTTACGGTGAGTACACAAAAATCTCCTTTTTGTGTCCAATTTCTCCTGTTACCCTTGGTAAAATGAAAAAATTGAACCTGAAGTAATTTTTTTTTTTTTTTTTTTTCATTCAAAAAATTCCTGTGAAGCACCTGAAGGGTTAATAAACTTCTTGAATGTGGTTTTGAGCACCTTGAGGGGTGCAGTTTTTAGAATGGTGTCACTTTTTTGGGTATTTTCTATCATATAGACCCCTCAAAGTGGCTTCAAATGTGATGTGGTCCCTAAAAATAAAATGGAGGTGTAAAAATGAGAAATCGCTGGTCAACTTTTAACCCTTATAACTTCCTAACAAAAAAAAAAATTTGGTTCCCAATTTGTGCTGATGTGAAGTAAACATGTGGGAAATGTTACTTAAGTTTTTTGTGTGCCGTATCTCTGTGATTTAAGGGCATAAAAATTCAAAGTTGGAAAATTGCGAAATTTTAAAAATGTTCACCAAATTTCCGTTTTTTTCACAAATAAACGCAAGTTATATGAATGAAATTTTACCACTAACATGAAGTACAATATGTCGCAAGAAAACAATGTCAATCACCGGGATCCATGGAAGCGTTCCAGAGTTATTACCTCATAAAGGGACAGTGGTCAGAATTGTAAAAATTGGCCCGGGAGTTAACTTGCAAACCACCCTTGGTAGTGAAGGGGTTAATGATGAACTATTAATATGGACATACAGGTTATAGATTGCTGAGGAGTGCGACTCCTCATATCAGATGTGGTGTTGCTGAGAAATCCTCTTTTATCACTTTATATAAGTGACCTCTTCCAGGCTCCGGGGAGGATGGTGTCTGGAGATAACTCTGCCCCCAGAGCTTATTTTACAAGAAGAGGGAATTACCAGTGTGAGACAAGTAACTAACACTGAACTGGAGAAATGAACAGTCTTCTTGCAAACAAATTTTTTATCAATGACTTTCATTATGTGGCCCTTTTTTTAGAAAGAGTTATGCAGAATTTCGCACATTACACCCCCACTTAATAATTATAAAAAAAACACCAAACGGAACACATCCAGGCTCCACAATATTCATTGGAACTGTCTGCTTCCTTTTACATCAGTTATGAAGCATAAAGGGGCTGTCCCATGAGCAAAGTACATTTTAATTAATAGGTCTTGGAATGAAAATTTCCACAATTAAAGGTGTTACTTAAAAAAAAAAAAAAGTCCCTGTGCTGAGATAATCCTATAAATGTGCGCCTACTGTGTAATGGCTGTGTCTGACCGTACAGGAAACTTTGTGGAACAACCCCTTAAGTCCACAGACAAAAAATATCCCAATGCAAGTGTGAACGTAGCTCGACTTGAGCCTCATTAAATGACATGTTTCCCGTTGAGGAGGATAAAATAAACTGAAGTTTTTGCACACACCTGGACCAAAACAGTCTTGCTATTGGCACCACCATGATCTTTTCTGTGAGCTGTTGACTTCAGTCTAGCAAACTCTTCAGTAGATCCACAGTTGAAGTGATGTGCCCAGAGCATTATCTATTCCTCTACAATGGTATACACCTGGATCTGAAAGGTTACATACACATCGAGCATGGGTTCACCATACATCTTCCTAGAAGCTGTATTGAATGCCATGAAATGCCTGAAAAAAAACTTTGCTTTGTGTAGAACTGCTAATCTGGGTTTTTATGGGCTGTATACTCGGAAGCAATGTGATTTCAGATCATGAATATATGCCTGAGCTCTCAGTTGCACCTGTGTACAGTGTTACACCCTGGGTCCCCACCAGAGAAAATCATTCTTGTGGCCCACCATGTAGCTACATAGAAATAAATACAAGACCACCAATTGTGTGGTAAAATGTGCTAATATCGGGCTATAGTACATTTATTATCTTATAGAAACAGCTGGTACCCACATTTAGGTGCGAACTCTATGATCCATGACCTCTAAGCTGCACCATTATGTAGTAGTAAATGCAGCAATGTCTCAACAATATCTGGTGGATATTACTGCTGTGAATTTGCTGTGTCATTTCCATAGTAGAAATTCTGCAGCAAATACATTATGTAACTGCACCCACTAATAGTGGGGGGGGGGGGGCCCAAAAGCAGTTATGTGCGGCATTATTAGTGACATCGAAAGTGTTCCCTCACATCCCACCCATACACTTTTTATGGAAATCTTTCTGCCACCTATAAGGCCAAAACTTTTTAGGAAGTGCCTCATTTTCTTAGTGGTGGGGAATGACAACCTTTCCTCAGTCAGGTGAGACATAAGGAGGGCGGCCTCAGTCAATCAGGGGTGATAGGGATGAATGAGACTTCTGTTTCCTCATTAAGGCTACTTTCAGACATCCGATGTGTGGTGTCCGGCAGCGAAAAGCCGAGCCGCCGGATCCGGCCTGCAGCGGTGACACCGGATGTGTATGCGGCGTCTGATACGGCTCGGACAGGATTTAAGGAGCTGCAGGAGGAAGATACTGTACATCGGGGACGAGAGACAGCCGCCGAAGGGTATGGAGAGAGGGGAAGGGGTGGCGGTTAGAGAGACACATGTGGGGTTAACACTCAGTGTCCGGGCGACAGATCTCTCTCCAGGCACTTGTGGGGTTAACCCACAAGTGCCCGGCGAGAGAGATCTCTCAAGTGTCTGGGAGAGAGAGCTCGCTTGCCGGGAACTTGTGGGGTTAACACTCAATGTCCGGGCATGCGCTGTGTAAAAAGCCGTTCCGGCGCTGCAAAAAAAAACGTTGCAGGGAACGTTTTTTGCAGATGCCGGACAGGCATTTTTTGCCGTATCTGGCAAAAGCCGGACACGCCGCATGGCCATCAGGCGCAATGCAGCGATAATGCTAGTCTATGGGATAAAAGCCGCATCCGGTGACAACCGGCGCCGGATCCGGCTTTTACATTTTTCACCGCATCGCGCCTGATGCTAAACTGAAGTCTGAAAGGAGCCTAAGACTCCCTGTATTACCCCTGACTAAAGCCAATTCCCCCCTCCTTTTATTACTAGTCACTGTTGGGTTTGGCAGGGGTGCCTTTCAGTTAGTTGGGGTGATAATGTAGTCTGGTGCATAGATCAGACTTGCACTTGTTCTGCACTACCAGGGTGCCATCTGTCTCACTCTTCTATGGTGCTGGTGAGGAGGGGAGAGCGCTGTTCCATCCTGATGTCTGTTACCACTACTCCCAGTGTTGGGCAACTGGGAGAGTGATGTATTCATGATATTGCTGTGCTGGTGCCCACTGAAGAATGCTCCGGTGGGCCAGTCCGAAGTCTGATTCTGCCATGAGTGTCTTTACATCTGCTGAGCCTGATGGAACAGAGCATGATATGCGGAGCAACATAACATTGAAAGAGAACCATTTCCATGCTAGCATTAAAATGAATGGAAGAACTTTACAGTGCACTGTATGATACAATATCCCGACTGAGATCATACACTCTAGCCCCTTCCCATTGTGTAGTGGCCTGGTACTGGGAGCTTCTGTGAACAGTCAGTGGGCAGAGTCTCTGCCTCGACACTATTGCTCCCCAGTCTGTATAACCTGATGGAATAGTGTCCCGGTGTGAATTTTCCATGTGTGGTGGTGTACATTTCCCATAATAGGATTTTAAAGTATTTAGATTTTGTCGTAAGACTTGATGCTTTAATCGCTTTTGTTCATGGAAACTGGAATGTAGCAGGTTTCATATTTCTAATACTTGCCAAAGTACAGAGTTTGCTGTGCCCTGGTTAATAAGAGACTAATGTGATCAACGCATACCTTCTATTCTTTCAAGGAGTAAATGATTTATGGGACTTGTATGTGGTGATGGGTCTGGAGTTGGAGAGTAATTTAGTTTTAAAACTTTTCACTTTAAGGAATAGTTTCCCACTTGGAGTTCTTCTGTCAAGTTCAAGGTCACATTCCAATGTTTTACTCTGAGAAAGTTGGGCGAAGGCAAGATCGCTGCCATCTAGGATAAAACCTTTCTATGTTTGATGGTTCTGCTGCTGTAATTAGAAACAACCACTTGTCGCAATGTGATTCGGATAAACTTGTTCCAGACGGACTATTTCATGCGTATTGCGTTTAAAATCAGATTACATTCTGGGATATGAGCCATCTCATGTTTTCAAATTTATTTTTATTAAACACCTGCAGAGGCTGGAAAAACATTACCAATCCTAGGTACTTTCAGATGTATTCATGCTGGAAACTGAAGGGTCAAACACCCTGGTTTAATGATTGACCAGTGATTTGAGGCTGCAGGTGGGACAAGTATCCATCATCTAATACCATAGCGATCTATGTGCTTTGTGGCTCATTGCAGTGCTGAAAAGATTCGCATTTTGCATGATAACACAGGCCCCACTCTCATACATAAGAAAAAAGGACACAGGACACCGAGTTCTAAGTTTGGCATAAAATGGCCGTGGCGTTTATTTTGAGTTACTCAACAGCCAATTTTATTTAATCAGAACCATTAAATATCTCCATCACTGAATAAAATTACTATCATGACACAATCCTCCCTAAAACAGGGAGATTATCCACACGCCGTGCATATTAATGCATGCGCCCCCCCAAAAAAAAAACGCCACAGCCATTTTTCGATGTCCAGGCCAACATCTGAAAGGTGCACAAGGTCCCTTCTGTACATACCGGGGATCTTTTCTTTCAAGTCGACGTGTCTGTAGGAAAATCCATCAATCAAAACCATAAACCTCTGCATACTCCTGTTAACCCTTTTTCTTATTTTTTCAAAAAACGACATTGTGTTCTGCCCATAACAATCTAGGGACAATTTCTGAAAATACAAAAAATGATTTAAACAATTCCATTTTTAGTAAACTCAAATCCTTCCTCATGAAGGCTAATAAATCGAGAGTGTTAACTTTACCTAAATCGTTACCCCCATAGAACAACATGGGAAGGGAAGCAAAAGACCAGAAAAAGCCATACACCTGACAAATGCTATTGAGAACTCTGCTATTAGAAGTGGAAAGGAAGAACAAAGACGAAAGAATCTAATTAATAAAAATATTGGAGAAAGAGAAACCAATCACAAACTAAAATGTTTCTATACTAATGCACAAAGCATGGGCAACAAACAAGGAGAATTGGAACTACTAACACAGGAAAAGAAATATGATGTCATTGGAATCACTGAAACTTGGTGGGACAATACACATGATTGGAATACAAGACTAGAAGGATACAACTTATTTGCAAGAAACAGACTTGATAAACGAGGAGGGGGTGTCGCATTGTATGTTAGAAACGCGTATATCTGCACAGAGATTGAAGCTTCAGAGACTGGGAGTTCTGTGGAAACTGTTTGGGTAAGAATACAAGGACAGAACAATGGAAAGGACACCATTGTAGGCATTTACTACAGGCCGCCTGTGCAAGCTGAAGATATGGATGAACTCTTTATGCATCAAATGGCCAAGTTCTCCAAAAAATATGACATAGTTGTCATGGGAGATTTCAACTATCCAGACATTTGTTGGGAATCTCTCTCAGGCAAAACTAACAGGTCAAGGAAATTCTTATCCTCTCTTGCTGACAACTTTATCTTCCAAAAGGTAAGGGAGAAAACAAGGGGAACTGCTACCTTGGATCTAATCCTTATAAACAGGGAGGAAATGGTTGAGGAGGTAAAAGTGGCTGGGACCCTAGGAGGTAGCGACCATGCTATTTTAGAATTTTGGATAACTAGAGGCGGAAGACCTGTGAAGACTCAGACGTCAAGGTAAGATTTCAGAAAGGCAGATTTTAAGGGATTCAGAAAGAGAATTGGAGGGATCCAATGGCTGGATATCCTTAAAGACAAAAATGTCCAGGAAGGATGGGAAATCTTAAAAAATGAAATTCTCAAAGCACAGTTGTTAACAATTCCGAAAAGAGGGAAGAATAGGAAGCATTTAAGGAAACCAGGATGGATGAACACAGAACTTAAGCACATGCTAAAAAGGAAGAAAAAAATGTTTATAAAATGGAAAGAGGGAGGCATATCTAAAGAAGAATATAATGCTGTCTGCAGAACCTGCAGGGCACAAATCATATTAGCTAAAGCTGAAAATGAATTGAGGCTTGCAAGAGATGTCAAAAGCAATAATAAAGGATTTTGGGGATATGTCAAAAGTAAAAGAAAAGTCAAAGATGCTATAGGATTTTTACAGGATGAAAATGATGAAACAGTAAGACAGGATGTTGAGAAGGCTGAACTTTTAAATTCCTATTTTGCATCTGTTTTCTCTCAGAAAAGAAATGTAACATCAACTGTTATTCACTGTCCTATTAAGGGAATAGAAGAATCCAGGATATCTATAAACAGAAAGATAGTGAGGAAACACTTAGCTAACCTAAATGAATTCAAGTCTCCAGGTCCAGATGAATTACACCCCAGAGTACTGAAGGAGATAGCAGAAGAAATTTTTGAACCCCTCTCCATAATCTTTGAAAATTCTTGGAGAACAGGAGAAGTGCCAGAAGACTGGAAAAGAGCAAATGTTTTTCCTATCTTCAAAAAGGGGAAGAAGGTGGACCCAGGCAACTATAGGCAGGTGAGTCTGACTTCTATACCAGGAAAGATCTTTGAACAAATTATTAAACAACATGTATGTCAACACCTGGATAAGAATGAAGTGATTAAACAGTCAGCATGGGTTTGTAACTAATAAGTCATGTCAGACTAACTTAATTTCCTTCTATGACGGTATCACTGATTGGGTGGATCAAGGAAATGCTGTAGATATAGTATATCTTGACTTCAGCAAAGCATTTGACAAAGTCTCTCATACAATCCTTATTGAAAAAATGACTAAGTATGGAATGGACAAGGCAACTGTTAGGTGGATTCATAACTGGCTGAGTGGTCGTAAATGGCTGCACATCCAGTTGGAAGAATGTCTCAAGTGGGGTACCACAGGGCTCTGTCCTGGGCCCTGTATTGTTCAACATCTTTATCAACGATTTAGATGAAGGAATTGAGGGTAAACTGATTAAATTTGCTGATGACACAAAGCTAGGAGGGATAGCTAATACTAGAGAAGAGAGAGAGAGGATTCAAAAAGATTTAAATAAACTGGAGAAGTGGGCAGCAACTAACAGAATGGTTTTTAACAGGGAGAAATGCAAAGTACTACATCTGGGCAATAAAAATGAAAAAAGCATATATAGAATGGGAGGAATAGGGCTAAGTGACAGCACATGTGAAAAAGACTTGGGTATACTAATAGATCACAGACTGAATATGAGTCAACAGTGTGATGCAGCAGCAAAAAAGGCAAATGCAATTCTAGGATGTATTAACAGAAGCATACAGTCTAGATCACGTGAAGTCATTATTTCCCTCTACTCCTCTTTGGTCAGACCTCATCTGGAATATTGTGTCCAGTTTTGGGCACCACATTTTAAAAAAGACATCAACAAACTGGAGCAAGTTCAGAAAAGAGCGACCAGAATGGTGACCGGTCTGCAAACCCTGTCTTATGAGGAAAGGTTGCAGGATTTGGGAATGTTTAGTTTGCAAAAGAGAAGACTGAGAGGAGACTTAATAGCTGTCTACAAATATCTAAAGGGCTGTCACATTGTAGAAGGATCAACTTTATTCTCATTTGCACAAGGAAAGACTAGAAGCAATGGGATGAAACTGAATGGGAGGAGACACAGATTAGATATTAGAAAAAACTTTGACAGTTAGAGTGATCAATGCGTGGAACAGGCTGCCACGAGAAGTGGTGAGTTCTCCTTCAATGGAAGTCTTCAAACAGAGGCTGGACAGACATCTGACTGGGTTGATTTAGCGAATCCTGCTTTGAGCAGGGGGTTGGACCAGATGGCCCAGGAGGTCCCTTCCAACTCTACTATTCTATGATTCTATGATTCTGTGAAATGCAAAATTATTAAATCAGAATACGGATGACTCTTTGACAGCTGTTGCATAAATCCAACCAAATTTTTCCATAACATTCCTCTTCTGCTAAACCAAAAAATGTGGCGGGAAGAAGTATTAAATGAGAGATTCTCTGTATAGTACCGCATCGTCGCCCTTTTTTCGGCCCAATAAATATACTAGTGTCCGATGATCCACACAATTAGCGGATCTACAAAATGAATAAGATGTTAGCATTCCTATAAATTTGGCCGAACATACAATTTGAACCTTTTCGATTCCCACCTTCCAATTTTCATTATATTATTGTCTTGAAAACCCAACCTAGCCGCTTCCGTTGCTGCTTCAATACGAAAAGAGTGCGATGTGATTTTTATCTTTTTTTTTTTTTTTAAATAAAATTAAATTGAAAAACAGTCACTGGTATACTATTGCGGTGAAAAAAATGAACCTTCTAAACTTGGTCTCATGCTAAGCCATCTCTTCACACTCGAGACTGGACAAATGACTGAATCCGAGATTGCAGATAAACTGAAGCTCCTCTTCCTAACTGATCCGTTTTTGACCTTTTTATAAATAAAACGACAGAGGATTCAAATACCTTTACATCCTCCATTAACAGGCCAGAAGGTGAATTTTTTTGATTTGAGAATCTATTTCCCCGACACGAAGAGCTGCAAAAAAATGTAAATGTTGCTGAAAACAAACAACTTTCTTCAAAATTGTCGCAAACCGATGGGAGAGACAAGCAAATATCTTTTAGCAAGCGAAATGATATGGGACGACGATCATCCTGTTT
This sequence comes from Dendrobates tinctorius, assembly GCF_039654945.1. Classification (NCBI taxonomy): domain Eukaryota; kingdom Metazoa; phylum Chordata; class Amphibia; order Anura; family Dendrobatidae; genus Dendrobates; species Dendrobates tinctorius. The sequence continues at coordinate 71,353,384 of NW_027361676.1, read as the reverse complement.
AAAATTAGCCCTTCTGAACTGAATCCTTTTAAAAATTGTTTCATTAAAAAAAATTGTCATTCAATGGTTTCTTGCCCAAAGATTTAAGGAAAAATGAAACACCAGCAATGTGTTTTGCGAACGTTGAAGAAGACAGACCATTCAAAACCAAATGCTCCGCAAATTTCAGAGCTGTTTCTTCCTTAGCTTTGTTATATGAGTAACCGTTTGCTGTACAAAATCTTATCCATACATTCCAAGTGCCCGAATACTCGGACCAAGTTTTTTCAGCCAAGGACTTTCCAATAAAATATTGAATTAGACCTGTACTATGTCCCATATATTCTCTGGGCAAATCGTTCCTTCTTTGTCGGCTCCGGGAACATGCTCCAAAAACTTTGACCACTGGCGGTGACAAATAAGTTTAGCACAATCATTAATTCATTTGAAAATGACGCTTTTAACCAGATATTACAGTCCATACAGGCAAGAACTAACGGCCTAAGAATCTGTTTAGCCCATCTGTTTTCATCCGAAAATGTATTAACATAACCTAAAAACCAAACCCTGGTTGTTAGAATGAAAAAATATACGCTTATTGCAAAGGCTAGGTCCCCACAAAAGAATGGCTACATATATGGCGAAAAGGTCTAAAATTGCTCCCTTCTTAATATTACTGTAAGACCAAGAACTAGGCCATCTGTTTGCCGACCAGTGCAATTTATAAGCTAAACCAAAACCTTTTGATTCGTCCATAAAAATATACAAATCCAAATCTTCGGCAAATACAAACCGGGTCTGCCACATTTGTCTTGCCATTAAATTTAGATGGGAACCACAACCAAGTTTTTAAATCCTCAAGCTCACTACCTAATCTCAGGTGTGAATTAGGCGCAAGGTTACCTGCTGTGGCATCGTATAGCCTTCTTGAAAAAACCCTACCCATGGGTATGATTTTTAAGCATAAGTTCAAGGAACCTAATAACTGCAAATTTTTCAATAAAACTTTTTCCTTCGACAAAAACAGACTAATCATATAGCAAATGTCAATCTTTTCAGCAGGGAGAGAGCATGTCATAGATTCGGAATTCTGAAGAAGTACAAGGAGACGCTTTTTTTTTTTTTTTTTTTTTTTTTTCCCATCGGTATTCCAAAATGCTCGCAAACTTTAACAAACTTATCCATCAAAGCAAAACAAACGTCAGAGTCTCTGGGACCAATAAACAAGAAATCATCAAGATAATGCACTACTCCGCCGCCTTTTGATTTGGACTCCACTACCCATTGAAGAAAAGTTGAAAACGTCTCAAAATAAGATAATGAAAACCCCATAGGGAGACATCAATAAAAAATTTATCTTTAAAACAAAAACCAAGGGAATTGAAACCTCTTGGATCAACTGGTAACAACCTGAACGCAGCTTTTATGTCAGATTTTGCTAGCAATGACTTGTGACCAAAACTTTGCAGAAACTCCACTGCAACATCAAATGAAGTGTACTTCCCTGAACAAATTTCCGTATCCACTTCATCCTTTAGGGAACTTCCTATGGGATACGATAAGTGATGAATCAGTCTAAACGAACCTACCTCTTTTTTAGGAACTAAGCCCAATGGAGAGACCCTGAAATTATCAAACGGAGGAGAGTCAAATGTGCCCTCTACTCTACCTGCTTCAATCTCTTTTAATATATTTTCCTCGACTATCATTGGATAATCTAACGCTGATCGCAAGTTGTTCCATTGTTTCCAACCAGTACCTGAAAATGTTGGAACAAAAAATCCGTTACAGAAACCATTTTTCAGCATGTAACTACTCTCCGTCTCTGGGTACATTTCTAACCATGGGACCATATTTTGTAACGTCACTGGAGTCAGCGCTCTTTGAAAGTGCATCTTTATTGGGTCTTTGCTGACCATTTTGTGACTGACGTTTGAAGCATCTAAACATTGCATGTGTACCACCGCAAAACGAGCACTCATGGCGAAAATGAGTTTGCAGCCCATTTACAGCTTGATTCGTGAATGCAAAACGCACCCCTTTTTTTTACTAGGTGTAGCCATTTTCTGCTTATATGATGGGAACTTCTGGGGCAACATCAAAATTAGCCATAATCCCAGGTCTTTTTTTACCCCATGATAGGTTAGGGTGCATGGCTAATTTTTGACGAAATGCTTCGTCATATTGTAACATGACATGCCCACACAGTTCCGATATGCATCCAAAATTGAATCTAAATGCTGAAACAGACTCTAACATAACGAAGGGTGTTTTTCACCCATTACAGAAGCATAGATGGCAAATGCTTGAAGCCAATTATTAAATGACCTCTGAATAACCACCCGTTTCTTTTCTTCCTGTTCATCTTTTCTTTCATATCTATGATATTGTTCTTTAATTGACGGTAAAAGGGAGAAAATATCAATGTATTCCCCGTGCCAAATTTGTTCTTTTACTGACATATTAATATGGAAACCAAGTGGGGACATCTCACATGCCAAAGATTCTTTTAACATTACTTCTGGCAGCCCTGGTTTTACAACTACTCTTCTGCTGGCTGCAACCTCATGAGGGCGTAACACTGGGGCTGTTCCTGTAGACATACATTCACTTAACACTTCTTTAACCTAACTCTTAAGATTAGCATACAAGGGGGTAGATAAAGGGACATTAATAATCTCGCCCCTCTGATCCTGTGTGTCGACCGGGTCCAAGGAAGCTTCTGTACTCAAGCCTGTCACGGCAGGCGAATGCTGCTGAGTAGATGATTCCTGGCATACTTCGATATCCATTGCCGTTGAGACTGTTCTCCATGATAAAGCCACAGCCTCGCTGTCTTCATTTGCACAGACCTCTGCTGAACGCTGCCTGGCTTGTACTGGGGTTCCCTGGGCCGCTGCAGCGCTTTTACGGCTGTCGTGGCTAGATGTCTCCGTTAACTTCAAATTCACCGCTGTTTCCCCGGGTGCTCCTCCCCGTCGCCTCACTGATGTGCCGGTGGCTGTGTCTGATGACGTGGACTGGTTTCGCTGGAGTTCTCGCGTTTTGCTGCCTGTGTTCCGGTGTGACTTCTGACTCATATCGCGCATATCCTGTGCGTGGTCAGCCTACCTGGATGCCTGCGGCGGAGGGGAATATGTAACCCGGGCTCTCCGATCCCTCCCGGAGCTGCGACATGACTACACCAGGATGGAAACCGCTCCGGAAGAGTGTGGAGGAGGTGAGGATCCTGACAACGGAGCCGGTAAACCCACCGGAATGGGGGCCGGTTCAGTAAGGTGACCGGCCTCTAGGCAGCTCCTTAACCACTGGATGCTGCCTTCTTCTTCCCTCATAAGTAACTGCTGAAGTAATGAATCCATCCTGCTTATCTTGAAATCTTCTTGAGGTAAACTGAGGTAACTGTCTCACACAGCTGATTATATAACAAGTTCTTCCTGCTCATACTCTGTCAGCCAATCAAAACAGGTTCAAAAAAAGAGCGGGAAGCCAAATCTACCTGACAACAGGGAACATGCTCATGAAATATCACAGCTTACTGAAACATTAACTCTTTGTAAACCAGAGCTTAACAAGCCAACTGAACACCACCATCAAATTAATAGTTGTGGGAGCCGTGTTATCATGCAAACCCCCCCCCCCCCTTGTATTCACTAAGGGGAGGGCGTTCATTATTTTGGTATGTATGACCTCTGTGTACAGTGGCAAAACCATCATAAGGGTAAGTTCACACTGGGCGTTTATGCTTCTTTTTTTTTTTTTTTTTTTTTTTTTTTTTTTTTTCTGCAGCAAAACCTGATTTCTTGGCAGGAAAGAAGCTGCGGCCAAAATGCAGGTTTAGGTGCGTTTTGTGTGTTGGTTTTTTTTTTTTTTTTTTTTTTTTTTTTCTTGGCAACTTGTGTTTCTTTGTGCATAGTGCCCCCATTACTTTTCTGCAGAAAAAACGCTGAAAATACCTGCATTTTTTCAGCACTTTTTCAACACCCATTCAAACCTATGGGTGAAAAACATAGCAAAAACAGTGACATGCTCTATGTCCCAAAAAATCAGCAAAGCACAAAATCCTGATGACACAAAAAACAAATGTGTGTTCATGAGATTTCTGAAATCTGATGGGCTTTGCTGGTACTGTAAAAAGCAGCTGAAAATTCCCAGTGTGAACTTACCCTAAGTGATCATCGTTGTAATCCTTGACAAAGTTGTAGAAGAAAACCTCCTAGAAGACGCTCTCCGGACGTGTCAGTATTGGACAATGTCAGACTATGCAGGAATAAGCATTTACTAATACATGGGGCACTGATGAAAGCAGATATGCTCCACAGCGTTATAAGAACAGATGCTCCAGAATTACTTGTTTCTCAGGAATACAAGGATTTGCTGAAAGTCACATCAGGAGTACAGACCGGTTCTCACTGAAAAGTAAAATGCGTATTATATGATTTATGTTTGAGTTATTTTACTGCTGTGCTTGACTTGAGGCTGATTCCTCTTATATACTTTTTTTTTTTTTTTGTATGTATGTGCTCGTGTATAGTGATTTTAAGATTGGCTTGACCTTTAAGGGGGTTTTACACTAAGCGATATCGCTAGCAATATCGCTAAAACGTCACTGGTTTTGTGACGTTATAGCGATATTGCTAGCGATATCGCTATGTGTGATACTTACCTCCGACCGGCTCCCCCGCTGTCCATCGCTGATCGCGCGGCTCCATTTCTCGTCAGCTTCCTGCTGTGTGAGATGAGCGACGCTGGACGCGGGCGGGAGGACGTCAGGATCGCTGTGTGTGAAAGGTTAGTATCATGCGCTGCGTCGCTGCTGCATCGCTGTGAGATCTTTCTGTATGAAAGCTCACTAGCGATCATTTAGCGATGCACCAGCGATCCTGACCGGGTCAGATCGCTGGTCGGATCGCTGGTGCATCGCTAAATGTAAAAGGGCCTTTACAGCGCTTTGTTGATATTAATCACAATGGAAGCATTGTGTATAGATATGTGCATGGAGTTAACAAGATGTGGTCTAAATCTATTGTCACTACATACAGGGACATAAGTGAGTTATCTGGGCAACATAAGGGAAGGGTTCAAAAACAGCAAGTGACGATTGTCCTTTCGCCGGTTGCCCAGATGGGCACAGTACCTGATGCATCTAATTCCTGTTATAAGGCCGGGGTCACACTGGCGAGGAATACAGCCGAGTGAGAGGCGCTAAAAGCACGCATTAGACACGGACCAATGATTCTCTATGGGGTCCCTCGCACCAGCCGTATATTTCTCATCTGTATTCTACGGTCCGTGCCAATCGGAGCATGCTGCGATTGTCGGCGTACTACACCCGTAGTACGCCAATGCAAGTCTATGGGTGCGCAAAAAATACGGATTACACACGGAACACACACGGAACACACATGTGACTTGCGAGAAATACGCACTCGGTGTCTTTTAGCAAAGGCGGCAATTCAGTGCGCTATACAGTAAACTCACACTGACAGGTTTAATAAAGAAACGAAAGAATAGATATATACACATAGAATACATATATATATATATGCATTCTATGTGTATATATCCTTTCGTTTCTGTTATAAACCCTGTCATAGGGCTCCATTATACAGTCATATGTAAAAGTTTGGGCACCCCTATTAATGTTAACCTTTTTTCTTTATAACAATTTTGGTTTTTGCAACAGGTATTTCAGTTTCATATGTCTAATAACTGATGGACTCAGTTATATTTCTGGATTCAAATGAGGTTTATTGTACTAACAGAAAATGTGCAATCTGCATTTAAACAAAATTTGACCTGTGCAAAAGTATGGGCACCCTTATCATTTTCTTGATTTGAACACTCCTAACTACTTTTTACTGACTTCCTGAAGCACTAAATTGGTTTTGTAACCTCATTGAGCTTTGAACTTCATAGCCAGGTGTATCAAATCATGAGAAAAGGTATTTAAAGTGGCCACTTGCAAGTAGTTCTCCTATTTGATTCTCCTATGAAGAGTGGCATCATGGGCTCCTCAAAACAACTCTCAAATGATCTGAAAACAAAGATTATTCAACATAGCTTTTCAGGGGAAGGATACAAAAAGTTGTCTCAGAGATTTAACCAGTCAGTTTCCACTGTGAGGAACATAGTAAGGAAATGGAAGAACACAGGTACAGTTCTTGTTAAGCCCAGAAGTGGCAGGCCAAGAAAAATATCAGAAAGGCAGAGAAGAAGAATGGTGAGAACAGTCAAGGACAATCCACAGACCACCTCCAAAGACCTGCAGCATCATCTTGCTGCAGATGGTGTCACTGTGCATCGGTCAACAATACAGCGCATGCATAACGCCTTTTTGTATGACCAAACAACTCAATCTTTGTTTCATCAGTTCACAGGACCTTCTTCCAAAATGTAACTGGCTTGTCCAAATGTGCTTTTGCATACCTCAGGCGACTCTGTTTGTGGCGTGCTTGCAGAAACGGCTTCTTTCGCATCACTCTCCCATACAGCTTCTCCTTGTGCAAAGTGCGCTGTATTGTTGACCCATGCACAGTGACACCATCTGCAGCAAGATGATGCTGCAGGTCTTTGGAGGTGGTCTGTGGATTGTCCTTGACTGTTCTCACCATTCTTCTTCTCTGTCTTTCTGATATTTTTCTTGGCCTGCCACTTCTGGGCTTAACAAGAACTGTACCTGTGTTCTTCCATTTCCTTACTATATTCCTCACAGTGGAAACTGACAGGTTAAATCTCTGAGACAACTTTTTGTATCCTTCCCCCTGAAAAGCTATGTTGAATAATCTTGGTTTTCAGATCATTTGAGAGTTGTTTTGAGGAGCCCATGATGCCACTCTTCATAGGAGAATCAAATAGGAGAACTACTTGCAAGTGGCCACCTTAAATACCTTTTCTCATGATTTGATACACCTGGCTATGAAGTTCAAAGCTCAATGAGGTTACAAAACCAATTTAGTGCTTCAGAAAGTCAGTAAAAAGTAGTTAGGAGTGTTCAAATCAAGAAAATGATAAGGGTGCCCATACTTTTGCACCGGTCAAATTTTGTATAAATGCAGATTGCACATTTTCTGTTGGTACAATAAACCTCATTTGAATCCAGAAATATAACTGAGTCCATCAGTTATTAGATATAGGAAACTGAAATACCTGTTGCAAAAACCAAAATTGTTATAAAGAAAAAAGGTTAACATTAATAGGGGTGCCCAAACTTTTACATATGACTGTATGTCCATTTTGCAAGCCTGCAAGAAAATCTCGCCATACAGATGCTTACATGCGCAAAATACGCGACCAAACCTTGATTACGGAGGACATGCGGAGCACTGTTTAGGGGCCATTCATCCGTATTACGCATGTAAAATACTGACCGTATTTTGCGTCGGTTAGTGTGACCCCAGCCTTAGTCAGAGAGTAGCAAGATCTCCAGTCCAGGCCATTATTGTAATGGTCAGTCACCTTTTTGGTATATGTTGGTAATCATTGTCTTTTTTTTTTCTTTTTAACCAGGGACAAGAACTTGCACGTAGATCCACTCTACTGGACAGTGATGAGATCATCACGTACTATTATGATGACTGCAGAACGGTATATGACGTGTTTCAGAGAGGCCTGCGAGTGTCAAGTAAGAGGCTTTTCTTTGATTTATATCGGTTTTCTATCAGGCTATGTTCACACGTTGCATTTCTGCAGCGTTTTTTTTTTTCTGCAGGCAAAACCTGCTCTCTTGGCGGCAATGAAGCTGCTTAAAGCAGGTTTTGCTGCATTTTTATTATGCTGAAACATGGTTTAGGGCCTGTTCCTTAGTATTGGGCACCAAAAACTCAGCAAACCTGATCCCGCATGGTGGTGTTTTTTTTTTTTTTTTTTCTCTTTCTTTCTTTAAAGCCTCTTTAAAGAATGACTTTCATTATCTTTTCTAGATAATGGACCTTGCTTGGGGCATAGGAAGCCTAATCAACCTTATCAGTGGATATCCTATCAAGAGGTAACTATGACTGAGACCAATTCATAGTTGTATACTAATTGTGCCCAATTTATTTGCCAATGCTTCAGAGAGCTGTTAGGGTGGTTTCACATTAGCGTTTCAGGCCGCAGTGTCGGCCTGCGCACGGCTGCCGCTAAGCCCCGCCTCCGGTAGCTCCGCCTATGGGCACCTGACTCTGCATGTGACCTGTGTCCCCTATCTTTAGCACTGGGGGCGCAGGCCGTGTGCATGTATGCGTTTGGCGGCGCATGCATCCTTTTGACGGTGCGCCAAACGCAACCTGTTGCAATTTGGTGCTCTCGGCGCACCGTCAAAAGGACGCATGCGCCACCAAACGCATACCTGCGCACGGCCTGCGTCCCCAGTGCTAAAGATAGGGGACAGGGGTTGCATGCAGCGTCATGTGCCCATAGGCGGAGCTACCAGAGGAGGCAGGGCTGGGCTTAGCGGTGGCCGTACGCAGGCCGACGCTGCGGCCTGAAACGCTAATGTGAAACCACCCTTAGATGAGGGCTATTCCGCTCAACTTTCTTCATATACACTATATTTTACAGGTACAGTTTGAGCTATATTTGTCATTCTGGTAATGCTTTAGCCAAATGCAGTACATGCATGTGTGACCTGACACTTTTTGGCAAGAAAAAAGATTCTTGCTAAAAATTGTGCTTAATAGTCTGGAGGCAGCTTCCTACAATTAACTAACAAATGCAGATAATCCTTCCCCATCACTGAGAGATCTTCTCTCTTCCCCTGCTGACACTGATCAGCCAGATCTGTGCAGGGCAGGAGGGGAAGCTGCCAGGACCTATACATTACTATATCTGCACAGATGCTGCAGATCCTGACTTGCTGAAGCATTTTTCAGGTCATGTGATCAGTCACATGCATGGAATGAAGGAAAATGCACTTTTTTTTTTTTTTTTTTTTTTTTTTTAATTTTTCCTTCTCATCTAAAGGTGTCTGACAGGGCAGAGTATCTGGGATCTGCCTTGCTGAACAGGGGTTGTAAACCAAGTTCTGAACAGTTCATTGGCATTTTTGCACAAAACAGACCAGAGGTAAGATGTTCCACTCGACTCATTGTTAGTGAAAACACAGCACTGGATATTGCAATGAAAAGATCTGTTTTTATACTTGCATCAATCCTAATATTTATGTATAAATATATTCCTTTATTTTACACTGTGGTGTATAAGCGATTGTTGTATACAGAGTGCAACATGTTTCTTACCGATGTCGTAATAAAAGGTCTTGCATGTAATTTCTTGCCATTGTTGAGACTAATGTGACGACAATGTATGAACCCTCTGTTTACAGTGGATAATCACAGAACTGTGCTGCTACACCTACTCCATGGTGGCTGTGCCGCTCTACGACACCCTCGGAGCTGAAGCCATTACCTATATTATAAACAAAGGTACTCTTATTTCTGGCTCGTCAGGTTTATATTACCTGTACATCAGGAGCATTTATGAGTTTTACTATTATAACTGCCGTTCTTGTAATTCACGTTGCTTATTTAGTTTTGACAGAATTTTTGGGGAATGGCGCCGTGGCTTTTTGAGAAATGTAAAACCAACATTCTTGTACTACGAGACAATGGTGAACTTATTTTAATCTCCTTCTCCATTTTTATTTTTTTAGCGGAGATCTCTGTGGTGTTCTGCGATAACACTGAAAAAGCTAAATTACTACTGGCGAGTGTAGAAAATGGAGAAACCTCCAGCCTTCGTACAGTTGTGCTTATGGATCCCTTTGATGAGGATCTTGTGGAGAGAGGCAAGAAGTGTGGGGTTCAGATTGTCAGCCTGCGTGACATGGAGGTCAGTCATGGTTAAGTAATGCTTGTTTCTATTGGGTTTTACTTTTGTTAATCGGAGCACGCTGATGGCGCTCTGCAATCACAATGACTGTTGCGCTTGTTGTTCGGCAGCTGCGGTCTGTCTAATCATAAGTTGGCAACCAGTTAAAGTGTAGTCTCCTTAACCTGCTCGTTCTCAGCTAATATGCTTTTTTACAGTAGTCCTTATCTATCCTTATTCTAAAATACCTTAAAAGCATGATACTTTGGATCAATGGCTGCACAGAAGTTTTGAAAGCTTTAGGACAGGATGGTTAAATGTGTATTTTTCCTTCCCTCTTCTCCTCCTCCTATTATGTAAAGGGGTTGACCACTACTAGGACAACCCCTTCCTGACTAAATGTTCGACCCCCCCCCCCCAATAAAATAATAAAGCTTATACTTTCCTCCAACGCCGTTCCCGCGGTGTCGGTGCTTGCTGTCCCTGGGGTTGTGATGCGGTGTTGTGACGTGATGCCTGGCGCCCAATCTGCGCTGGCGTCAATGTCTCCGCCTTCGGACAACTGAACATAAAGAAGAAGCCAGAGCTGCAGCTGATCCTGGACTTCCTCTTCATGTTCAGTTTGTCCAAAGGTGGAGAAAGTGATTCCAGCTCTTGATTGCGTGCCGGCGTCACAACACCGCATCACAGCCCCTGGGAGAGCAAGTGCCGACACCGCGGGAATGGCGCTGGTACAAGAGGCGAGTATAGGCTTGAATTTCAGGGCCGAACATTTAGTTTAAGAATGGGTTGTCCTATTAGTGGACAACCCCTTTAAATCTTGACACAGTTGTATGGGGATGAAGTAATTTGGATATTTGTGTAGCCTAGGACATCCACAGTAAGGGTACCGTCACACTTGGCGACGCACAAGCGATCCCAACCACGATGCAACCTAGTAGGAATCGCTGGTGCGTCACTACGAGATCGCTGGTGAGATGTCAAACGGTCAGATCTCAACAGCGACGCAGCCAGCAACGATAACATAACGATAAGACGGTCGTTGGGACTCTGTCTCTCAGACCTGTAGTATTGAGGTTGTTCGTCATTGTCCCTGTCAAACAGTGATGCATGCTGGCCAGCGGGACACCAGCGATCAAAAAATGGCCCAGGACATTCGAGCACGATCAGCGACATCGCAGCAGGGGCCCGCTCGCCGCTATGTGTGACGGGGGCTTAAGTTCTGTAGGTTTTTCTTCCTTTAGTGTTTTAAATATACTTCTTTTTTTTTTTTTTCTTTTTTTTTTTTTTGTCTCCAATCCAGGAAGAAGGAAAGCACCATCATGAGAGACCTAAGGTGAGTTGAGGTGCATTCAAGGGCGTGAGATTTCAGGAGACTTACTGACTTTCTTCAGGTCTTTCACTTTTTTTTTTCTTATACCAGAAGTGTTTCATGAATTATTCTCATGCAAAAAAACAAACCTAATGGAGGTTTCTCGTGCTACTCTTAAAATGCGCTAGGAAGGCATTCATCCCCCCCCCCCCCCCCCCCTTAATTTCTACTCGTTGTGTGCTCTGCTTCCTTAACAGCATGGATAGAACGCTCACGAGAAGTCAGACGGGTTATAGTTGCCTTAGTTGTAGTTTAAAAACATGAATTTGTTGGTCTCCAAAGAAAATTCTAAGATATAGATTATTTTAAGGGGAATATGTAACTTAGCATGGTTATAAAAGGGGATGTTACCCCAACAAAATGACCCATATTAAATGCCAATGCATCTGTAGACCACCAATGGTCTTATTTCACCAGCAAAGATTGCATCTCCATGTGATCAATATGCAGCAATGACTGACCAGAGCTAGCGGGGTACTGTAAGGACATTGGCACTGGAGTGATTGATAGGTGGTTGAAGAGGGGGGGGGGGGGGGGTTAGCAAACAACTCTTTTGTGATATGTTTTAAATGTGTTTCCATACCTTTCAGCCACCAAAGCCAGAAGACCTGGCAGTAGTCTGCTTCACAAGTGGGACAACAGGTGATTATTTTCATTCAGTAGTGAGAAGCCTCTGAATTTTGCTCGCTGTTAAACTGCAATAAGTGAATGTGGGGGTTTTAGGTGGTTTCCTGAGCTTTTTTTTTTTTTTTTAATTGGACTTGTATTGTATAAACTAGCGAGTGGTCCGCTTACTCCTGTTACCCTCTTCACATCTTTAGAAACCAGATGTTGAAAAGTCTGAACCTTTTAAAAACAGCAGATTGTTTTTAAACATAAATGCATATCTTCATTCCGCCACAAAAGCCCACCCGGCTGAAAGACATTGTGGGCAAATACCGTTAGGAAGAGCAGCTCTGAAATGTAAACTGCTGCTCTAATCTCACAAGTGAGAAACCAAGCAGAGCCCGGAGCAGAGGGCTTATTGGTTACCTGGGGTGTGTATATTGGTGCCACGCATTAGCGCATTTTACAGTAACGTGTCGTGTTCAGAATAAATGCGGCGCATACAACTTAAAACCGATGAATAGTGTTACAAGTCATTTATTTACAAATCTGTCTACATGTTGTGCTTTTTTTTTTTTTTTTTTTTTTTTAATCCTCCCACTAGGAAACCCAAAAGGTGCAATGCTTAGTCACAAGAATATTATCAGCAACAGTGCTGCCTTTCTTAAAGTCACAGAGGTAATTGTTCCTGGGCTTTTCTGTTCAGCTTATCTAGCAATGTATCGCCACCCAGCTTTTTACAACGTTATTTGCCATCACCCGGTGTGTGTGCTTACTATTTCTTTACTAATGTGGTTTCTAATCTTGCATGCACTTGAACTGAATCTGTTATGAAGGGATATTTCCGTGTAGTGCAGCCAAAGGGAATTGCCGCCTTCAGTTTATGATTTGGGTGCAGTCGCACAGATGTACTGCAGAAACGCTTCTGAAAATTTCAACATTGTCCTACTGAGCAGTGATGAGAAGTAACAATTTTTGTTAAAAGTCTCTGCATTATGACATATGCAGAAAAAATGACTGATTCTACAATCCTATACGGTTGTAGAGCTCATAATATTGACCATCAAACCTGAGTCAATATCTTGACCTGCATTAAAGGCAATCTGTCACTAGGATCAACCTTCCTAAGCAAATGTATGCACCGGACACAGATCTCCCTGAGTATCTGCCTCCAGAGATTGATATAAAACAGTCTGCTTTCCAAATCAGTATATCTCACACTGTAAAGCCTCCTTTCACTTAAAATCTCTGGAGGCAGATTCTCACACAGACAATTGTCCAGACCATAGATCTGAACAGCTCATTTGCATAATAAAAATGGATTTCTGTTGAATAACATCAGATTACACATATCGAGGTATAATTTTATTCAGCTTTCTATGACCTACATGCCCATATACAGCAGCTGACTTGTGTATTAAACACGTTACCAATTTTCTGATTTAATATATTTCTAAAGATGCTGTTGACATGAAATTCTCACCAGATGTTTAACAACCCATCCAATTCACACAGGAAAAGACATCAAATCGTGATGTCTATAAATGAAGTTGTGTAGTAATGAGAAATGACACATAGAAAAAGTATTCAACACTCTTGCATGACTGTTTCAAGATGCCTCCTGTATGGAAAAACCAAATGCATGCATTGCTCAGGTATGAGTTTAGGCCCATTCTTCCACACACTCGTAACATCATAACTGTTTCGTGGGCTTCGTCTATAAGATCTGAGCTTTAGTTCCTTCCTTACATTTTCTATTATATTCAGCTCAGGTGATTGGCTGGGCCATTTTAGCTGCTTTATTTTTTTTTCTCTCTGAAACCAATTGAGCGTTTCCTTGGCTGTGTGTTTGGGATCATTGTGGTGCTGAAATGTCCACTCTTGTAGATGGCGGGAGATTTTTGTCAAGAGTTAATTGGTACATTTGTCCATTCATCCTTCCATCAGTCATATGAAGTTTGTCATTGCCATATGCTGAAAAACGGCACCATACCATGATGTTCCCACCTCCAAATTTCACTGTTGGTGTGGTGGTGTTTGGGTGATATGCAGTGCCTTTTGGCCTCCAAAAAAGGATGTGTATGTCATCCAAAGAGTTGCATTTTGGTCTCCTCTGACCAGACTATATTCTCCCAGTATTTCAAAGACTTGTGTAAATGATGATTCTTTTTCACTCCTTTGTCTGAAATCTTGTAGAGGGCGCCTGGTCGTTGCCGATGTATGGTGAAATGATGTTCTTTCCATTTCCGGATTATGACCCCTTCAGTAGTTTAGACATTCTTCTGTATCCAGTGCCGTCAGTATGTTTTGCAGCAATAAGGTTGCAAAGGTATTGAGACCTCTCACTGGTTTTGCTCATCATGAGATGTTTCTTGTGACACCTTGGCAATATGACACCTTTTCATAGGCCATCAGTTGAACCAGCTGCTATTTCATTAAGTGGCAGGATTGCTTTCTAGTTATTGATAGATTTAAGCTGGTGTCTTGATATTCCAGTTTTTTGCACCTCTTTGTGTTAAATACCTTTATGTGTAATTTCTCATTACACAACCTAATTTCTGGACTTTTTTTTTTTTTTTTTATTTCTTTGCCTGTGAGGATTGGATGGGTTTGTTACCAATATGTGGTGAGAATTTCGTGTCAATAGCACCTTTTAGAAATATATTTACTTAAAAATTGTCATTTTCAATACTTTTCCTGCTGTAAATGGCTTGCTCTTACTGACAGATTCCTTTTAAACAAGCATGACTAAAATTAGAATTAAGGCTGGGTTCACACGTAGCGGAAGTCTCGTGGAAATTAGCGCGAGAATTTCGGAACTCCATTCCACGGGAAAATCGCATTTTAAATTCCCGCGATTTTCCCACGGAAAAACTAGCGTTTTGCAAGCGTAATTAGCTTGCAAAATGCTAGCGTTTTCCAGGCGATATATATCATCGCTTGGAGAACTGATTGACCGGTTGGTCACACTCGTCAAACATAGTGTTTGACGAGTGTGACCAACTTTTTACTATTGAGGCCGCCTATGCGGCATCAATAGTAAAAGATCTAATGTTAAAAATAATTAAAAATAAAATCGGGTAATATTCACCTTCCGGCATCCCACTGCGATGCTCCGACAGGTCCGTTCCCAGTGATGCTTTGCGGCAATGACCTTTGACGTCGCGATCTTGCGAGATCGCTACATGATCGTGAGACGCGACGTCAGCAAAGGCATCGCAATGCATTACTGGGAACGGGAGCTGCTGCGTGTATCGCTGAAGCCTGGGGATGCTGTGCGGGTCATCGGAAGGTGAATATAACCCTTCCTTTTTTTTTTTTTTTTTTTTTTTTTTTAATCTATTTTTTACAGGGATTTAGTACCCACAGCCCGGAGGACAGTCTCCTCTCCTCCGGACCGTGGGTACCGTCAGCAAATGTTCTGCTTACTTTTCGCATGGTGGGCGCAGCCACACGCGGAAAGTAAACAGAACAATGCAATCCTATGGGTGCGGGATCGCCGCGATTCCGCAAATTAATGAGCCGCGGGAAATTCCGCAGCATTAGCACAGTGTTGCGGAATCCCCATAGGATTGCATGAGATGCTGTTTTTTCGTGGCAAAATCGTGCAGTAAAAACCGTCGCCAAAAAAAACCGCGACGTGTGAACGCAGCCTAAATGTATGGATACAATAATGCTAGAAACTGTATGATGGTAACCTGCAGCCTGTGAACCAGGATGCCAATAACTCGCCAGTGCCCTTTCAGCTAATTTAGAAAACTAAAGGAAAATAGTCTTCAGCCGTATAATATTTTAATATTATTCACCTAATGTTCTGAAAAGGCTTATTAAGCTGACTGCTGTAAACCAAAATGTGTGATGGTTTATCACAGTGTATGGGCGCCAATAGTTTTCTGAAAGACTTTTAGGAAGTGTAGTGGGTGATGTCTTAAATGCCTTGATTCTATTTTTAAAGGGAACCGTTCAGCCAAACAGTATTTTGGTGTACATCTCAAACTCCTGCAAAACTTTTTTTTTTTTTTTGTAGTATAGTACTTGTGCATGTAAATCATTACATCCTCTTACTAACCCACCTGACTTGATTGGTGTAATTAAGGGGGAAAAAAATAAGAATCTTTGTGCTGATCTGTCTTCCTTCTGGTGTCCAGGAGTTGGTGTTTCCTTCTACTAAGGATGTTCTTATCTCTTTCTTGCCGTTGGCGCACATGTTTGAGAGAGTTGTGGAGGTAGGCATGAGGCATGGTATGTTTTATATGCTCAGTATTTTTTGTCATATTTTCCAGAGCTTGCTTACACTCAACGCCAGTGATATACATATTTCCTATTTACCTCTGGCACACATGTTTGAAAGACTGGTACAGGTAAGATCACTAGTAGTCTCTTGTGGATGTTCCCATAGACTAGACATAGGAGGTAGGTACTAAGTAGCTTCTATTATATGTGAATATATGAAAGGTGCACCTATCGGTCGGCTTATTTCACCACTTGTAATACAACCCTTATAAAATGCAAACTTTTTTTTTTAACTTCCTTTAAAAAAAAAAAAAAAAAAAAAAAAAAAGTCCTTTCATAAATTCTCCACTTATCCACAGTAACCTACACAGGTCTATCCCAGTTGATGGCCCAAAATATATGTAAAGCTCCATGACCCCCAGAAATAGCAGTTTTCACACCAATTATAATTTGATACTTTGACCTCAGTTCATAAGGTTTTTTGCCTGAATTCCTTTGCTAACTTACCTGAAATAATGCAAAATATTTATATAACTCATTGCCCACAAAAACTTGCTACTTAATGTTATTACTCCAGGATTGGCCACCTCTGTCAGCTTTTTCAAAAAACACCATGGCAAGAAAATAATGTACGCTATAAAATGGGGACTGAAGTACATTTCTTGCTTTGTGCAGGGCAGCTGAAAAACTCTTGATGAATTTGTCTCGTCTGACTCTATCTGTCCCTTCGTTACAGGGACATGAACATCAGAAAATTACCTATTAATCAGGTTTTTGCACTTCTGTCAAAAATGTTTAAAAAATACTTTTAACTTGGCACAATTTGTATTATAAATTAAATGTCAAATTTTGCAATTTTTCACACTGGCCACTGGGACACTTTTTTTTTTTTTTTTTTTTACACTTGTACATGGCCACAATGTTGAGAATTTGACCCTATATTTTGTATTTAAGTGTCTAATGAGCATGTGCAGAGGTCACTGTGGGAGGAGGGTCGGCTTTGACTTCCCTATTGTGATTAGTGGATCCCATATTATCTGTATGTATACAGTGAGGAAAAGTATTTAGTCAGCCATCAATTGTGCAAGTTCTCACTTAAAAAGATGAGAGGCCTGTAATTGACATCATAGGTAGACCACAACTGTGTCAAAATGAGAAAACAAATCCAGAAAATCACCTTGTCTGATTTGGCAAACTTTATTTTTCAAATTATGGTGGAAAATAAGTATTTGGTCATTTTAACAAAAGTTCATCTCAATGTTATATATCCTTTGTTGGAAATAACAGAGGTCAAATGTTTTCTGTAAGCCTTCACAAGGTTGGCACACACTGTTGGTATGTTGGCCCATTCCTCCATACAGATCTTCTCGAGAGCATTGATGTTTTGGGCCTGTCTCTGGGCAACATGGATTTTCAAATCCCTCCAAAGGTTTTCTATGGGGTTGAAATCTGGAGACTGGCTAGGCTACTCCAGGACCTTCATATGCTTCTTACGGAGCCACTCCTTCGTTGCCCTTGCTGATGGAAGGAGGTTTGCGCTCAACATCTCACGATACATGGCCCTAGTCATTCTTTCATGTACATGGATCAGTCGTCCTGGTCCCTTTGCAGAGAAACAGCCCTAAAGCATGATGTTGCCACCCCCATGCTTCACAGTAGGTATGGTGTTCTTTGGATGCAACTCGGCATTCTGTGTCCTCCAAACACGAGTTTTGTTTCTACCAAACTGTTCTACTTTGGTTTGATCAGACCATATGACATTCTCCCAGTACTCTTCTGGATAGTCCAAATGCCCTCTAGCAAGCTTCAGACGGGCCTGGACACGTACTGCCACTGCAGGATCTGAGACCCTGGTGGCGTAGTGTGTTCCTGACGATAGCCTTTGTTATGGTGGTCCCAGCTCTATGCAGGTCATTCATTAGGTCACCCCATGTGGTTCTGGGATTTTTGCTCACCATTCTTGTGATCATTTTGACCCCATGGGGTGAGATCTTGTGTGGAGTCCCAGATTGAGGGAGATTATCAGTGGTCTTGTATGTCTTTCATTTTCTTATTCTCCCACAGTTGATTTCATCACACCAATCTGCTTGTCTATTGCAGATTCAGTCTTCCCAGCCTGGTGCAGGGCTACAATTTTGTTTCTGGTGTGCTTCGACCGCTCTTTAGTCTTCACCATAGTGGGGTTTGGAGTGTGACTGTTTGAGGTTGTGGACAGGTGTCCTTTTATACTGATAACAAGTTTAAATAGGTTCCATTTCTACAGGTAATGAGTGGAGAACAGAGGAGCCTCTTAAAGAAGAAGTTACAGGTCTGTGAGAGCCAGAAATCTTGCATGGTTTTTAGGTGACCAAATACTAATTTTCCACCATAATTTGCTAAATAAATCTTGCCAAATCAGACAAGGTGATTTTCTGGATTTGTTTTCTCATTTTGACTCTCATAGTTGTGGTCTACCTATGATGTCAATTACAAGCCTCTCGTCTTTTTAAGTGGGAGAACTTGCACAATTGGTTGCTGACTAAATACTTTTTTCCCCACTGTAGATGTTGCCTGTGACTGCAATTCTGCCTCTGATATGAAAAATCCTATTAACTGTTCTTTAAAAGAAGTAGGAGTCTAAAAAAGCTTCAGTAGCCAGTGTATAACTCTCAGCACTTAGATGACTGCTCAAACTATGTCTGGTTTTACACTTACCGTGTCTTTGCAGGCTGATTTTTGTGGCCCCAATAGATTTCTATGGGGCTGCAAAATCTGTCTGCAAAAATTCCAGGTTGTGACAAACGGCCGTGAGGGCCATTTTGGGGCTGTGATAAAAGATGGAGCTTGCTCGATCTTTTATACGGCATATGGACACGGCCCCCATTGTAACCAATGGGGCCGCAAAAACAAACGGAAGTTTGTTTTTGCCTTTGCACTGTCACTTCCGGTTTTGCGGCACGCCGTTTTTATTACAATACTATTTCCATAGTATTGGAAAAAAAAAAAAAGGGCGACGATACGGGCCGCAAAATAAGCTGCAAGTGTAAAAGCAGCCTAAGTCCAGGCGCTTGGTGCATCATATAGGGGCCAATAATTTAAATGCACCTTCCCACCTGCTTTTTCCCTCATTCTCCGCCCCCTCTCATTTTGATATATCTAGCTTCATAGAGGCAGAGATGGTAGGAGATGGATGGAAACCAAGGTCACAGGAGTTTGTGTATCTGAGAGGTGGGATTGCAGTAAGGCCAGTGTCACACCAGCGTATAGCATCCAATGCGACTGTCTCTCAGCTCCTGCTATACTGTGAGCATGATCCGAGTGTTGGGACTCTGTGGTCCTATCCTTTCGCATGACAGGATCGGAGAATCGGTGTGGAGGAGACGGAGAAAAAGTAATTTTCTCGATCTCCCCTGCTGCCAGCGGGAATCGCACTGCACTTGGGTGATATCCGAGTGCAGTGTGATGTTTCACACGCACCCGTAGACTTGTATGCTGAATCTCCATGAGAAAATAATCGCAGATGTGGTCTGCCTTATAAAATAACACTGGGCTAAGTGCTATGTGGTGATTTGTCGCACCGCACTCGGCCGTGTTGTACGATAGTGACTTCGACCTTCCAGACAACATCTTTCATACACAGCTGATATCATGGGGTGCACCAACTACAATATATATGGTCGCATCTGACCCAGCTCTCTGCACCCAGCTCCCCCCATAATAAAATTTGCACAGACTCATTAGACAATGCAATACAGAAGATGGGGTCAGATTGTCATCATTGTGGCTATGTGTACAAGTGGGGTTTCCTGAAATAAAAAAGTGGGAATCTAAAAAAAGCCCCAGTGGCTATTGCAAAAATTCTGTGGTCGTGTTTTTTCTTTTCGCCACGACAGCACCCACTGAGACAAATGCAGCACCCACTGAGAGAGGGGATCCGCCCCCAGGAACAGGAAACCTACAGAGAGATAAAAGGGGCGGTCCCCCTCGCTCCCTCAGTTGGTTTCCTGTTCCTAGGAAGGAACCCACAGAGAAGAGGATTCCTGGCCTGGTAGCCGCCCGCGGCATTATGTGAGCAACGGGGGCCCCAGAGCTGGAAGCAGCGACGGGCGGATCCGAAATAGGAATCCCCCCTCTGCTGGTAATGCGGGGGAGGCCGTGACGAGGACTGCCTGGCTCACCAGGAGGTGCCGTGGAGGAGCACCTGGGAAATCCCTAGGAGGGGATTGTGCATTACGAAGCGCGGCACAGACGCAAGGTATGCCACAGGTGCTTGAGATGAAAACAAAAGACCGGCATCCTCAGGTATGATGCGGATTGCGGTAAGCTGAACGCTGATTCCATACCTGATTCCTGGCGATGGTCAGTGGTATGGTCCGGTCGGACAGCATAGACCGGGAGAGGCCAACATGGCGCATATAAGAGGGCGCAGCACGGCGCAGAAGGCCAGCAGCCGGGGGCTTGTCATGGTGATGCAGCATATGGCTGGAGTAGAACTGGCTCCGGTCTGACAGTGTAGACCTGGAGAGGCCGACCTGGCGCGTATGAGAGGCGCAGAAGGCCAGCAGCCGGGGGCTTGGCATGGTGATGCAGCATATGGCTGGAGTAGAACTGGCTCCGGTCTGACAGCGTAGACCTGGAGAGGCCGACCTGGCGCGTATGAGAGGCGCAGCACGGCGCAGAAGGCCAGCAGCCGGGGGCTTGGCATGGTGATGCAGCATATGGCTGGAGTAGAACTGGCTCCGGTCCGACAGCGTAGACCGGAAGAGGCTGACATGGCGCGTATGAGAGGCGCAGAAGGCCAGCAGCCGGGGGCTTGGCATGGTGGGCCTGAGTCTCAGAGGAGAGCCGAGGTAGATTGACTCCCCCCTCGGCCGATAATGACAGCGTGAGGCAGGGGCCAGGTGAGGCCATCCTCGCTCACGGATGCAGCACAATATGGCTGGAATATAACAGGCGCGCATTTGCGCAGAGGGTCTGCAGTTGAAGGCCTTGTATAGCCACGGATAAAAGTGGTAGACAGAATGATTCCACGGAATGAGGTGGTACTACACGGTGAAGCAGACCACATCTTAGGCTGAGTTTCCACAGCCGGTACCATGTGTTAATCATCAAGGAGACGCGGGGTTGCTCTCTTTAGGTGGCTGCTGAGCAGATGAAGGCCGGGCAATTACCAGAGTGGGAGAGAGACCAGCTGATGATCCCTAGTCTGGTTGATGTGTGCAAAGAAAAAAAAAGTGCACTAACCTCACCCTGCTTCCCTGGAGGGGAGGCTCAGTATAGCTAGACCCTCGGCTTGCAATTGGGGGCTACAGCACCCGGCAGGGGTTAATGAAGCAGTGTGCAGGAGTTTGATCATTCTTCCTCCTGCTCTCCGAGAGGAAAAAAAAAAGGAAGGGTCGGCAGCCTTTCCAGTCTGACTGCTCTCGTTAGATGTCAGCAGCTAAGTAGCTGGAAGCCAGGCAAGTACCATAATGGAATACCAGTCATAGATCCTGTTAAACAGCAGCATACTGGTAGCAGTCCAAGAGGCACACACAATTTCATGTGCTGAGAGCCTTATGGGGGACTTCAGCAGCGCATTGTCTCCGTGAAGATTGCCAGCTGCAGCTCGTTAATTGGCTCCTTCGGGTGAGGTCACGCTGACAATTGAGATGTACCATTCAGAGAGGGGGTTATCTGGAACTCTGAGAGGTGCCCCCTTGAGTGTAACTGTGGGCCTGGTCTCTTGTTTAGCACCTTCAAGCGGGGCCGTAAGTCTGTGTGTACCCCATGGGGCCTATGTATATCATATGATATAATAGAGTCTGGATGTATCGTATTACATCATTGCGGCTCTATGAATCGTACTACATCATAGAATACTTCATGGTAATTCATAGTACTTCAGGGTACTGCTTGGTGCTTCATAGTACGAAAGATATGCAGTGAGAGGTGGACACCACTGTATAAATTACCAAATATTACGGCCCGCTGCAAACATGCGCCAAAGATGAATAAAAAAAAAAAGAGCGCAAATAGTGATGCACACGCAGCCAATGATATAATTCATGGTACGTCATATTTGCTTTGTGGTACTTCATGATATGTTATAGTACTTCATAGTACTTCTAGTTGCATCATAGTGTGCCATAGCTCATCTGACTGCTTCATGGTACTTCATGATAGGTGATATGTGTGTCATAGTACCTTGTGGTACTGCTTGTTGCGCCATAGTACATCATAGTATGTCATAGCGCATAATATTGCTGCATGGTATGCCAGGGTACTTCATCATATTTAGTATTGCATCATAGTACTTCAGATGGCATAATAGTACTGAATAATGCTGCATTGTGCATCCTTTGTGGTTCATAATATATATGGCTTCATGGTACTTCATAGTGCTTCATGGTACTTCATGGTACTTCATGGTACTTCATAGTGCTTCATGGTACTTCATAGTGCTTCATGGTACTTCATAGTGCTTCATGGTACTTCATAGTGCTTCATGGTACTTCATAGTGCTTCATGGTACTTCATAGTGCTTCATGGTACTTCATAGTGCTTCATGGTACTTCATAGTGCTTCATGGTACTTAATGTTTCAGAGTACTTCATGGTACCTCATGGTACTTCATAGGACCTCATATCACTTCAGGATGCTTCATGGTATGATATGGTACCTTCATAGTATGAGGAGGAATACGGTCAAGAACTCTGATATCTACCGCAGAGAGAATCCTGCAGAGAGCCAAAACATACCTGTTGTTCCTATTGACCCGTTTTTATCAGGGTAGTAACTTCAGAGCCTGTTCCTGGTTGCTCTCCATGTCAGAGGAGTGGACAATTCCGGAGCACACCTCCTCAGCCACCCTACCCGGCATCAAGAGGAATGGGTGCTCAGCCGGGGCATCTTCAAGATGATAGCGGCTATATAGGGCATGCCGGAGATAGATCTGTTCGCTACAATAGACAGGTCGAAGGGTTCGCTCCACTGTACAGGGCATGTACTCGACGCCCTTCTAAACCCTTGGACGGTTCACCAGACCCTCCGATGTTATGGTCGCCAGCTGTTACCAGGATGATGAGGTAATAAGGAGCGAGAGTCATCTTAATAGCCGGTGGGGCTAAAAAGACGTGGGTTTCATGGCTGAGAGCCATGTCATGGGTTCTCCCTCTGGATGGGGACCTGCGCTCACAAAGACCCTGTTACACCCTCAGGTCAAAGGTCTACGCCTCACAGCATGTAATTTGAGGGGCAGTTACTGAAGCTAAGCAGATGACTTATTTGGCACCCTCTTGGAGGAAAAACTTTAAATTTTCCATTCAGCAGACCTTTCCGGGGAGGGTCTTTTTCCTTGCCATATTAGAGTTCCAGCAGGAGGGGCGTGAGTTTGGACTTGCAGGTAACACCCTAAAATTCCAAGTTTCGGCTCTGGAGGCCAACTATAATAACGTGTGGGCAACAAAGGGGTAGCTCGATCCTTGCTTGCCAGCAAGCAAACCCGGTTCACATTCTTCAAGGACCGCCTTGGGGACCTTAGCTTAGTCCTAGATGCTTTCACACAGGGACCATTCGGGCCCATACACTTGACCTCAAAGTGCGTTTCATTGAAAGCCGCCATATTGGCAGCTCTAGTATCGGCAAGGAGGATGCATGATCTCCAGACCCTGTCAATGGATCCTCCATCCTGACAATATTGCAGGACAGAATAGTGTCAAAGACGGACCGTCCTACCTCCCTAAGAAGGCTGCTAAATTCCATAGATCCAAAAAATCTACCTTCCCTCTTTTTTTATGATAGCCCGGCAACACCAGAGAAGGAAAGATGGCATGGCCTAGACGTAAAGGGGGCCATCTTAGTCTATATAGATAACTCTAGGCCCTGGAGGCAGAGCAGGGCTCTTTTTGTCTCTTTTTCTCTTTCCAGGGTAACAAGATGTGTGGATCAGAAACGCATTGGCATATTCGGCAAAAAAAGGAGAAGGCCCGCCACAGGACGTGAGGGCACATTCTGCAGGAGCCATATCTTCTTCCTGGGCCAAAAGGACTGAAGTCCCAATTGAGCTAATATTGGTCTGTTTCCCTAGAGGTGAGTAGGAGGTAAGGCCGCAACCTGGTCTTCTCCTTCTGCCTTTTATAATCACTACAGGCTACATTTGTCTTCTTCCGATGACTTGGCCTTTGGTAGATCTGTCTTTAACACGGTGGGCCCTCCCAGGTGATTATCTCTGAAAATCTCTCAGTGGGTGCTGTCGTGGCGAAAAGAAAAAACCGGATTACTTACCGGTAATACTCTTTTGTAGAGCCACGACAGCACCCGCTCACTTCCCTCCCTTGATATATATACATGTGGTTCACTCTGGTGGGTGAAGGATAGAAGCTGTATATAAATATATGCTAGAATCGCTTACTGAGCAAATTGACTAAAGCATGTGTGGTGGTTCCTCTTGTTCTCTGTAATCCAACTGAGGGAGCGAGGGGGACCGCCCCTTTTATCTCTCTGTAGGTTTCCTGTTCCTGGGGGCGGATCCCCTCTCTCAGTGGGTGCTGCATTTGTCTCAGTGGGTGCTGTCGTGGCTCTACAAAAGAGTATTACCGGTAAGTAATCCGTTTTTTTTGTTTGTTTTATAAAATACATGTAACACACAAACTTGATCCAAACAATAGGTCTTTCTGATGATGACTTCCTGTTAAGCCTGGCATGAAAAATGCCAGCCTTGATAAATGGCTCCTGTGTTCTGTAAAGATCACTTTTCAGTATAATCACAGGCAAGAGGCATACAATGATGGGCAACACCTATTTTAACCCCCTCACTCCTAGGCGGTTTTTTCTTTTTTTCCTCCCTGTCAAAGAGTAACGTGTTTTTTTTTTTTTTTTTTTGTTTTTTTTTTTGTTTTTTTTTTTTGTTTTGTTTTTCAGTCCACATAGCTGTATGAGGGCTTTTTTTTTTTTCTTTTTTCTTCTTGTTTCTTACAGTTTACAGATTGTATTTATTTTATATTTTAATCTTATTTTTACAAACACAGCTTTATTAAATTTGTTTTTTTTACAATTAATGAGGCAAAAGGGTGTGACTTGAACTTACTTTTTTTTTTTTTTTTTTTTTTAAATCTTCAAAAGCTGTCATGGCAACCAATCGGTGCCCTGCGATCACATCATGGGCATGTGGAGTAACGTGCTCCCTGCCAGCGCGTGGTGTTAAATTCCGCTAATGGCTGTGAACAGAGCTTCAAGCTACCTGCAACTGTTAAAGGCACATGATGGCTGATGAAATCGGCCATCATCTGCTGGGAAAGATGCAGGCTTGGCGTGCGAGCACGTATTGAAGGCAGGGAACACTACTTAATAATAATAATAATCTTTATTTTTATATAGCGCTAACATATTCCGCAGCACTTTACAGTTTTGCACACATTTCATCACTGTCCCCGATGGGGCTCACAATCTAAATTCCCTATCAGTATGTCTTTGGAATGTGGGAGGAAACCGGAGAACCCGGAGAAAACCCACGCAAACACGGGGAGAACATACAAACTCCTTGCAGATGTTGTCCTTGGTGGGATTCGAACCCAGGACCCCAGCTAACCACTGAGCCACCGTGCTGCCCCCCACTACTTTAGATGTAAATGTAACTCAAAGGTCGCAAAGGGTCTAAAATGCCATATGGTAACGTAATTCACAATAGGTGATGGTCACAGCTTCCCCACTACCTCCTGACACAGACTATAGACTACATGGCATGAAAAGAAAGTTCTGCTATGAAGTTGATTGTCTAAGGTTCATGTGGCTGCTGTTTTAAAAAAAAAAAAACAAAAAAAAAACCCGCTGTCTCTGCAAAGTAGCCAACTGCGTCTTATCTGTGGCCCTCAATTGGCATTTGCGTAGGTGATTTATGTGAAAGTGATTTATCCGGATTAGAAAAGGGGGTTTGTTGTTTTTCTAGAAATGGCCCAAATCTTCTCCGGTGTCTCCTAATGTCATACCAAATGGTATAACCCAAATCTTCTGCGTTGCTATACAGGTATAACTGTGATCTGCAATAATATGAACCATCTAACTCTCAGATCTTGTATTTTCAGTGTGTGGTACTTTGTCATGGAGCAAGAATAGGCTTCTTCCAAGGAGACATCCGGTTACTGATGGATGACCTGAAAGTTCTGCAGCCCACTATTTTTCCAGTCGTTCCCCGTTTGCTGAATAGGATGTTTGACCGGGTAACTATTGGAATACACACATGTTGTATTTTTGTTCTCCACTTGGCTTTGACCTTAATTTTTTTTTTACTCCTAACACTCAGATTTTCGGACAAGCAAATACTACTTTAAAACGCTGGCTGTTGGATTTTGCTTCTAAAAGAAAAGAGGCAGAACTCCGGAGCGGAATTATCCGAAAGGATAGTCTTTGGGACAAACTCATATTTCAAAAAGTTCAGGTAGGGACACTACACTAATTGTATGGCGTCACTGCTGTACACGCCGCCTAAGATCTGGGCGGGAATGTTGTGCAATGTGGTGAGCAGATCACTCCAGGCACTATTTACAGAAGGGTGAGGCGTGTGTGTTTAAGGAGCTATTTTATTGTTCTTAATGCACCTGGTAGTATGAAGAGATCTGCTATAGGGAGGACTTAGTCAGATTATCCTGTGTATGTACACCAGCTAAGGAAAGGCTCTCCCATAAGCAAGAGCCCAGACTGAACTGCGTAGTAAACTATCAATGCTCAGTAGGGAGCCTCCCACCGGAACTAGGATCCAGCGACAACACGGCAAATGGAAAACTGATCTGATTGCTACACAGCAATTTTGATAATTACACAAGTCGCATCGGTAAATCTAGTTATAAACCACAGCAGAGTGTAATTCAGGCGAATGGGGTCAATCCAACTGGTTTCAACTTTTGCACCTTTTACTAGTCACAACCCCACTCACCTTCTTTATGCTGTGTAAAAACTCCACCAGATAACCACGTATTAAATGGTATCAGTTGTCAAATACATAAAAACAAAGTCAGATCATATGGGCTGCATGAATTGGTGACTCTATTACTCCTTCTTTCTTCTGGTGGATTCCCTTTTTTTTTTTTTTTTCTTTTTTTAAATGTGCTGTCGTGCATCATGCATTTTCGCGCTTAAAGGGAAGGTGCCATCCAAAAAATTTTTTTTTTCAACAATTGAAAAAAATGTGAAGAATTAATGTTTACATTTTCTTAAATATTATCATTTGTTTTTAATTTTGTAAAATATGAAAAATAATTTTAAAAAGTTTGGCATTTCCACATGTTAACACTAGGGGGAGCAGCTACTGAGATTTGGCACAAAAACCTAGTGTACAACTAGCTCACATTACTGCCCTGCAGTAATTATGGGCAGAATCTGCTGACATGGGTGCGGTGTCACTCCTCTCCTCCCCTTCTGGGTGTTTGCTAAGGGAAAAGAGAGGATGACATGTAGGAACACAGTGAGCAGCCATTTTGATGGGGCCTGCAAAGTTACTGACTACTGTCTGGATCAGAACAGGTCACCAATCAGCAGAAATGTTTCCTGGATTTCTGTGGAGCAGACAAGAAGACGGTCCATCCATGTGTATGAAAGACAGCGCTCTATGTACAATCCCTGGCACCGAGCAGGGTGCCCCCCATAGACCAGCACACTGCTCTCCTGAAATACTCTGTGCTGCTGTTACTCTGCTCCTTCCACCATATATCAGGCCCCTGTCGCCTCGCTTTCACACATCGCCAGGACAGGATCTGAGGTGAGGAATGGGATTAGATAAACTGCTCAGCAGTCAGTATCACACAGGATAGGATTAGATACACGGCTCAGCAGACAGCATCACACAGAGGATTAGATACACGGCTCAGCAGACAGCATCACACAGAGGATTAGATACACGGCTCAGCAGACAGCATCACACAGAGGATTAGATACACGGCTCAACAGACAGCATCACACAGAGGATTAGATACACTGCTCAGCAGACAGCATCACACAGGAGAGGATTAGATACACTGCTCAGCAGACAGCATCACACAGGAGAGGATTAGATACACGGCTCAGCAGTCAGTATCACACAGGATAGGACTGGGTACACGGCTCAGCAGTCAGTATCACGCAGGATAGGGTTAGATACACGGCTCAGCAGTCAGTATCACACAGGATAGGGTTAGATACATGGCTCAGCAGTCAGTATCACATAGAGGATTAGATGTCCAGCAGATTGCCAAGTGTTTTGAAACAGCAGGAAGCAGCTCCTCCTATGTTTTGCAAGAGCAGGGGCAGCAGCTGGTCTGTTTTGGAAAGAGCAGCTCGGTCTCCAGTATCCCTCTCCTGCAGCTGGTATGGGCAGAGTGAACATCCAAGCCCTGTTATGGTGGAACAGTACAGCATCAGTGATAACAGGGCTTGCAATAGAGTGTAAATGGAGCTAAAAGGAAAGCACTGGGCTCTAATAAGATGGCGCCTCGCCACACCTACAGCTGTGAATTGAGCTGCCCAGAGGCGTGCCCAGTTCACTCATGATGCAGCTGCAATGAAAGAGATGGGGTCTGGAGCCGACTGTTGTGTCTTATGCCCAGGGACTGCCGTAAATGAGCATGGAAAGTGTCGTTCAGCAGCCAGAAAGGTAAGATGGCAGCCCCCAGTGGCTGCAATAATACAGTTAAAAAAAAATAAAAAACATAAACACCACTGAGTCAAGCTTAGGGGACTATCTTTTCATACTATTTTCTTTTTTGCATTAAATTATGAAAAAACACGGCACCTTCCCTTTAAGGTTTGTTTTTGTTTATGGTGTAGTACTTGGCTCTCAGTAAAGGTGAGCGTTGCCCACAGGAATGTGTGCGGCAATGTAGGCAGATCTACTAATAAAGCATGTAGATGAGTCGCTGTAAGCCTGTCATTAGCTCCAAAATTTCTAGTTTATGTAAAGGACCCGCTTCATCTGTTTTTTCCTTTTGTCTTGCGGTATTCGCTGACACTTATTGCACCGAATTCTTAAAAATTGTACAGGTGGTTCATTAATTTAGTGCAAAGTAAAAAAAAAAAAGTCTTGTTTTCTCCTGTCAATTAACTACTTTTGCTACTTTTTGAATAAAGTTGCATCTTTTTCAAAATGTTGTAGAACATGCAACTTCTTGAAAGACCTCCATGAAACCACACCAGATGTGGGGAGAAACTGGAGTAAAGGTTGAAATTAAAGGTTTTCAGCTGACTTTGTGCCAAAAAAAAAAGGCACAAACAGAATAATGAAATGGGTGTAAAAGTAATGATGCCTCTCACCCTGTGTTTCCCCCTCATTTCTAGGACAGCCTTGGGGGAAGAGTACGGCTAATGATTACTGGTGCAGCTCCAGTTTCTCCTACTGTGCTAACCTTCTTGAGAGCGGCTCTTGGCTGTCAGGTGGGTACATGTGTAAAAAAAACAACCTTGTTTTGTATCTTAATGTTTTTATCAAATGGGCTATAAGTGGTCTTCAGTGCCCCACTTGTCAAATTATTATGAATCTATCAAAACTATTCTATAATCCCTTAAACTCGGTTTTCCAAAATTATGGCTGTTACTTTGCATAAATGATACACATGTCCATGGGCTGCATCTTACTGCCTGTTTGGAGTAGCAGCCTAGTCAGTGTGGTGCTGTTTCTGGGGGGAAAAGCTAACCCCTTTTTTCTGGATAATTCTGTTTAAAGTGTTGAAAAATAGTACTTGGTACTTTTTAGGAATGTCACTTTAAATCTATACCAGTCATCGTAAGTAATGGTATATCACTAGTATATGCCACAACACTAATGATCTCTGGTGGTCCGACCAATCCTGAGTAAATGGGTACAGTGATGTCCGCTGTACTCCTGGCGCCACCTAGCTGTACAGGTAACTGCAGTAGTAGGCAGCCGGGGCACTTTGTATGGAGAAGGGTGTCTTTGATCTCAGTATCTGGAGGGGATGTACCCATTTCCGGTAGCATGGTCTTCTGTAACTATATATTCCCCATATAAATACCCTGTTCCACATTGTGCTTTATACATGACCAATCTTTGGTGCGGTTTCTTCTCAGTTCTATGAGGGCTATGGACAGACTGAATGCACTGCTGGATGCTCACTGTCTATTCCTGGCGACTGGACAGCAGGTAGGAAATGTTATCTTCTGTTTTGTTTTTAGCTCGCTGCCTTTGGAAAGAAATACTTAACCCATGTAATGTATAGTCTATCCTGCAGAGGGGAAATGATTCTGTGCGCCATACTCCTTTAAGTATTTTCAATGATTATAAATGTCATGCGTTATTTGCCAGTTGTTATTAATCTCATCACTGCAAGTTGCAGACATGCTGCATAAATGTTTAGCCATGGGGGTTGGTGTTACGCGACCAACGTTTTGAAGTAGCCCTAGACTCAAAGTGGTTGTCCAGGCAAAAATGTCTTCTGAATTGTGACACTGTGTACTGCGCACATGATCATGATTCCTGTGTTGTCTCCAGTGTGACAACTCTATTTGCCTGGCTTCACTGAATAGAAGAGAATTGAGAGAAGCCAGAAATGTATTACATTGTTAGGAAATTGTATTTTACTTCTTTGTACTACCAGGGTCACTCGTGATTTGGTTTGGGAAGAGTGTGTTTACAGTCTACAAAAAAAATTCTGCAGGGAATTTTAACGGTAATATATCAGATACCTGCATCATCTGACACTTTTATCCGGTATTTGATGCGATCACCACGTAAAGTTCTATTTACAATGGGAAAGTTAGCACTTTTGGCACTAAGCAAGGTTGGCATGGGTATGGGAGATGCAAGTTCATAAAATGTCACCATTCCAGGTCACGTTGGTGCACCGATGCCCTGCAACTATATAAAGTTGGTAGACGTGGATGAAATGAACTATTTTGCAGTGAAGGGAGAGGGTGAGGTAAGTTCAGAGAACCATTTTAATCATTAAAGTATCATCCATAACCGTCTCTAACTTAAACAACAAATTTATTTAATTTAGGTTTGCGTGAAAGGGTCAAATGTTTTCCAAGGGTACTTAAAGGATGATGAGAAAACTGCTGAAGCTTTGGACAAGGACGGCTGGCTGCATACAGGGGATGTTGGGAAATGGTTGCCTGTAAGTAAAATGCATATGCACATTGACCGTACGCCAAAAAAAAAACAAAGGATCTCTTGCACATGACAATAAAACTGGACAGATTGATACCCTGCAGATTTATTTGATTGGGGATTTCTAAAGCATAAGAAATTTGTGAATCCACTTCACCTCCTTTGGTACAAATGAAAGTCAAGTTGAAAGTAAAGTTAACCAGTGCACTGGAGAGGTACAACAAGATGACACCAACAAGGAGTGGTTTGCAGGTGGTTGCCACAGACAATTACGCTCTCCTTAGGCCTGTTTCACACTTCAGTTTTTGTCCATCAGTCAAGATCCGCCGTTTTGCAAAAGAAACTGATCCGCTATTTTGTTTGGCGGATCCGTTTTTTTCCCGTCTCCCATGACGGCACACATGAGAGAGGGGATCCGCCCAGTCAGGACCGGAACCCTACTGAAGATAAAAGGGCGGTACCTCTCCCTCGCTTCAGTTGGGTTTCCTGTCCTGACAGGGACCCGTGCTGAAGACAGCAGGTCACACTTACCTGCCCCTCTCCCGTGCCGGCGTAGAAGATCAGGCTGGGCTCCTGAGCGCTGGGCGTCAGGATGGAGGAAGCGCCGTCCGCGGGTCCTCCGGGGCTCAGCGTCCGAGCGGGCGCAGGAACAGCACGGCGGGGGTCCTGGGGCTCTGCCGTGGCTGCCGCGCCGCCCTCTCCCCCTCTGCCGGTGATTCCCTACTCAGGAGCAGCTTAGAAGAGGGAGCGGTCGCTTCCGGGTCGCGCTCCTCTGACGTCACGCGCAGGGCACGCTGGGAAGGGGCGTGCCCGCGTGACGTCGGAGGCGGCGCCGACAATCCAAGATGGCGGCGCCCATGGTGAACGCCGATTGGTGGAGAGAGATCCCGGCGGTATGGCGGGGGGGAGGGGCTGTGGGGGTAACCGGAGGAGGCGGAGAGTGCAGTGGATCCCCCTTACATAAGGGGGATGACCACAGAAGACGCACTCATGCCCAAGGCTTCAGAATGGAAGTGGGGCAAGACGAGCAGCGTCAGCAGCAAGACCTCTCGCCAGATGCCAGGCTGAGCCGCCAACATACCAGGAGCAGTCGCTCAAGTGGTGGAAGCGGCAGTCATAAGCGCAATCGGCATGACTCTGGGACGTCCAGGAGAAACGTCACGAGTGCATCTGAGGAGCCTCCGAGATCGGTACCCCTGATTGACAGCGGTGGTGAGTGATCTACGTGAATGTCACCCTTATGGTAATGGGGTTCCATTTTTTCTGTTTGATCACTAGGGGGCGAGGAAGGCCAGCAGCAAAACCAAAAATAGAGAATGCGCCCTATGTAAAAACCCGCTGGCAGATCAGTGGCAGAAAGATCTCTGCGCTGACTGTATTAACAGGACTATACAGGAGGAGACCCCTGATTTGGTGACTAGTCTGAAGGAGTTAATACATCAGGAGGTGAAAGGTTCCCTAAAGGCAGCCCTTAAAAAGAAAAGAAACCGTAGAAGGAGCTCCGATTCAGAGGCCTCGCCAAAGCAGAAGGGGCGGGATAGATCTTTGTCCACCTCCTCTTCCTCTACGCAGTCCTCAGAATCCTCCTCGGACAGCGATATAGGCGGCCGTCCATGTTTCCCAACGGAGGACGTAGAAAAACTGGTCAAGGCCATTAGAGCTACAATGGGCCTTAAAGAAGAAAAAACTCCCAAATCATTAGAGGATGTAATGTTTGGAGGACTGGAGGAAAAGCGAAAGCGTACCTTCCCTGTAAATGATAAAATAAAAAAAGCGCTAATTGACAGGAAATGGAAAAAGACAGAGCGGTCAGGGGGCTTACCTTCCACATCAAAGAGGAGGTACCCCTTTGACCAGAAGGACTCAGAAACCTGGGAAAAAGTCCCAAAAATTGATGGGGCTGTAGCCAGATCCTCAAAAAAGGTATCCCTACCATTAGAAGATTCTGGCGTGTTGAAAGACCCGCTTGATAAGAAAACAGATGGGTTTCTGAAGCACATCTGGGAAGCTTCAGCAGGGGGATTGAAGCCAGCAATAGCCGGTACCTGTACCGCTCGTGCCCTCATGGTCTGGCTGCAACAAATAGAGGACCAGATCAAGGATAGAGTTCCTACAGATGAAATTCTAGCTAATCTAACATTGGTGCACGGAGCAGCGGCTTTCCTGGCCGATTCCTCTGCAGACTCCGCAAGATTGACAGCTAGAGCAGCAAGCCTGTCAAATGCGGCAAGACGAGCCCTGTGGCTTAAAGGGTGTCCCGGAGATTTACCCTCTAAGCACAAGTTATGTTCCATTCCATGCGATGGCCAATTCCTCTTCGGGAAAAAACTAGAAGAGATTTTGGAGCATGCGGGGGATAGGAAGAAAAGCTTTCCCCGATTTCCGGGAGAACCTAAGAAGCAGCCCTTTCGGAGGAGGAGATTTAACAGGGGTCGTCCCCCGGGAGATAGAAAAAGCTGGGACTTTAAAGAAAAAAGAGGATCGGGCAATATGTTTAAAGGGCCCTCCACTTCCTCCAAAAAATCTCCCCAATGACATTGGGCCGGAGGTAGGGGGAAGGCTTTCTCTCTTCCTTTCCGCCTAGGCAAATATCTCCCCCAGTACATGGGTCCTAAATATA
Source organism: Dendrobates tinctorius (assembly GCF_039654945.1). Classification (NCBI taxonomy): domain Eukaryota; kingdom Metazoa; phylum Chordata; class Amphibia; order Anura; family Dendrobatidae; genus Dendrobates; species Dendrobates tinctorius. The sequence continues at coordinate 71,319,736 of NW_027361676.1, read as the reverse complement.
ATCAAGGACGGCTTAAAAATAAAATTCATCCGTCCGCCCAGGCATACCTTCATAATAACACCCAGAAGGAAAGCCCAAGAGCAACAGCTGGCCCTGGAGACGGAAGTCTTGGGACTAGTGGAAAAAACAAGTCCTACAGGAAGTCCCAGCGCAAGAAGAAGGAAGGGGGTTCTACTCCCCCCTCTTGTTAATACAAAAACCAGACGGCTCTTGGAGAACCATTGTCAACCTGAGGAGACTCAATCAGTGGATAGACAATTGCTCCTTCAAAATGGAGTCAATCAACACGGCCACAAAGATCCTGTTCCAGCATTGCCTCATGGCAGTGATAGACTTAAAAGATGCCTACTATCACATCCCAATCCATCGGGAGTATCAGATATTTGAGAGTAGCGCTCTATATCCAGGGGCAGGTGAGACACTACCAATACGCAGCCCTTCCGTTTGGCCTGTCTACAGCCCCCAGGGTATTCACCAAAGTGATGGCCGAAGTAATGTCTTTTCTGCGATCCAGGGACATAGTGATCGTCCCATACTTAGATGACTTTCTGGTAATAGGGAGGTCGGAATCCCACTGCACACATCAAGTGAAGGAAGTAATAGCAACTCTAGTAGGACTAGGATGGATAGTAAACATCCCCAAGTCAAGGATAACCCCAGTAAAAGCAATCCTTCCTAGGGTTGATATTGGACTCCGAGCAACAACGCTGCCTCCTACCAGAGAGGAAAGTGACCAAGATAAGAGGCCTAGCTCGCACAGCAATACAAAGGCCAAATATGACTCTGAGGAACGCAATGTCCCTTTTAGGCTCACTGACATCATGTATACCCGCAGTAACATGGGCGCAGTACCACTTAAGGCAACTATAGTGGGAAGTCTTGTCAGCGCAGAAACAATTAAAAGGGCATTTAGAAGGCAAACTATGTCTCAGTGGCTGTAAGAGATTCCCTGCTCTGGAGGACTGTAGAAAAGAATCTAACAGCTGGTGTCCCGTGGCAAAAACCAGTCGAGGACATCATTACGACAGACGCGAGTGCCACAGGGTGGGGAGCACACCTGAGATCCCATACAATACAGGGGACCTGGTCCTCACTAGAAAGCGATCAGAATTCAAATGTAAAAGAACTATGGGCAGTGGAAAAAGCCGTGAAACATTTCCTTCCCTTACTTCAGGGCCGCCACACCCGGGTCATGACGGACAATCAGGCAGTAGTAGCCTACATCAATCATCAGGGGGGAACGAGATCTCAGGGCCTCATGCAAATATCATATCCACTCTTCCAGCTAGCAGAACAACATCTGTTATCCATCACAGCATTGCACTTAAAGGGGGCAGAAAATATACAAGCAGACTTCCTGAGTCGAAGGCATCTATGACAAGGGGAATGGTCCCTAAACCCCCGAATCTTCCAACAAATAGTTCAGGCCTGGGGCAGACCAGAAATAGACCTGTTCGCTACCGCACACAACCGAAAGGTCAGGAAGTTCTGCTCACTAAATCCAATGGAAAACCCCTTCGCAGTAGATGCCCTACAAATACCCTGGGAGTTCATCCTGGCCTATGCATTTCCCCCGATAACAATGATCCCAGTAGTAGTCAGGAAAATCAGGGAGGATCGGGCAAGAATAATTCTTATAGCTCCTTTTTGGCTGAGAAGGCCTTGGTTCTCCCTTCTGAGGCTCATGTCAGTGACAGATCCATGGATACTACCAGAGATTCCAGACCTGCTTTCCCAGGGACCAGTGGTCCACTCTCAGGTGAAGGGCTTCCATCTAGCAGCCTGGAATTTGAGAGGGCGCTACTGAGTCGCCAGGGATTCTCTCCAGGGTTAGTCTCCACCCTGTTGAAAAGTAGGAAACCAATAACATCCCAAATCTACGGTAGAACGTGGAAAAAGTTCCTAGACTTCCTGGGGGAACCTTTAGGGGATGTAGCTCCAGTGGGACCTATCCTAGAGTTCTTACAGTCGGGGCTGCAACTAGGGTTAGCCACTAACACACTCAAAGTTCAAGTCTCAGCTTTGGGGGCCCTATATAACTGCAATTTAGCAGCCAATAGGTGGGTGTCCCGGTTCATTAAGTCCTGTGGCAGGTCAAGGCCGGTCATTATCCCAAAGATACCACCCTGGGACCTGAACCTAGTTTTGGAGGCTTTAACCAAAGATCCCTTCGAACCACTACTAGAGCTGTCACCAAAGCTACTTACACTTAAAACGGTCTTACTGGTAGCCTTAACGTCAGCCCGAAGAGTCAGCGACCTACAAGCTGTCTGTGTCCTCCTTATACACAGATCTTGGATGACCGAGTGGTTCTAAGACCAGACCCGGCCTATCTCCCCAAGGTAGTCCAAAAGTTTCATAGGACTCAGGAGATCTCCTTGCCGTCGTTCTGTAACAATCCCAGAAACCCGGGGGAGCAAAAGTTCCATACATTAGATGTAAGAAGAGCCATAATACAATATATGTCAATGACTAGTCAGTGGAGGAAAGATCAGTCCCTTTTTGTAGCCTTTCAGGGTAGTAGAAAGGGGCACGGGGTAGCTAAAAGTACCATTGCCAGATGGATCAGGGAGGCCATTATGTTATCCTACTCCGCAAGTGGCGCTCCGGTTCCAGAAGGCATCAAGGCTCACTCCACCAGAGCCGTGGCTACCTCCTGGGCAGAGAAGGCTGAGGTATCGATTGAGCAAATTTTGTAAAGCCGCTACTTGGTCCTCACCTTCCACCTTTTTTAAACACTACCGACTTGATCTGTCTTCCTCTACTGACCTAACCTTTGGTAGAAGGGTGCTGCAAGCGGTGGTCCCTCCCTAAGGGGTCTTATTCTACAAAAGTCTCTCATGTGTGCCGTCATGGGAGACGGGAAAACACCAAGGTTACTTACCGGTAGCCGGTTTTTCCGGAGCCCATGACGGCACCTGTATATTCCCCCCCCTTTTCACTCCTTTGGTGTGCACTTTAGTTTGGGTGTTTTTTTAGTTAGATATAATGTGTTGATAGTTTTACCATGTGTACTAACCCGGGGGGGCCTCTCATGCTCTGTAAACCAACTGAAGCGAGGGAGAGGTACCGCCCTTTTATCTTCAGTAGGGTTCCTGTCCTGACTGGGCGGATCCCCTTTCTCATGTGTGCCGTCATGGGCTCCGGAAAAACCGGCTACCGGTAAGTAACCTTGGTGTTTTCCCATTGATTTGCATTACCGGCAGAACTTGACGGACAGCCATCTGTTGGATCCGTTTTTTTGCGGATCCGCCAAAATTTTGCCGTCCGCCGACATGCCCGAACGGAGCATGTAACGTTTTTTCGGGTGGCAGGATCCACACTTCACATGCCCGAAAGACTTCACTCAGCCTGAAATTTAACCCTAAAGTCTGTTCTGGCGCCTGGTTAAAAAAAAATCTCTCCCTCGCGGTTCCTCGGATCCGTCAAAAAAAAAAACGGTCCGGTGGCATCCGTTCACATCCGTTAGCAATGGATCCGCTTTCCGCCATTTTGTCGGATTTTAACTGACACAAAAAAACTGAAGTGTGAAACAGGCCTTATCCTTCCTAACAGTCTTCTCTAGCTTTCCCACCTCGTCCCTTCTAGGATCTGCCACCCATTCAGTTTGCACAGGTAATCCTGCTCCTCTAGGATCGCACATCCAGGGGCGGACCTACCGCCCATGCAGACCGTGCATTGCACGGGGGCCCCGGGGGAGAAGGGGTCCCTCCAGCACCGCATGGCTAATTATGTCGCATTGAAGGAGCCTGGAGGCAATGATGGAGCCTGGAGGAGAGAGCATCAGATGCTCCCTCTCCCATCATTCCCCGCTCTGCCTCTGACACAGCGGGTGCCACTGTGTACCAGGCAGGCAGTGCAGGAGAGGAGACAGGAGCCGGGAGCAGCGCAGGCACGAGGAGAAGGTGAGGTGTGTGTTTTGTTTTTAAATCCGTGTGAGTACTGGACTGTGGGGCCATGCTGGGGGGGGGGGGGGGGCGCTACATACCATGCTGGGCTGTATCATACCATTCTGGGGGGGCTATATACCATGCTGGGCTGTATTATACCATGGTGGGCTGTATATCATTGTGGGCTGGGCTATATACCATGTGGTGCTGGGCTATATACTATGCAGCTGTTATATACCATGGGGGGTACATTTTACATTATATTCTATAAGGGGAGGCTACATTATATTCTATGGGGAGGTGGGCTTTATTATATTCTATTTGGGACTACATTATATTCTATATTGGGGCTGTATTATATTATATTCTATGGGGGCTGCATTATGCTATGAGGAGGGCTACATTGTATTATATGGAGGGGCTACATTATACTATATAAGGGGCTGCATTATACTATATGGGGGGGCTGCATTATATTCTATGGGGGAGGGGTTACATTATGTTCTATATAGATATTATATCCAGCCCTGCATAGCCTCAATATTGGATAACAAATAACTTTGTTGCCCTATGAAGGGTTGGGGGGGCCCGAAAAATTTCTTGCACAGGGGCCCACTACAGCCTGTGTCCGCCCCTGCGCACATCAGAGTACCATCATAAGGTTTGCGGTCTCTCAGCAGTCTTAAGGTCATGACCAATACACAAGAAGAGCCAGACGGGGGCTGTAGGACATCAGCCCAAACACAGAACCTTTTTTTGGTTATATATACATGGAGGAATGGCAACAGCCTTACAAAGTGACCTCCACTGGCCTACTGATGTGCATGCTTCCAACCAGTGTCAGAAACAGACTCCATTAGGGGCTGTTCTGTAGTGGCACAGGTGATCACATGCCTTTCTCAAGGAATTATAACATTTAGATCAGTAAACATTTTCTACTTTAATCTTTAATTCACTGAGATATGACTTGCAATTTAGGGATTCACTTAATTATTTTTGAGCAGCTCATACATAACTAGATGTGTATTTCCTGAAGGAAGTACAGATAGTGGTTTGAAATGGTGCCCGGGCTGCCCCTTTAAGAGAGATTTGCCTGCTGCCCCTGCAAGACTTTCAACTCAGGATCCGTTTTAACTGTGAGTGCCTCTCAGGGGCCACTTTGGCCTCAGGGTCTGATTTGCTGGGTGGGGCCCCTCAGGATCTGATTCCTTGGCCTGGGCTCCTCAGGGCTTGAATTGTTGGCCGGGATCCCTCAGAGTCCGATTTTGTGGGTGTGGCCCCTCAGGGTTCGATTTTGTGGGTGTGGCTCCTCAGGGTTCGATTTTGTGGGTGGGGCTCCTCAGGGTTCGATTTTGTGGGTGGGGCTCCTCAGGGTTCGATTTTGTGGGTGGGGCCCCTCAGGCTTCGATTTTGTGGGTGGGGCCCCTCAGGCTTCGATTTTGTGGGTGGGGCCCCTCAGGCTCCGATTTTGTGGGTGGGGCCCCTCAGGCTCCGATTTTGTGGGTGGGGCCCCTCAGGCTCCGATTTTGTGGGTGGGGCCCCTCAGGCTCCGATTTTGTGGGAGGGGCCCCTCAGGCTCCGATTTTGTGGGAGGGGCTCCTCAGGGCTTGAAATGGTGGACAGGATCCCTCAGGGTCCGATTTGGAAGCCGGGGTCGCTCAGCCTCCGATTTGGCGTGTCTGCCCTTTAAGAGCTAGTTTGGTTCACTGGGCTTCTAAATCAACTTTGGCGGACATTCTCTCTCAGGGGCATGTGTCATGTGATGAAGTTAGATTTGCATTAGTGCTGTGGGTTTCGCTTTAAGAGCTGATATTATGTGGCAGAAGCTCTGTCCTGGGGGTCAAGTGAAGTTCGTAGGTGTTCGCATAGTAACTGGGTCTGCCTGCGCATATCAATGAGCTTAACTGCTATTTCAATCGCCTCAGGGCACGTTTTGCCATTTCCCATTGAAAAGCATTGGAGACGGTGCATTCCAATGACGGGAAAAAAATTTTCAAACGCAAATTGCGCAAAAACTACAAATCCGATCGACATGAAAAATACTTAGCACACCTCTCGTGGACGCTGGCTTCGAAACGACACCTCAACGGAGTCTGTGCGTGTAGCGGTTCATGCTGTATTAATTGCGGAAATCAACTTAATAACTAGATGTGTATTTCCTGAAGAAAGTACAGAATAGTGGTTTGAAATGGTGCCCGGGCTGCCCCTGCAAGACTTTCAACTCTGGATCCACTTTAACTGTGGGGGCCACTCGGGGGGCCGATTTGGTGGGCGGGGCCAGAGAGAGAGAGAGAGAGAACAGAGATTCTATAAAGATACTATAGCACCCCAGCTCCCATTGTAGTGCCCACCGGAGCCTCCTGGTGCAGGACATATCATGATCCACTCACATGGCCGACATCCCCGATTCCAAGGCGATCCTGCTATCCGCGCTGTTAGAGGAGGACACGGTGATGGATCTGAAGCATTCCCTGAAGTGCCTCCATGGTTCCGTCACAATCTCCTACTGAAATTACCTAATTTCTGGTCAGCTTCCAGCACGTTACTTCCGGCAGAACGTTAACGTGCAAGTTTTAAATTGCTCCTTGGGGCTCCGCTGTGTACTCCTGTGTCCCGCGGGGAAAGTATGCTCCCGGCTGGGGCAGTCTCTCAAAATCGGGACTGTCTCGCTGGATCCGGGACGGTTGGGACTCGGGAGGTATAAATGCTCCCCACCATACACCTCGTACACACACAGCTCCGCTTCGTACACCTTGTACACAAGCGGCTTCACTCCGTACACCCCCGGCTCTGCTCCGCTCCATAAACACACAGCTCTGCTCCATAAACACACGGCTCCGCTCTGTACACCTCGTACACACACGGCTCTGCTCCGTACACCTTGTAAACCCCTCCTGACCCCACCCAAGAACACACACGGCTTGCTACATCCACCTTGTTAAACCCCTCCTGACCCACACAAGTACACATGGCTTTGCTACATCCACCTTGTAAAACCCCTCCTGACCCCACACAAGTACACACACGGCTCTGCTACATCCACCTTGTAAAACCCCTCCTGACCCCACACAAGTACACACATGGCTCTGCTTAATCCACCTTGTAAACACCTCCTGACCCCACACAAGTACACACACGGCTCTGCTACATCCACCTTGTAAAACCCCTCCTGACCCCATACAAGTACACACGGCTCTGCTACATCCACCTTGTAAACCCCTCCTGACCCACACAAGTACACGGCTCTGCTACATCCACCTTGTAAACCCCTCCTGACCCACACAAGTACACACGGCTCTGCTACATCCACCTTGTAAACTCCTCCTGACCCACACAAGTACACACGGCTCTGCTACATCCACCTTGTAAACCCCTCCTGACCCACACAAGTACACGGCTCTGCTACATCCACCTTGTAAACCCCTCCTGACCCCACACAAGTGTACACACATGGCTCTGTTTCATCCACCTTGTAAACCCCTCCTGACCCCTCACAAGTACACACGGCTCTGCTACATCCACCTTGTAAACCCCTCCTGACCCACACAAGTACACACACGGCTCTGCTACATCCACCTTGTGTGGGGTCAGGAGGGGTTTTACAAGGTGGATGTAGCAAAGCCGTGTGTGTACTTGTGTGGGGTCAGGAGGGGTTTACAAGTACACACACGGCTCTGCTACATCCACCTTGTAAACCCCTCCTGACCCACACAAGTACACGGCTCTGCTACATCCACCTTGTAAACCCCTCCTGACCCACACAAGTACACACGGCTCTGCTACATCCACCTTGTAAACCCCTCCTGACCCACACAAGTACACACACGGCTCTGCTACATCCACCTTGAAAAACCCCTCCTGACCCCACACAAGTACACGCACGGCTCTGTTACATCCACCTTGTAAACCCCTCCTAACCCCACACAAAGTACACACACGGCTCTGCTACATCCACCTTGTAAAACACCTCCCTGACCCCACACAAGTACACACACGGCTCTGCTACATCCACCTTGTAAAACGCCTCCCTGACCCCACTGTCCCACACATAAACGTTACCTCATCCATCCAGACTAGCACCATAATGACAAGCAACCAGCACAGCAGAGTCCTTCAGCTGCCCTGATCTTGTGACCCCTGACTCCTCCCCTCCTGTGTCCTCATTACAGGTCCTGTGCCGGCACCGCACACAAGATTACAGCCGAAGGAAGCGATGACCATTGCTGGCCGTAAGGCTGTGTGCACACGATGCAGATTTGCAGCGGATCCGCAGGGAATTTTACCGTGCAGAAACGTTGCATATCCGCATTGTGAAGTACAGTAGCCTTAAAATCAATGGAAAAAAAACCGCTGTGCAGACGCTGCGGATTTTTCAGCGTGGTTTTCCTGCGGTACAAAATCCGCAGCATGTTACTACTTTTGTGCGGTTTTCCATCTCCCCTGTCTCCAAATCCGCAGGGGGAAAACCGCACAAGAACCGCAATAAAACCACAGGAAGAATGGAAGAAATCCGCAGGGCTAAAGTCATCTGCACACGGCCTAAGGGGCTGATTCACTGCGTGGGTCCCTCGCGGAGGGCGCAGGATGGGGTCAGTACATGGGGGGGGGGGGGGGGGGGGGTGGCGGCCGGCCGGCGGCGGGTATCCCACACAGCGTGAGTGGGCCCTCCCATCTCGCCAGGGCCCCAGCAATTGCCCGGGTGCTGACGCCGGCCCTGGCCTACGCATATCAATGAGCATAACTGCCATCTCACGATTGCCCCATGTTTTCCCTATGGCAACATTTTCCCGTTAAAATGCATTGAGACAATGCATTCCAATGACAGGAAAATGTTTTTTCAAACGAAAATTGCGCAAAAGCTACAAATCCGATCGACACGAAAAATACTTAGCACACCTCTCGTGGACGCTGGCTTCGAAACGACACCTCAACGGAGTCTGTGCGTGTAGCGGTTCGGGCCGCATCAATTGCGGAAATCAACTGAATCGTAATAATACTAGATGTGTATTTCCTGAAGGAAGTACAGATAGTGGTTTGAAATGGTGCCCAGGCTGCCCCTTTAAGAGAGACTTGCCTGCTGCCCTTGCAAGACTTTCAACTCAGGATCCGTTTTAACTGTGGGTGCCTCTCAGGGGCCACTTTGGCCTCAGGGTCCGATTTTGTGGGTGGGGCCCCTCAGGGTCCGATTTTGTGGGAGGGGCCCCTCAGGGCTTGAAATGGTGGACAGGATCCCTCAGGGTCAGATTTTGTGGGTGGGGCCCCTCTGGGTCCAATTTGGAAGCCGGGGTCGCTCAGCCTCCGACTTGGCGGCCGGGGTCGCTCAGCCTCCGATTTGGCGTGTCTGCCCTTTAAGAGCTAGTTTGGTTCACTGGGCTTCTAAATCAACTTTGGCGGACATTCTCTCTCAGGGGCATGTGTCGTGATGAAGTTAGATTTGCATTAGTGCTGTGGGTTTCGCTTTAAGAGCTGATATTATGTGGCAGAAGCTCTGTCCTGGGGGTCAAGTGAAGTTCGTAGGCGTTCACATAGTAACTGGGTGTGCCTGCGCATATCAATGAGCTTAACTGCTATTTCAATCGCCTCAGGGCACGTTTTGCCATTTCCCATTGAAAAGCATTGGAGACGGTGCATTCCAATGACGGGAAAAAAATTTTCAAACGCAAATTGCGCAAAAACTACAAATCCGATCGACATGAAAAATACTTAGCACACCTCTCGTGGACGCTGGCTTCGAAACGACACCTCAACGGAGTCTGTGCGTGTAGCGGTTCATGCTGTATTAATTGCGGAAATCAACTTAATAACTAGATGTGTATTTCCTGAAGAAAGTACAGAATAGTGGTTTGAAATGGTGCCCGGGCTGCCCCTGCAAGACTTTCAACTCTGGATCCACTTTAACTGTGGGGGCCACTCGGGGGGCCGATTTGGTGGGCGGGGCCAGAGAGCGAGAGAGAGAACAGAGATTCTATAAAGATACTATAGCACCCCAGCTCCCATTGTAGTGCCCACCGGAGCCTCCTGGTGCAGGACATATCATGATCCACTCACATGGCCGACATCCCCGATTCCAAGGCGATCCTGCTATCCGCGCTGTTAGAGGAGGACACGGTGATGGATCTGAAGCATTCCCTGAAGTGCCTCCATGGTTCCGTCACAATCTCCTACTGAAATTACCTAATTTCTGGTCCGCTTCCAGCACGTTACTTCCGGCAGAACGTTAACGTGCAAGTTTTAAATTGCTCCTTGGGGCTCCGCTGTGTACTCCTGTGTCCCGCGGGGAAAGTATGCTCCCGGCTGGGGCAGTCTCTCAAAATCGGGACTGTCTCGCTGGATCCGGGACGGTTGGGACTCGGGAGGTATAAATGCTCCCCACCATACACCTCGTACACACACAGCTCTGCTTCGTACACCTTGTACACAAGCGGCTTCACTCCGTACACCCCCGGCTCTGCTCCGCTCCATAAACACACAGCTCTGCTCCATAAACACACGGCTCCGCTCTGTACACCTCGTACACACACGGCTCTGCTCCGTACACCTTGTAAACCCCTCCTGACCCCACCCAAGATCACACACGGCTTGCTACATCCACCTTGTTAAACCCCTCCTGACCCACACAAGTACACATGGCTCTGCTACATCCACCTTGTAAAACCCCTCCTGACCCCACACAAGTACACACACGGCTCTGCTACATCCACCTTGTAAAACCCCTCCTGACCCCACACAAGTACACACATGGCTCTGCTTAATCCACCTTGTAAACACCTCCTGACCCAACACAAGTACACACACGGCTCTGCTACATCCACCTTGTAAAACCCCTCCTGACCCCACACAAGTACACACACTGCTCTGCTACATCCACGTTGTAAACCCCTCCTGACCCAGACAAGTACACGGCTCTGCTACATCCACCTTGTAAACCCCTCCTGACCCACACAAGTACACGGCTCTGCTACATCCACCTTGTAAACCCCTCCTGACCCACACAAGTACACGGCTCTGCTACATCCACCTTGTAAACCCCTCCTGACCCACACAAGTACACACGGCTCTGCTACATCCACCTTGTAAACCCCTCCTGACCCACACAAGTACACGGCTCTGCTACATCCACCTTGTAAACCCCTCCTGACCCCACACAAGTGTACACACACGGCTCTGCTACATCCACCTTGTAAAACCCCTCCTGACCCCACACAAGTACACACATGGCTCTGTTTCATCCACCTTGTAAACCCCTCCTGACCCCTCACAAGTACACACGGCTCTGCTACATCCACCTTGTAAACCCCTCCTGACCCACACAAGTACACACACGGCTCTGCTACATCCACCTTGAAAAACCCCTCCTGACCCCATCTCGCCAGGGCCCCAGCAATTGCCCGGGTGCTGACGCCGGCCCTGGCCTACGCATATCAATGAGCATAACTGCCATCTCACGATTGCCCCATGTTTTCCCTATGGCAACATTTTCCCGTTAAAATGCATTGAGACAATGCATTCCAATGACAGGAAAATGTTTTTTCAAACGAAAATTACGCAAAAACTACAAATCCGATCGACACGAAAAATACTTGGCACACCTCTCGTGGACGCTGGCTTCGAAACGACACCTCAACGGAGTCTGTGCGTGTAGCGGTTCGGGCCGCATCAATTGCGGAAATCAACTGAATCGTAATAATACTAGATGTGTATTTCCTGAAGGAAGTACAGATAGTGGTTTGAAATGGTGCCCAGGCTGCCCCTTTAAGAGAGACTTGCCTGCTGCCCTTGCAAGACTTTCAACTCAGGATCCGTTTTAACTGTGGGTGCCTCTCAGGGGCCACTTTGGCCTCAGGGTCCGATTTTGTGGGTGGGGCCCCTCGGGGTCCGATTTTGTGAGCGGGGCCCCTCAGAGTTCAATTTGGTGAGCAGGGTCCGATTTGGTGGGCGGGGCCCCTCAGGGTCCGATTTGGTGGGCGGGGCCCCTCAGGGTCCGATTTGGTGGGCGGGGCCCCTCAGGGTCCGATTTGGTGGGCGGGGGTGCACTTTGGCGCAAATTCTCTCTCAGGGGCATGCGTCATGTGATGAAGCTAGATTTGCATTAGTTCTGTGGGTTTCGCTTTAAGGCTATGTGCCCACGTTGCGTTTTAAAACGCACAGTGAAAACCGGACTCCTTCCCAGAATTTGCGCGTTTTTTCCACGCGATTTCACCACGATTTTGCCGCGATTCTGTTCATGATTTTGCCGCGATTTTCTCAAGCACTTTCCAAGCGATTTGAAGCATCTCTTGGAAAGTGGTTGGTCACACTCGTCAAACATAGTGTTTGACAAGTGTGAGCAGCTTTTTACTATTGAGGCCGCCTATGCGGCATCAATAGTAAAAGATATAAAATGATAAAAAAAAAAAAAAATCGGGGTATATTTACCTTCCGAAGTCCTGCGCTGCCATCCCGGCCTCGGCGTTCCCAGTAATGCCTTGCGAGACAAGTGATGACGTTGGTCTCGCGTTACTATAGCGATCTCGCGAGACCACGTCATCACAGGACCTTGCCGCAAGGCATTACTGGGAACGCTTAGGCCGGGAATGCAGCGCAGGACGTCTAAAGGTAAATATACCCCGATTTTTATTCTTTTTTTACAGGGGAATGGTACCCAGGGCCTGGAGGACAGTCTCCTCTCCTCCACACGGTGGGTACCAACCGCTCATTGCACTGCATGGACTGGCCCGACACCTCTCCTGACCTGAGCATGACAGCGTGATGGATTACTATGCAGCTGTCATGCTCAGGTCAGGAGAGCCGACAGCCAGTACGAGGTTTACCATGCGATTCTCGCACAAGTTATTTGCCAGTCTGACCCTGCCCTTAGAAGGGACCGTCCAGTTGGGCTAACCCTACTGACATGAGATTGTTGTAGCTGTATTTAAAGTAGCACTCTAGAGGGGTTTTTTGTAAGTTTACCACTGGAGTGGCGCTTTATTATCTGAGGTCCCTGGCCCTACTTGTACTCCCCTGCCACCATATTCTTTTTATCAGTTTCCAGCAGTTTGTGACCAGCCAGATCACGTCAGTTTTTTTCATGGAGCAAGTTGGAGATTCAACTAAAGTCTGAGACCCTCATTCTAGCTTTCATTGACTTGCATTGAGTGTTTGATGTAACTTCCGACCAGTCAGAAATTGCAGTGTCAAGCTGGCTTAATGCTGAAAAAAGTAATGCTGGAATGTGAGTGTAAGACCGAGCGCAGAAACTTAAAATTAGAAGCACAACTTCAGCACTAGAGAAAAAAAACAAAAATGCTGGAGTGCTGCTTTAATTAGAAAACTGTGATCAGAGAAGAATCTAATTACCGCCGCCTTTGGTTGAATGTAAAATTTTCCATGTAAGCTTTGAAATCTCTAACGTAGTAGGTGATTCTTAATTTTTTTTTTTTCCTGCTAAATACAATTTAGAACAATAAAATACTCAATGAAAAATAACCTTTCAACATAGTTTTTGAGTAGATTTAATCATCGTCAAGCTAAACTTGATTTTTATTTTTCCTCTTTTCTAGAATGGTACTCTAAAGATCATAGACCGGAAAAAACATATATTTAAATTGGCCCAGGGTGAATATATTGCGCCAGAAAAAATTGAGAATATTTACACAAGGAGTGAAGCCGTGGTACAGATCTTTGTTCATGGAGAGAGTTTACAGGTAACTAGAACTTATCAGCATGAGGTGTTGTAGGGTGGCGCTGTATATTTTATTACTCTTCTCCTTTCCAGGCTTTCCTTGTGGCCATTGTGATTCTGGATCCAGATAATGTACTCAACTGGGCAAAAAAGAAAAAATTTGAAGGTCCATATGAAGATCTATGCAAGAATAAGGTAAGTGGCGTACTCTCTTCCTTAAAGGCTTTATCAGGAAAAAAAGTGTGCTTCATTACTGACTTCTCTGCCGTGCAAAAAGGAAGAAAAAAATCATATCAAAGGCCATCTCTGGTATTGTAGATGAATTCAGTTCATGTTTAATCAAATCCATAGAAATCAAGTCGATAGGAATTATCTATAATACTAGAGATGGCCTACAACTTTTTTTTTTTTTTTTCTTCATTGGGTTTTCTTCATTTAAAAAATTTTGTGTTTAAAGGGATCCCTCATGTAGTAACTATCCTTAGACGCGGTCAGTTTATTTTAGTGTTCCCTTCCGAAAAAAAAGCTTTCCAGAGCAGAATGTCAATATAGCATGAGTACTCCTTACAGTTTTGAAGGTGTGTTATATAGATATATTTTTTTTTTTTTTTTTAATTGAATAACTATATGAAGAGCCCTTGAAATTCCTAACATTGTTGACCTAACCAGATAACCTCAGAGTATGTACTTTATTCTTAATTCTCAGGACTTTAAAAATGCAGTTTTGGAAGATTTACTGAGACTGGGCAAAGAAGCTGGTTTGAAAACTTTCGAACAAGTAAGTGTTGTGGTCCACATGTACATTAGCAGCAGTAGACTAGCTCAGACCCTACCCTGACAAGACTCTTTTTTTTTTTCTTTTTTTTTTTTTTTTTTACTTGGGGCGAGATGGGAAATGGCAGCTTTTCATGGTTGAGACCGGTATATTTCCATCCGGGCTCTGACCACAGGCGGTAAAGCTATGGAAACAGCAGATTGCGCCTGAGCAACACTGCATCATTTACATAAATATAAATGATGATGTTCTTTTCAGCAGTCACATGAACATGTACAGCAATAGAGGGGTTCTGATTCTATTGACTTGAATGAAAATATTTATATATATGTATGTGTAAAATATATATATATATATATATATATATATATATATATATATATATATATATATATATATATATATATATATATATATAATTTTTTTTTTATTTTTTTCTTTTTTTACTGGGAATGTTATGATCTAGGCAGAGATCGTTATGAAGGGAGGGGGAGAAGGTGAGCTGTGACAACTACCTATGGTGAATCTAGTGTTACCATATATAGGAGTGTTCTCTTAATTGTAATCCTTTTTATGTGAAGACGCTGTTGACAAGTCCTCAGTAAAGTACGGGAAGAATGATTCTGTGTTCGCTCACATTGGTGTTGATTTTCTCATGTGAGAGAATCGGGCCGATCATGCGAATGACATGCTGCTTAAACTGTCAGAGTTTGCGCTGAGTGTGATATGATTCTCTCACACGAGACTCGCCTCACCGGTGTGAAGATGGGAGAATGTAATTTTTCCTTGTTTTTGGTCTCTGAGCATGTACATTGGACTGCACTTAGATGACAGAAGTTTCACATGAACCTACAGACTTGAATGGGTGAGTGCAATCTGGTTATTGGAACCACTCGCAACATGCTGCAGTTGTCTTCACATGCCAAGTCGGCATGAGAAAATAATCACAGATCTGCACTGCCCCATAAAACCTCGGCTAACACTTGCCTATGTTATACGCCAGTGTGAGCATACCCTAATACTTGGTGTACTGGCTAAGTGTAAAAATTGCATGCTTGTCACATAGCATCTATTTTACTTTTTTCCATCATGCATGACTGCACCACAAGAGCGGGGATCTGCCCTTCAAGGACAGAAAACCTTCAAGATAAAAGGGGTGGCTCCTCTCTCCGCATCAGTCGGTTTCCTGCCCTTGATGGGGAACCCTCAAGATGAAGACCCTGGAAGACTCTTGAAGAAAGAAGAGGATGCCTGGGTCGGATAGTTACTGGCAGGCACAGGTCTGCTACATCCGTCACCAGGTACCGGTAGACTCCTCGGGGGCCATGTATTCCCATGCCCCCCCCTGAGCAAATGCATGGTCACAGCCCATGAGGCAAATGCCCAGGTGAAGTTTAGAGCCTCGGAGGCCACATTGGTTGTACCCTCCCTGATGCCAACATGCCCCATGGAAGTCCTTGGAGGCCCTGCCTCCCTGTTGACATCTGGTGGCCATGCAGCCCGTGAGACACCGGTGCCTGGGTCAATTTAACTCCTCTGAGGCCAAATTTATTTGCCCTCCCTGTTGAGCCCAAGACGCTGGTCACCATTTGGATTCCCAAGAAAGAGAATACCTACAGCAGTGGTGGCCAGGGCGAGTGGATGCTCCATCCAGGTGAGGCCGAATCCAGGAGGCACAGGTATGGAGGGGGCAGCATTGTCAGGTGTCATGGCGCTGGAACGCCGAGAGCAGGCCGGGCGCGCACCGAAAGTGAGGACTGGGTGCGCGCAGGGCACCCGGATTGCAGTGTCCCCTTGACTTGTGATATGCGCGCTTCAGCAGCCGGCGGGAGCAGTCCGGGAGGTCAGTAGAGAGCGTGCACTGGATACAGTCGGGGCATGCTTCGAAAGTGACGCGAAGTCGTGCACCAGAAACCGGGAGTGCATACATCGGGAAACGGGATGCACCAGCAACCAGTCAGGGTACCCGGAGCACTGAAAGGGTGCGCACACCGGGAGGAGATCAGCACGTAGTGGTTACTGGGTACGCGCACAAGCCAGGCATAGTGCGCATGTGTGGGGATAGATCTAGGAAGTGCAAGTGGCCGGCAGGTTCAGGATCAACCAGGTGATCAATTAAAAAAAAAATAAAAAAAAAAAAAAATGGGGTAATGCTGTCAGAAGTGCTGGCATGTCACCAGCCATTCTACGTTGAATGTGACTGCTCTCATCAGGAAGCAGCAGCAGCTAAGCAGCTTGTAAGATTGAGAGCCTTTTGCCAGAGCACTTACAGCCGCACCAGGAGGTGCAGGAGTGGCGGTCTCACTCAGATGAGAAGAGCCAGATGCGCCATAACAGTGGAAGCCGCTCGGGCAGCGTACAGGCGGATCGCCATGGTTTTAAAAAGGAGGGGTCCATAGTCTTGATGGGAGACAGTGAACAGACCAGGCAGCCTCCAAATTCGGTACCCGTCCTGTGAAGCGTCCCGAGTGGTGAGTGAGCTTCGAGAAAGTCCCGCACGATAATGTCTGTTCTTTCTCTCTTTTGTCTCCTCTCTCCCCTCTTATACATACATTGGTGGGGTAAATCAAAAGCTAAGAATAAGGAATGTCCCTTATGCAAAAAAGTCACTTAGGAATAAGATTGTGTCAGGACTGTATTGATAAGACCGTAGTCGAGGAAACGCCCTTTTTGCTGAGAGCCTGAGATCCCTGATCCAGTCAGAAGTCTGTAAGGCAGTAAGGGCTTTACAGTCAACTGACACGGATAGCAAAGCAAGGGATAGGTCCAGCCCCTCGTTGATCTCTCAGGAGGACTCCACAGGCTCAAAGGAGGACTCAGTTGAATCTCGCTACTCAAAGTAGCTCAGATGAGAAACATAGATTCCCAGTGGAAACTACAGTACAGACAGGCTTATTAAAGCAGTCTGGCCTACCATGGGGCTGGTAGATGAGAAAGAGACAGCCCATAGAACTCATGTTCAACAGCTTGCTATAAGAAAAACGTAGAGCCTTCCCTATTATCGAACAGCTGCAAGGACTCATTAAAAGGGAATGGGAAAACCAGGGCTGTGGAGTTGGAGTCGGAGTCGTGGAGTCGGAGTCGGTGCTCATTTTGGTGGAGTCGGAGTTGGAGTCGGTATAAAATGGACCGACTCCGACTCCTAAAATATATAATAAATTGGGTACAGTAGTTCAGTGCAGAATGTGCTGAATATTTTTTCATAGGAATTTGGGAAAGTTATGAAATGTCCTATAAATGGCTGTTCTATTCCTGATCTAAGGCTACATTCACACACAGCGTTTTTCCTGTGTTTTTTGAGGATACGTTTTTCAGCTGCAAAAGCTGATCATCTTTTTAAAAAACCGCATCACCTGAAAGGTTTTTGAGCTCATAGATAATGTTTTCAATAGCAAAAGCAGATTAGAAATCTGCTCTATCTATCCATTTATCCATATCTGTCTATCCATATCGTATCTGTACCAAAAAGAATGAAAACCGGGTAGTACACCAATATATATTCTGTTCTATCTAAATATCTTGATTATGGGATCATAAAAATGATTAAATGTCTGAGGTTCACATTGTACTACAATAAATTTTTCACTTAAATATAAGCAATATGTGTGGGAGTTGGAGTCGGAGTCGTGGAGTTGGCGTCGGAGTCGGTGTAAGAGAAATTGAGGAGTCGGAGTCGGAGTTGCAGGTTTGGCTTACCGACTCCACAGCCCTGGGGAAAACCGGAGAAGAATTCCCAGAAAAGGAGATGCCCCTTTGAGGAAGAGACATCCTCATCCTGGGATGGGGCTCCAAAGATTGGTGTAGCGTTCTCAAAGGTCGCCAGAAAGTTCTCCATGCTCTTTGAGGAGTTGGGTTCCCTGAAAGAACCTCTGACAGAAAGACAGATAATTGTCTCTTAAACAGCATGGGGGGCCTCAGCTGGGGCACTAAGGTCGCCCATTGCGGCCACTTGTGTGGCTAGATCCCTAAAGATATGGATTAATAACCTGAAGGATCAGCTAGAGAAAAGAGTCCCCAGGGAGTCTATCCTAGAAGCAATACCAGCTATAAGAGCAGCGGCAGTATTTCAAGCTAAGGCTAAGCTGCAAAATCAGCAGCTTTGGCTAATGTGGGACGCCATGCAGTATGGCTTAAATGCTGGCCGGGGGACACACAGGCAAAGATGTAACTCTGTAGACTGTGAGCCCTCGCGTGCAAGGTCCCCTCTCCTTATGTACTTGTGTGTCCCTTGTCTTACACATGTTTATTGTACCTGTCTATATTTTCCCTTTTCACATGTAAAGTGCCATGGAATAAATGGCGCTATATAAATGCATAATAATAAATTCATAATAACTGCTCTTTACCGTGTGAGGGAAATTTCCTGTTTTGGACAGGCATTGGATAACATATTAGAAAAAGCTGACGACAAAAGAAAAATTTCCCAAAAACAGCCATTTCAAGCCTTTTCGGCACTCCTTTCAGGCCTTTTCGGCACTCCTTTCAGAAGGGCCGGAAGTCCAGAAGACAGCAATATAAGGATCAAGACAGAAACAACTCTCACAAACGATCCAGAGGTGGGAGAGGCTTATACTTTGGCAAGCCCTCCAAAGACACCGAAAAACCCTCCCAGTGACAGGCCTGTCAGGTGCATTTCCTCCCAGCTTGGGAGAGGATCTCATTCAGCACCTAGATCTGGCAAATTGTGGGGTCAGGTCTGGTGTTAAGGTTCCACCACTGGCCTCCACGATTATATATGCTGTCCACTCAAGAAAGACAGTCTGGAAGGGCAAGTAATCTCACTCCTCGACAAACATGTCCTGGAAGAGATTCCAGTAGAAGAAAGAAAGGTAGGGTTTTACCCCTCCCCTGCCTATTTCTTTGAAGAAAAAAAAAAAAAAACCAAGACAATTCCTGGAGGACAATTATAAATCCGAAAAAACCTCAACAGGTATCTGATAATCCCGTCTTCCAAGATGGAGACGATAAAGTCAGCAGTAAAACTCCTCCTTCCTCAGTGTCATATGGCAGTCCTGGACCTCAAGGTCGCTTATCACCACATTCTGATCCGGTAATAAGGCTGCAAATGTCTGAGTGGCAGTCCAGAAGGGGTCTGTGTTGTCACTTTCAATACAGGCTCTGCCCTGTGGGGTAGCGATAGCCCCTTGAGTTTTCACAAGATAAATTGCAGAGGTCACAGCGTACCCCAGAGAAAAAGATACTCTGGTGATGCCATATCTGGACAACTTCTTGACAATGGGAAGAAATCTCCCTTACTGTCAAGAACAAGTCAGAATAGTGATGAAAAAGCTACAGATGCTGGGATGGCAGCTGAACCTCAAAAAATCCAAACTGGAACTAGCAATGATCCAGAATTTATTGGGGTTAATAGTAGACTCTGTGGAGCAGGAGTGTCACCTCCCAGAGGAAAAAAATCAAATAACTAATTGTAACAAAGGTAAAAAAAAGCCAGAAATGACTCTGTGAAGGACCAGGTTGGTTTGGGGTCCCTCACCTCCTGCATACCAGTGGTGAAATGGGCCCAGTTCCACACAAGGGGACTGCAAGGGTGTGTGCTGCAGAACAGCCTGGAACTTCAGGGACGGTTAGAGCAGAAGCTCACCCTCCCGGACTCTGTACTCCAGTCACTCAGGTAGTGGTTACAGATGGTCATCGAGAGGAGTACCCTGCGCACACACACAGCTTCTAACAATCGAAAAGGCGCTAAAGGAATTGTTACCACACTTAAAGGGGACACCATGTGAGAGTTCTATCGGACAACCAAACAGTGGTTGCATATGTAAACCATAAGGGAGACACCCGTTCTCAGTCCTTGATGCAGATGGTCACCGGCCCTGAAGGTGATTGATCTCGTCAGATGGCCTCCACTAAGCAGCTTGAGGCCGGGCCAGAAAAAACAAAGGGGATCATGACTCTGGCAGAACACCAGTTCCTCTCATTATCGGCCCTGCATATCCGAGGTGTAGACAACCTGAAGGCGAACTTTCTGAGCAGGTAGATGCCTTCAGGGTATAGTAAACATCAGGTCTCCTGTACACCTTCCCTCCAATATGCCTCATACCAGTGGATCTGAGGAAGATCAGGGAGGACAGAGCCAGAGTGATTGTGATAGCCCCCTTTTTGGCCGAAGAAAAAAAAAAACAGGGTTCTACTGGCTGAGAGTAATGTCAGTGACAGATCCATGGGTACTACCAGAGGTCCAGGACCTTCTAACACAGGGTCCCTTTAATCACCCTCAGAAGTCCGGGCTGCATTTGACAACTTAGAATGTGAAAGGTCACTACTAGGGAAAAAGGGATTCTCAGCAGGGTTAATATCCACCTCACTCAGTAGCAGAAAACCAGTGACTACAAAAATATATGGGAAAAAATTCTTATGTTTCAGGCTCAATATGGGAAGGGGAAGTCCCAATAGTAGCAATACTGGAATTTCTGCAGAAAGGTTTAGAGTTGGGGTTAGCTGTCAGTACCCTCAAAGTACACGTCTCAGCCCTGGCAGCTCTATTCAACTGTGACCTGGCAAACAATAGGTGGGTGACCAGGTTTATCCGAGCCTGTACTAGAACCGACTCTGTCCCGTCTCCTACTCCTCCTCCTTGGGAGTCCTATCATCTCTGACAGTCTGTTTGAACCAGTAAAAACAACATCAGATAAGGCTGTTTTTAATGTTAGAATTTTATTAGTGGCGCTCACATCGGCCCGTAGGATTGGGGATTTACACGCACTGTCAGCAGACTCTCCCTACACTCAGGCCATAGACGATAGAGTTGTGTTAAAAATTAGATCCAGCATACCTTCCCAAGGTGGTATCAAAATTCCATAGGGCTCAGGAGATAATCTTGCCATCCTTTTGTCCTAACCCTAACAACCGGAAGGAGGAGAGGCTTCATTGCCTAGATGTGAGCCGATATCTCCTGCAGTAATTAGAGGTAACAAGACCTTGGAGAAAGCAGAGGGCCTTATTTGTCTCCTACCGGGGGCAAGGAAGGGCCTTAAAGCCCCTAAACAAACTATAGCTAGATGGGTGAGACAGGCCATTATGCCAGCATATAGCAGTGCTGGCATGACTGTTCCAGAAGGTCTAAAAGCCCACTCCATGAGGGCCAGAGCGACGTCTTGGACAGAGAGACGCTCCCATCGACCAAATCTGTAAGGCGGCCACTTGGTCCGCTCCGTCCTTTGTCAAACATTATAGGTTAGACCTATCTGCTGCCTCTGATGTCACATTCGGGAGAAGAGTGTTACAAGCAGTGATCCCTCCCTAAGAGAATACAAATCTCTGTAACTCTCTCGTGGTGCTGTCATGTATGATGGAAAAACACTGGTATTCCATACCTGGTAATGTGTTTTTTCATGAGACATGATGGCACCCTTATATTCCCTCCCTATTGATCACATCATTAGTTGGGTGCATTATTAGCATTATACACTCCCTTGGGTGTTGGAAATTAGTATAAAGGATGTATTATTTATATGTACACTAACCTGCGGAGTTCCCCTCGTGCTCTGTAAAATAACTGATGCGGAGAGGAGCCGCCCCTTTTATCTTTAAGGTTTCCTGTCCTTGAAGGGCGGATCCCCTCTCTCGTGGTGCCGTCATGTCTCATGAAAAAACATTACCAGGTATGTAATACCCATGTTTCCTTCACCCATGACAGCACACATGAGGTCTACCCACAGGAAACCTACTGCAATAAAAGGGTGTTACTTCTCCCCTGCATCAGTTGGTTTCCTGTCCTTGATGGGAACCTAATTCTGAAGCTGGGCGGTTAAAGGAAGCAAGAAAGCACTTGCCCAGGCCTGTCCCAGCTTCTGTATGAGCGTCTGCAATGCCAGCCTTCAGGTCCTGGAAGCGCCGTCAAGTGTGAGCACACATGTACAGGCAGCGGTGACAGTTGCTCAGCAGGTCTCCAACCGCTCTGTTCTGCGAGGGGCTCAGCAGCAGCCTCAACAGCGTGCACTGCGCCACCAATGGTTTTTTGCCATACCAACAGGATCTCTGCTCCTCTAGCACCTGGACTATTGGCTATATTGGAGAAGCTGCATTTTTTTGAAATATTGCCTAGCAGTGATAAACTATCAACCGGTGACTACCAAAACTCTACTTCAAAAGGGCGACTATGTGATAAAGGCCGTTGTTAGGCCGAAACGTCAGCTGTCGCTTCATCACCGTCAATTAAATAATAAAAAGCTCACTTTAGCATAATTGACGTGTGCAGTGATTCTATATTGACTTCACATTTACGGGACCAGAGGCTCCCTTTCACTAGCACCGTTTATTCATTACACTAGTCGAGTGCTAGCCATCTGCCATATCTAGGATGGATAGTAAACATCCTCAAGTCAAGGATAACTCCAGTAAAAGAGCAATCCTTCCTAGGGTTGATATTGGACTCCGAGCAACAACGCTGCCTCCTACCAGAGAGCAAAGTGACCAAGATAAGAGGCCTAGCTCGCACAGCAATACAATGACCAAATATGACACTGAGGAACGCAGTGTCCCTTTTAGGCTCGGTGACATCATGCATACCCGCAGTAGCATGGGCGCACTACCACTTAAGGCAACTACAGTGGGAAGTTCTGTCAGCACAAACAATTAAAAGGACATTTAGAAGGCAAACTCTGTATCTCAGTGGCTGTAAGAGATTCCCTGCTCTGGTGTACTGTAGAAAAGAATCTAACAGCTGGTGTCCCGTGGCAAAAACCAGTCGAGGACATCATTACAACAGACGCGAGTGCCACAGGATGGGGAGCACACCTGAGATCCCACTCAATACAGGGGACCTGGCCCTTGCTAGAAAAGGATCACGGTTCAAATGTAAAAACTATGGGCAGTGGAAAAAGCAGTGAAACATTTCCTTCCTTTACTTCGGGGCCGCCACACCCGAGTCATTACGGACAATCAGGCAGTAGTAGCCTACATCAATCACCAGGGGGGAACGAGATCTTGGGGCTTCATGCAAATATCGGATCTACTCTTCAAGCTAGCAGAGCAACATCTGTTATCCATCACAGCACTGCACATAAAGGGGGTAGAAAATAAACAGGCAGACTTCCTGAGTCGCAGGCACCTAAGACAAGGGGAATGGTCCCTAAACCCCCAAGTCTTCCAACAAATGGTTCAGGTCTGGGGCAAACCAGAAATAGACCTGTTCGCTACCGCACACAACCGGAAGGTCAGGAAGTTCTGCTCACTAAATCCAAGGGAAAACCCCTTCGCAGTAGATGCCCTACAAATACCCTGGAAGTTCATCCTGGCCTATGCATTTCCCCCGATAACAATGATCCCAGTAGTGGTCAGGAAAATCAGGGAGGATCGAGCGAGAATAATTCTTATAGCTCCGTTTTGGCCGAGGAGGCCTTGGTTCTCCCTTCTGAGACTCATGTCGGTGACTGATCCATGGATATTACCGGAGATTCCAGACCTGCTTTCCCAGGGACCAGTGGTCCACTCTCAGGTGAAAGGCTTCCATCTAGCAGCCTGGAATTTGAGAGGGTGCTACGGAGTCTCCAGGGATCCTCTCCAGGGTTAGTCTCCACCCTGTTGAAAAGTAGGAAACCTATAACATCCCAAATCTACGGTAGAACGTGGAAAAAGTTCCTAGACTTCCTGGGGGAACCCTTGGGGGATGTAGCGCCAGTGGGACCTATCCTAGAATTCTTAGTTGGGGCTGCAACTGGGGTTAGCCACTAACACACTCAAAGTTCAAGTCTCAGCTTTGGGGGCCCTATATAACTGCAACTTGGCAGCCAATAGATGGGTGTCCCGATTCATAAAGTCCTGTGGCAGGTCAAGGCCGGTCATTATCCCAAAGATACCACCCTGGGACCTCAACCTAGTCTTAGAGGCCTTAACCAAAGATCCCTTTGAACCACTACTAGAGCTGTCACCAAAGCTACTTACACTTAAAACTGTCTTACTGGTAGCCTTAACATCAGCCCGAAGAGTGAGCAACCTACAAGCTCTATCTATATGTCCTCCATATACACAGATCTTGGATGACCGAGTGGTTCTAAGACCAGACCCGGCCTATCTCCCCAAGGTAGTCCAAAAGTTTCATAGGACTCAGGAGATCTCCTTGCCATCTTTCTGTAACAATCCTAGAAACCCTGGGGAGTAAAAGTTCCATACATTAGATGTAAGAAGAGCCATAGTACAATATATGTCAGTAACTAGTCAGTGGAGGAAAGATCAGTCCCTTTTTGTAGCCTTTCAGGGTAGTAGAAAAGGGCACGGGGTAGCTAAGAGTACCATTGCCAGATGGATCAGGTAGGCCATTATGTTATCCTACTCCGCAAGTGGCGCTCCGGTTCCAGAAGGCATCAAGGCTCACTCCACCAGAGCCGTGGCTACCTCCTGGGCAGAGAAGGCTGAGGTATCGATTGAGCAGATTTGTAAAGCCGCTACTTGGTCCTCACCTTCAACCTTTTTTAAGCACTACTGACTTGATCTATCTTCCTCTACTGACCTAACCTTTGGTAGAAGGATGCTGCAAGCGGTGGTCCCTCCCTAAGGTGTCTTATTCTACACAAGTTTCTCATGTGTGCCATCATGGGAGACGGGAAACACCAAGGTTACTTACCGGTAGCCGGTTTTTCCGGAGCCCCTGACTGCACCTGTATATTTCTCCCCCCCCCCCCCCCCCCCCCCCCCCTTTCACTCCTTTGGTGTGCACTATAGTGTGGGTGCTTTTTTTTTTTTAGTTAGATATAATGTGGTGATAGTTTTACCATGTGTCTAACCCGGGGGGCCTCTCATGCTCTGTAAACCAACTGAAGCGAGGGAGAGGTACCGCCCCTTTTATCTTCAGTAGGGTTCCTGTCCTGACTGGGCGGATCCCTCTCATGTGTGCCGTCATGGGCTCTGGAAAAACCGGCTACCGGTAAGTAACCTTGGTGTATTCCTATCATGGAAAAGATGGTGATGCATACACCATAAACATAGGATCAGAATATACCTATTATGGAAGGCTGGGCTGCAGATAGTAAAAATTTCTCCCAGCCCCACAATTTGGTCCACCAAAAGTTGACACAAGTGTCTCAAAAATAGAGAACTCATAAAGATAATGGAGAATAAGAAGGGGGGGGGGGGGGTAGTGGGAGGCTTTCCCTCTTCATCCAGGCCTGGGATTAACCTGTCTTCCAGCAGTTGGATCATGGAAATAATGACAGGCTTGACTATAAAATTGTCAGATTCCTCTAAAGACCTTAAAACTGACACCCTTCAGAAGGTCATCAGAGGAACAATATGCCTAGAGACAGAGGTCCTGGGACTAGTAGAGAAACAAGTGTTTTGCAAAGTATTGGTAAAAGAGAGGAAGAGTGTGGGTTTTTTTTTGTTTTTTGTTTTATTTAAAATTCATAAAATACCGTGCCTCAGGATAAAATCAATAAACACTGCAATGAAGCTCCTGTTTTCAGAATTGTTACATGGTGTTCATAGACTTAAAGGATCCATCTTATCATATCCAAATACATCTAGACCATCGAGTTGGAGTCCCTTTTTTATACAAGAAAAAGTAAGGCATTATCTATTCAAGGCCCTGCCATTTGGCTTGTCTGTGGCACCAAGAGTGTACACCAAAGTGGTAGCTGAGGTGACTGCCTATCTTGGAGTCCAGAATACTCTTATTGTTCCATACCTAGACAACGTCCGAAAATGACATTGAGCAAGACAATGTACTTGGGGTCTCTGACCTCCTGTATCCCAGTGATTATGTGGGCCCAGTTGCATTTGAGACTGCTTCAGTGGGAAATATTATCAGCAAAGACTGTTAGGAGGGCATTTAGAATGAAACCAGAAATTCCCTCTTATTGTGTTAACAGGTCAAACCTGTCACTAGGTGTCCCATGCTTGGCCCCAGTAAGCAACATTTTTACCACGGATGCAAGGTTTTTTTGGTCGCTTCTGGAAAGTGGTCAGAATTAGAACCTAAAGGAGTAGGGTAGTACAAAGAGCACTGAAAGGGTTTCTTGCATCACACCTCAGTCGTGATGATTGCATCGTGCCAGACAATCACCTACTGGTAGCATATATCAATCACCGGGGGGGGGGGGGACCACAATATCGCGTTACTTAGTTTTAGCAGTGAATATTTCTTTCCACTGGCAAAACACATTATGTCCTTAACAGCATTGCATATAAAGGGGAAAGAAAACACCATAGCAGACTTCCAAAGTCAAAACAGACTGAGAAAAGGAATTGGCACTAAATTACAAGGTATTTCAGCAGATAGTCTTCTGGGGGCTACCAGAGAGATCTGTTTGCCAACAAGCAGAATAGGAGAGTAATGGGGTTCTGTTAATTGAATCCAAAAGAAAACCCTCATGTGATAGATGCCCTGCAGATCCCTTGGAACTTCAGGATATCATACTCCTTTCCTCCTTTGGTCATGATCCCAGCAGTTTTGTAGAAGATAAGGCAATAGTGATTTTGATAGCTCCATTTTGGCTAAAAGGGACATGGTTTTCCTTTTTTAATGAGGTTAATGTCTGTCTCCAGTCCATGGATCCTGATGGAGATCCTGGACTTTCTTACTCGGGGTCCAGTTTGTCACTCTCAATTGAAAAACTTTAAATCTAACAGTATGGAACTTGAGGGCACTATCAAGTCAAAAAGGTCCTCTCTCCAGGATTAGTCTCCACCTTATTGAAGGGTAGTAAACCGATAACTCCCACACTTCCTCCAAGTTCTGCCATAAATGTTTTTCAGGTGAGAAATTAGGAGGGAAGGTTATGATTAAACCCATCCTAGAATTTCTCCAAAGGGTTTTAGAACTTGGGTTGGCTACTTATAACCTTTAAGCTTCAAATCTCAGCCATGGGAGCATTATGTCTGTCAGCTAACAGGTGGATATCGAGCTTTATAAAATCCTGTGACAGATCTAGATCACTTCCAATTCTAAAAGTTTCCCCGTGGGACCTAAACTTAGTGCTGGAGACATTAACCAAAAATCCATTTGAACCGTTGCGAGAATCTGTTTAATTCCTGATTCTGAAGACCAAAATTTTGGTAGCACTGACCTCGACATGTACGGTTAGTGATATTCTAGCCCTTTCAGTAAACCATCCTTATACTCTGGTGTTTATGGCTGGATCCGGCCATAATTTCCCCAAGGTAGCAATGAGGTTCCATAGAAATCAAGAAATCCTCCTACCATTTTTTTTTTAATAACCCTAGGAACTCCAGAGAGGAAAAATGTCTTGATGTCAGAAGAGCTTTGATAGAATACATGTCTGTAACCAGTCAGTGGAGAAAGCACCATTCCCTGTTTGTAGGTTTTCAGGGCAACAGGAAAGAGTGGAAGGTATCAAAAAGTACCATAGCAAGGTGAATTAGGGAGGCTATTCATTAAGCTTACGCTAATGAGGTGCCAATTTCAGAGGGCAACAAGGCTCGTTCCACCAGAGCCATCACTGCCTCCTGTGCAGAAAAGGCAGAGTTCTCTTGACCATATTTGTAAGGCAGCAATGTGGTCCTCACCTTCAACATTCTTTAATCACTACAGATTAGATCTATCCTCCTCTGCTGACATAACATCTGGCAGGAGTGTGCTGCAAGCGGTGGTCCCTCCCAAAGGTGATTAGTTTTTGTAATTCTCATAGGTGTGCTGTCCCTTATGAAAGAAAAACAGCAAGATTACTTACAGGTAGCAGTTTTTTCCATAACCCATGACAGCACTGTATATATTCCCCCCCCCCCCCCTTTTTGGGTGAAATAATGATTTGGTGTCGGTTGTGTATATATAATTTTTTTTTTTTTTTTAACATGGTTATTAAGGTTGAAGAAAGACTTGAAGTCCATCTAGTTCAACCCATATCCTATCCTAACTTGCCCTAACATGTTGATCCAGTAGAAGGCAAAAAACCCCATGTGGCAAACAGTAAACTTCACATTGGGGAAAAAAATTCCTTCCCGACTCCACATACGGCAATCAGACTAGCTCCCTGGATCAACGCAATATTAAGGAAACTAGTGTATATACCCTGTAATATTATACTTTTCAAGAAAGGCATCCAGTCCCTTCTTAAATTTTAGTAGGGAATCACTCATTACAACATCATATGGCAGAGAGTTTCATAGTCTCACTGCTCTTACAGTAAAGAATCCGCGTCTGTGAGTATGCTTAAACCTTCTTTCCTCCAGACGTAGAGGATGCCCCCTTGGCCCCGTCACAGGTCTAAGAGTAAAAAGATCATTGGAAAGGTCTTTGTACTGTCCCCGCATATATTTATACATTGTAATAAGATCACCCCTAAGCCTTTGATTTTTCCAAACTAAATAACCCCAAGGGTAATAGCCTATCTTGGTATTGCAGACCCCCCAGTTCCCTAATAACCTTGGTCGCTCTTCTTTGCTCCAGCTCAGCTATGTCTTATACACCGGAGACCAGAACTGTACACAGTATTCTAAGTGTGGTCGCACTAGTGACTTATATAGAGGTAAAATTATGTTCTCCTCATGAGCATCTATGCCTCTTTTTTTAATGCATCCCATTATTTTATTTGCCTTTGCAGCAGCTGCCTGACACTGGCCACTAAATGTGAGTTTGTCGTCCACCCATACACCCAGGTCTTTTTCAGTGACAGTTTTGCCCAGTGTTTGACAATTAAGCACATAATTATACATCTTGTTCGTTCTACCCAAGTGCATGACCTTACATTTATCCCCATTAAAGCTCATTTGCCATTTATCAGCCCAAGCTTCTAGTTTACATAAATCCTCCTGTAATATAAAATTGTCCTCCTCTGTATTGATTACCCTGCAGAATTTAGTGTCATCTGCAAATATTGAAATTATACTCTCTATGCCCCCTACAAGGTCATTAATAAATATGTTAAAAAGAAGCGGGCCCAAAACTGACCCCTGTGGTACCCCACTGCTAACCGTGACCCAGTCCGAGTGTGCTCCATTAACCACCCTTTGTTTCCGATCCCTGAGCCAGCTCTTAACCCACTTACACATATTTTCCCCTATCCCCATTGTTCTCATTTTATGTAGCAACCTTTTGTGTGGCACCGTATCAAAAGCTATTGAAAAGTCCATGTACACCACGTCCACTGCATTCCCTTGGTCAAGTCCGGAACTTACCTCTTCATAAAAGCTTATCAGATTAGTCTGACAGGAACGGTCCCTTGTAAACCTATGTTGATATTGGGTCATGAGGTTATTCGTCTCCAGATACTGCAGTATAGTATCTCTTGGAAATTATAGGACAGTAAGTTTAACCTCAACTGTGGGTAAAATCCTAGAGGGTTTTCTAAGTTCAGTTTTTGTCCCCTTTTTGAATATTGGCACCACATTTGCTATACGCCAGTCCTGTGGTACAGACCCTGTTATTATGGAATCTTTAAAGATTAAAAATAATGGTCCATCTATGACTGTACTTAATTCAGGCAGTACTTGGGGGTGTATCCTATCCGGGCCCGGGATTGGACCTGCGAGCGCGAGCTGGTCTCCCATTCGGGGCCCAGCCCAGTCTCAAGCTGCTTAGCGGCCGCCACCTGACTCTCACTCAGCCTAGAATGGCCGGTCCTCTCGTTCTCTGCAACCCAACTCGTGTGGGGAAGTGGTACTGCCCTTCCATTTGAGTAGGTTTCCTTTACTTGGTGGTCCATCTCTCTTTCTTTCTTTCTTTCTTTCTTTCTTTCTTTCTTTCTTTCTTTCTTTCTTTCTCTCTCCTAATGGTAAGTAACCTTAGTGGGGGGTTTTAATAGTGAAAAATTAAACTTTCTTTCAACTACTTTTAATATCTAAAACCCAAGACAGAAACAAAATGAACTTAACCTTAGCTATAAATAAATATAAGCAATATTGCATATAAATAATGTTGGGGTACTTGGTTAACAGTTTTTGATTAACAAAAAAAAAAAATAAACTATAGGGCTCTCCACCAACGTCAAGGTGTACCACAATCAGGGCGGTCCTAGCTACTAGTATTAAAACTTTACCATATGTCATAGTGACGTCCCGTGTGAATAAGGGCAGAACAGGACCCGAATAAACGCCATGTCCAGCTCAAAGGAAAGGGAGGCCACACCCTTACCTGTACTAAATGTAGAAACCTGAAACTTAACTGAAAAAAAAAAAAATGAACTGGAGTATAAGTTGGTATTCATGCAAAATATAAGAACATGTTCACATTGGCCATTAAACTGATAAAACCCAAAGCAGAAACAAATGGCACAAATACCCTGCTGTAAGTAAATAGAAGCAATAGTACATATAAATAACATAGGGTGCTATTTTTTAATTAAAGCGTAAAAGCCATCTCGCCATAATCTGATTTAAAAAAAAAAAGTGATTGTCCAATAAATTCCTTTTGCCTAAAAAGGAAAAACACCAGAACAAATGGGGAAACAAAATAGACAAGCCAGAATGCAGTATTCAGAATGTTGAAACAAAAGTAAACTGTAAAAATAGCACTAAGAATTTTGCTTATTTGCTCAGTCTTTGAGTATGAGCCCTAGGTTTGTGTAGTCCTGTTTGGGTATCTAATTTTGTTTGGTTTTTTTTTTGTAGGTAAAAGACATTGTTCTACACCCAGAAATGTTTTCTATCCAAAATGGCCTGCTGACTCCCACCTTGAAAGCAAAGAGGCCAGAGCTAAGAAAATACTTCCATGCCCAAATTGAAGAACTTTATGCTAATAATAAAGTATAATGAGTCCATGTTCATAGTCGTCTGTATACAACCACTAAGAAAACAATGGTCATAGGAATAACAAGGAAGACCTCTCTACAATGCCTTACGGGTCCCCTGTATTGTCTTTTGTACTGCAATCTAAAATCTTAAATCTAGGCCTTATATTTGGGGAAAAAAATGGACATTCTTGAAGCAAATGTCAATCTCTGGAACTTCTGCCTCTAATTGGATTTTTTGCCCTGTCACTTGGGTTTGTGTACAAGACTTCTTACACTTCTGTTTCAAAACTCCAGAGTTTTGCTTGCCAAATTGAATAATTTTTTTCTAACCTCTCGTATCTAAAACACAATGCACAGATTTCTCGTTCTGGCGTGTTATGGGATGCGTGAGAAATATTCTGAGGTGGTGACCAGTTATATTTTCACAATTTTCTACATTTAAATGGGACTTGGTAGTGCACGGCGTATAAAACCTCTTTAAGGAACTGCTCTCCCTGTTCTACAGGAGCATCTGTCAATGTCCAAAAGCTGCTAGAGGCCTGGGATACAGTTTAATTTTCATAGGACTGTCAACCAAGAAAAAAGTGCAATTATCACTGATGTCTGTGGAGATGATCTAATTTTACTACGTTAAAGGGAACCTGTGACCTGGATTAACAGTCCGCTCTGCAGGCAGCTGCTTATAGCAAGGGGAAAATGGAATAGATTTATATAGTGGTGTTGGTAACATTAGACTGAAATGACTAAAATACATGCACATTCTGAATTTTTCAGTCTTGCGGGTGGTCCTAATCGGTGTGTTCATACAACGATCGGTCAATCACTGAGTAGCACCGCCCACTTGATGTACGAGCCCAGAGTGGGCAGGGATTTGAATGAATAAGAAAATTTTACTCAAGCTAGTTGTATCAACCTGTTCCGCTCCTGCTCTAGGTTATGCTGCCTGCGAGTTAGACTGTTTTCAGTGACCGGTTTGCTCTACAGAAATGTCTCATTTTTGGAGGGATAAATGGGTATTGTCAGAACCACACACATTTTAAGGCTTTTTAGGTGTCCGTGTAAAATATATATATTTTTTGTTTTGTTAAATACAACGCACAAGGGAGTTGTACATAACAAGCACAATGGTTTGCACTATGTAAAGATCTATGATTTATGTAAAGACCTGTGATCTAAAGCACTGCATTCTAGGTGGAGATCATTTATAGCTGCGCAATGAAAGAATTTTTATCCAAATGATGTGACTTGTTAAAACTGAATTTAATTGTTATCTTAACGGTTTTTGATCTTGTAAGAACCAAAAAATGTTTGTCCCAGTTCCCTTTACAGTCCCTTCCAAAAATGAAGGAAACCAAAATAAACAATAATACGACATTTTGACTATATATATTTTTTTTTTTTTTTCCCTTTACTGCATGAATTGCAATATTATACCTATTCCTTCTCTAGAAGACTGCTGCTATATCATGGTGGTGTGATGTGTTCAGGGTTCATCAGAAAATATTTTATAGCAGAATTCTAACCATGCTTTGTGTCCTATTTGCATTCAAAAGCGGCCAGAGATGGTTTGGGCAAATTTTAATGTTATGTCCAACTTACGAGGCTCTACAATGTTCTCCCCCCAGTGGAAGATGTGAAAGCTGGATTGGGCATATTGGAATTCAGTAGGTCACAGCAGGAGGTGCATGGCTGTGATTTGACTATTCCAAATTGGTGGACAATTATGAAAGTTTATGGTGCAGTTGCAAGAAAATGTAATGTATGGCCAGCTTTTAAGGTACATTTTACAATATGATGCGCAGTGTTAAATGGGTGACCACCAGCATGTGATATTTTGGTGGTCGTTTCATAGCCTGTTCACACAGGCCGACCATGCTTCGGATGCACATAACCGGTCAGTGTTCAGCAAGTCCTCTGCACAGGACCATGTGCTGAAGAGAACGACAATCCTTTGTGCAAGCGCTTTGCTAGTTCATCGGGTGAGCCTGTTTACACTGCAGGATTATCACTTGCGAGCGTTCCTAGAAACACTCGCCAAAGATCACTGTAGTGTGTTGGAAGCGCAACATGCACTATCAGCAATAAGCACTGGACAAACAATTTGATCATTGAACGCTGACAGCATTTGAAGTAATGCAAGAGGACAAGAACATCAATGATGAACAGCATTCTAGTAAGACTGGGATCACACTACCGTGTGTGATGTGAGAAACTCTCACAAGTCTCTTGCATCAACACCCGGCGCTGCCGCCGGCTCTCAGGACCGGAGCTGCGGCTGCATAGAAATGCATGCAGCCGCAGCGCCGGTCCTGAGTGCCGGTGGCAGTGCCGGGCATTGATGTGACTTGTGAGAGTTTCTCGCTTCTCACGGTAGTGTGATCCCGGTCTAAGGGTCATAAATGGTCAACTAAAGTAATGTGAAACCACATAAATAGCCTCTATGGTGTTTTGCATACGTATCCATTGTTGTGTTGATACTCAATAGTTTGCACACCTGTATTTGAGATGGACAGCTTCTCTCAAGCCTTTGCTATTAATACTTTCAGGTGCCAAATACGTTGGTTGGCACATCTGTGCTCGTAATGGACAGTTATCCTCAGACCTGTAATAAAGACTCTTCTGAAGTGCAAGGTCGCCATCCACATGAAGATTACCTATGCAATTATATTGGTAAATTATCTTGACCATCAATTTAATTTAATCATTAAGGGGTTAAATCCCCCTATGATTAGTTTATAGACCTTTATAATACCTGAAAATTTTAAACATCCCCTTTATGCACCTGGGAAAAGTGCATGGAGACCACTGAGGTATTTAGTGCCATCAGATCTGCCACACCAGACATGTCTCCCAATTCATTTATTTTTAAACAACGAATTAACCCCTTAAAATAACAACTACAACTCCCAAAATTTGCACACAAACCCTCATCTAATTATTAGTCAGGGACATATAAAAAAAACATGAAATGAAATACTTTACTGAATGTAAACCATGTGTCATTTCATGTCGGGTTGGGGAATGATTTGATAGAAGCCGGCAATTTAATTAGCGGCTATTCTGCTATGAAGAACTCTGTGAAATATAAATATTTATATTTCACAATGACTTGTGTGTGTGTGTGTGTGTGTGTGTGTGTGTGTGTGTGTGTGTGTGTGTGTGTGTGTGTGTGTGTAGAATATATATATATATATATATATATATATATATATATATATATATATATATATATAACTATATAGGGCTCCATTATATGTCCATTTTGCAAGGCTGCGAGAAAATCTCGCCATACGGATTACATACGGATGCTCACATGCGCAAAATACGCGACCGCACCTTGCTTACGGATGACCTACGGAGCACTATTTAGAGGTCATTCATCTGTATTACGCCTGTAAACTATGGACCATATTTTGCGCCAGTTAGTGTGACCCCGGCCTTAAAGGGATAATCATTCAAAGCTTGAAAATTGCTAATCTTTTACACAAAATATCAGAAATTTGACAAAACACAAAACATATCAACCTAAATATACCATTATCATAAAGTACAATGTGCCACGAAAAAACAATGTCTCAATCACTGGGATTTGTTGAAGCGTTCCAGAGTTATTACTAAATTAAAGTGACACCGAGCCACATTTTTAAAATCTGACCAGTCACTAAAGGGAGAAAAATTCTCAATACAGAATCGTATTGGATATTTAAACTACAATTGCGAGTCCCATCGGGACTGGATGGTAGACAGGATCTCTTTTAGGCTGAGTGCAGACAGACTTTTTGGCCCTGCGGATTTTTCCGCGCAGAATTGAAGAAATCCGCAGGTCAAATGACCTGCATTTTTCCTGCGGATTTCTTCCATTTTTCCTGCGGTTTTTGTGCGGTTTTCCACTGCGGATTCTCCCCTGCGGATTTGGTGACAGCGGAGATAGAAAACCGCACAAAAGTAACATGCTGCGGATTTTGTACCGCAGGAAAACCGCGCAGAAAAATCTGCAGCATCTGCACAGCGGTTTTTTTTTTTCATTAATTTCAATGCTACTGTACATCACAATATGCAGCGTTTCTGCGCGGAAATATCCGCTGCATATCCGCATCGTGTGCACACAGTCTTAGGATGCTCATGGCATGTTTCTTCAGTGTGAGTCTAATTGATTTATTGATTGACAACACTATGGTAACAGGTTTTTTTTTTTTTTTGATTGGTCAGCATTTGCACATGTGACCTGTAATAGAAGGTAATTATGGACTGCTAAGGCTACTTTCACACATCAGGTTTTCGCCGTCAGGCGTGTTCCGGCGTCGTGCCGGAGCGCCGGATCCGGCAAATGTTTTGTAAAACCGGATGTCACGGATCTGGTTTTCTGCCGGATCCGTCTTGCGCATGACAGCCAAAACCGGATCCGTCTCATCCGGTTTTCGATCCGTTCTTTGACGGATTAAGCCGGATCCGGTTTTTAAAAACGCCCCTTGTGGCCTTCCGAACGGGATTGGCTACTGAAAAACTACATATACCGTGTTCCTACAGCCCTTCTTTGACAGGTTGTAGAGGAGAAAGTGCAGGTTGGAGAGAAGAGCAAGTGGCTGGTGAAGATGGATGTTGTGATTGGAAATATTTTGAAGAATTTGGCGGATTTTACAGCGGAGGCAAATCGTTTGAGGGTGATTGTTCTGGAGA
Organism: Dendrobates tinctorius; assembly: GCF_039654945.1. NCBI lineage: Eukaryota > Metazoa > Chordata > Amphibia > Anura > Dendrobatidae > Dendrobates > Dendrobates tinctorius. The sequence goes on along the minus strand of NW_027361676.1, from coordinate 71,284,090 downwards.
AGGAGAGAGCGAGACAGCAGCGCATCAGGCATCGTAGACGACGTTTGTGAATCCACCCCATCACAGCCAAGAGAATGACGCGTGGGGTCTATTCTACACTCTGCATGGACCTTAGACGAAACCTGGAGAAATTTTTTGGATATGTTCGGATGAAAATGGAGAATTTTGATTACTTGGTGGCGCGCATTGCACACCTCATAAGAAAATCGGACACCTATTGCCGCTTCTCTGTTTTACCCGCAGAGCGTCTGATGGTGACTTTAAGGTAAGCCACATTTATTGGATATGCTCGCATCAGAGCACACTTTCACTGCAATCTTGTTGGTGGTAGTTTGTATCTCCAAGTGTTATAGCTGAGTTTTGGTATGTAATGCTGTTATTTTAAACTAATTGATTGTTTTTTAATTCCCCACAGATTTCTTGCAACTGGAGAATCCCTTTCGTCACTGCATTTCCAGTACAGACTCGGGATTTCCACCATATCTGGAATAGTGAAGTACACATGCCGTGCACTGTGGGACTCCTTAGCTGAAGAGTTTTTACCAGAGCCCACAACAGAGGTGGATTGAAATTTCTGAAAAGTTTCAACAGATATGTCAGTTTCCCAACTGCTTGGGCGCTGTGGACGGGAAACATATCCGCATTGTAAAGCCAGCCGGATCGGGATCGGAATATTTCAATTACAAGAAATATTTTTCAATTGTCCTCATGGCCATCGCTGGCGCGGAATACAAATTTATTGCTGTTGATATTGGGGCCTATGGCCGCTCAAATGACTCAAGTTTTCAAACTGTCTGCCATGGGGCGTAAACTGTATGGAAACACCTTCCAATTCCCATCCCCTTGACCACTGCCGCAAACATCTGGTCCACCTATGCCATTTGTCTGTGTAGGGGATGAAGCCTTCCAGCTGTCAGAACACCTTTTGAAACCGTACGGTAGCAGAGGATTGTCAAGAACAAAACGCATTTTTAATTACCGCCTCACAAGAGCAAGAAGAATGGTTGAATGTACCTTTGGTATTCTGACAGCCAAATGGCGGGTCCTATTGACTGCGATCAAAGCTTGCGTGGTACTCCACAATTTTATCTGCAAGGAACCCATTTCCATTGAGGACACCTCTGAAGAAACCACCTTGCAAGATTACCAGAACATTACCACCTAGAAGTTCTGTGACGGTTTCAGTAATGAGGGACAATTTTGCACTATACTTTGTCACCTCAATTCAGAGTACACTGGCAGGATGACAGAGTGTGAAAGATTTGTGCCCTTAACCAAACTTGTGTACCTTCTGTACCAACAGTATATACCTTTGCCAACCAAAGTTGGCTATCTTGTCATGGTCTCTATTTTTACCTTTAGGCCACAGGTGTGTACCTGGTTGTGTTTTATGCAAAGTATTTCACCTTTTAACAAAAGTTGTGTACATTGTTAGGAAATCACCAACAATAAACACAACTTTTTAGGTGAAATACTTTGCTTCAAACACAACCAGGAACACAACTGTGGCAAAAAGCTAACATTTATTTACCTTTTACCTACAGTTATATACCTGGTTTTGAATACCTTTTTACCTTTTAAATTCCCTGTATTTAACCTTTTTTTTTTTTTTTACATTTCGCCGCAGAAAGAAATGACAGACAACCAGTGTAAACAATAATTTAACTTTTATTTAAAAATATTTTTTTTAGTAAACTGTTTTTAAATTTAAATAAACTTTTTTCATACAGTTTTGAAACCATAAAACTGGTCATTTTTATTAAAATACACACATTATAAATTTGTGTAGTGTGGGGTGGAAATACTGCTGGAGGGGCTGCGGGACACTTCGACACTGGGAGTGTGGAGAGAGGACTGGGATCGTGGTGGGGAAGGAACAGTTAGAGGTGATGGTGTGGAAAAAGCTACAGAATGGGTGGACATGTGGGAGGCAGAAGAGGTGGTGGGTGGTGGAGTGGAGGGTTGGGCAGGGACTGTAGGAGCAGATGATGTTGATGGAAAGTTGTATGGGGAAGGAGTTTGGTACGGGGCAGGTTGCTGGAAGTGGGGAGATGTCTGGTAATGGGGAGGTTGCTGGTACTGGGGAGGTGGCTGGTATGTAATAGGAGGGGGAGGATGGAAAGTGGCTGGAGGGGGTGGAGGAACTACTGGGGTGGGAGGAGGTTGGGAGGTAACGTGCTGGAGAGCACCGTGGCACGAATGCATTACATGCATCTGCTGGCTAGGAGAGAGCGTTTGCATGCGCTCCACAACAGACCTGAAAAAGGTGTGGTTTGGCGAAGATCTTGCTTCTGAATGCATGGTTTGCAGAAGTGTCTGCACCTCCAGAATGCTGGAGTTGATCTGCTGAAAGCCTGCGGAGATTTGCTCTGACAAGACTTTTAGACAGTTCTGGAAAGATGCATTCAGATGCAAGAACTCTGGCGCATAACTCTTTTCCTGACCCCTCTGCCGCTGCCGCCCAGTACCCGCAGGTGTACTAGAGGTGGCAGGGGCAGAAGGGTGGGGTAAAGGGAAAGCGATCTCCTCACCAGCAGCTTCATGTAATGTTGTCGGCCACGATGCTCCTGCGCTGGTGGATGGGACAGATGGGTGTAATGTGTGGGAAGGTGCAGATGTACCGGGGCGGTCGAAGTGTCCCTCGGTGCCGGTCTCCTCAGGGATCGCCTCAGAAGGGTCCAATCGTGCAGGCTCCCGAGTGCTGCTCACCGTGCTGTGGAATAAAGAGAAAAAAAACAATTAAAATAGTGACCTGGCTGAAAAATTTTTTTTTACATCTAAACGTTTTTTTTTTTTTTTTTTACATGTGGTGTGTAATATTTACCTTCTGGTGACCATTGTATCCCGGAGGAACGACAGGGCTCGTGTGTACTTGTACTTGCTCCTGCGTCCTCCAGATCCACTCGGGCCCCACATCTCTTTATTGAACTCCTTCTTGAAACGATCCCTCACAGACCGCCACCGCTTCACAATTCTCTCCCCTGAAACGAGAAAGGACAAAGTGGTTAGTATACAACATCAGTGTTTCCCAAACTCCAGTCCTCATGGTCCCCAGGGGTCATGTTTTCAGGATTTCCAAAGTAAATAGAAATCCTGAACACATGATCCGTGGGGACCACGAGGACTGGAGTTCGGGAAACACTGGTTTACATCAAGCAACCGGTACTGTATATACTTACGCTCTTTAATCTGGGCCCGAGCATCGAGGTCCTCCCAGCGGCCCACAAGGAGCGAAAAGATTTCCTCCCAGAGCCGTCGGGTAACTATCAGGTCAGCATGGCGGCGGTCAGCCATATTTCATAGCGGCTCCCTTTCTCTGACTAGATCGATGAGGTGGTCCACATCTATTCCTCCATCCTCACCATCCGAGTCGGGAGCACGCTGTGAAGGCTGTTAAAGTAAAAGAGAAAAATAGCAAAATAAGGCACCACACTTTAAGACATGAAATAAAAAGTGTACCAAAATTTAACTTAAATATTATACTTACACGTTGGTGACCCTGGGAGGCACTGCGAGGACCTCTTGGCCGAGCACCAGATTGGGAAGACTAGAGAAGAAAAGAAAAAAATTTGTGTTTGGATGTTGGCATATTTGTTTGCTGTGTGATGTCTGCGGTACATTGTTTTCTTTGTGTTGTGTGAAGTGTGATGTTGTGTTTCTGCGTTTGATGAAAAAATCTTACCAATTGTGAGCCCACTCCAGGTGTCTGTCCTCCCCTTCCTTCTTCTTCTGGGAGCTCCTCTTCAGCTTGTGATTCCTGTTTTGAAATAAAAGCCAATGAATAGACATATATTACAGAGATGATGGATTTTGGAAATAAAAACTTACCATCAAACACTGACGATGCGAGGGAGGGCTCCCAGAAGAAGATGTGGTGTCCTCTTGCTGGCCAGACTCCATGGCTGTGGGTAGTGCTGCTGCTGCATCTCTTGGGCGGCTGTTGAATAAAGAGAAACAAAGGGCCAATGAATATCTTGATATTCCATGGCCCTAGTTTTGAGGAATGGGGGATTTGATAATTACCGTCTCTCATCTGCTGGTGGACTCCCCTCCCGTTGTTCAGCATGTTCGCTTTGCTGCTCCATTTGGGGTGGTGGTACTGCAGTGGTCTCCTGCCTTCTCCTACGCCTGGTTCCTGTCTTGGGTGGCATGTTGGGTGTGGCTGAGGGTCCCACTGTCATGTTTTATATATGTGTGCTGTGGGCAGAGCTACTGAGCATGCTCAGACCCCAAAAAACGGATCCGGCGCTCATAGACTTTCATTGTGTGAAAAAGCCGGAAGCGCCGGATCCGGGGGGTCCGGCTTTTTCGCCGGAGACAAAAAAACGTTACAGTTGCCGTTTTTTCCAGACGCCGGATTGCGACACATTGCCGGATCCGGCGAAAACCGGACGAAACGCATGGCCATCCGGCGCAAATGCAAGTCAATGGGGGGGAAACCGGATCCGGCATTGCATTTCGCCGGATCCGGATTTTGTCAAAATAGCCGGATCGCGCCTGCCGGCGAAAACCTGATGTGTGAAAGAGGCCTAAGGCTTAACACCAAAACGTATGGTTTGCTGTGATTACCCATTTTAAAGTTTCTAACAAAATGTGTTTTTTGTTTTTTTTTTTTTTATTTTTTTCCATCGCTGGAAAATCTTGCTCTTCCCGCATATTCACTTGAGCCCGGACTAGAGCGGCTCCATGCGGTGTTTGTCATCCTCAACCAGATTTGGCGAGCTGACTGCTTTCTGGTTATATGTCTAATTCATTAAGACCGGAGTGCTGACGGCAGTGACTTTGCGTTCTTCAGGAACGTGTCTGTGATTAGAGGCAATGGTACTACTATGTAAAGGTGTAACAAGGATTGGGCAAAGTGTGTTTGTGGCTGGTGTATAAAGGTAGTGTTCAGAGTTTACCAGGCCCTCTCCATCTTCTACTGCCCTCTCCAACTGCCTCTTCCTGAATCCAGTGATATGTCATTACTGGGCTACTTGCTGTAGTTTCGATAAAAATGTTATCAGGAAGAGTTGATTGCTAGGACAGGGTTCCCCAACTCCAGTCCTCAAGGCCCACCAACAGGTCATGTTTTCAGGATTTCCTTTGTATTGCACAGGTGAAGCAATTATCACCTGAGCAATACTAAGGAAATCCTGAAAACATGACCTGTTGGTGGGCCTTGAGGACTGGAGTTGGGGAACCCTGATGTAAGATACTGACCAAATACTGAATGTGTGCACGTGGCCTTACTTTTATTTTTTTTATATCCCCAGAATCATGATCTCTCTTTTCTCCCTCAGGAGTCATTTCCATAGTTCGTTTAGAGGCATAAATCTGTTGGAATGAGACCCCCTCTATCATGCAGAGGCCTTATCTTGCTTCTACATTACAACTATTTGTTTCCATCAAGGTAGCGTGTGGTTTCTTTTTTTTTTTGCCCAGACAAGTATTAGTTTTTATGATGGCTATTTTGGGGGTCACTACAAAGTAACGTGCACACGTCATGTAGACGCTGGCGGTACCACATCGGTTTTGAAACAAGACATTACAGGAAGCCGCCGTCTGAGCTTTCCCTGAAGTATCTGTGGCATAATAATAAATAATCTTTATTTTTATATAGCGCTAACATATTCTGCAGCGCTTTACAGTTTGCACATATTTTCATCACTGTCCCTGATGGGGCTCACAATCTAAATTCCCTATCAGTATGTCTTTGGAGTGTGGGAGGAAACCGGAGTGCCCGGAGAAAACCCACGCAAACACGGGGAGAACATACACACTCCTTGCAGATGTCGTCCTTGGTGGGATTCGAACCCAGGACTAACCATGCTAACCACTGAGCCACCGTGCTGCCCTGCATCTTGTTTGCTGTTTTTGCAGCTTTTTTTTATGATTGTGGCAGCTTCCAAGAGGAAACCACCAGGAGGGTCAGCTCAGATCTTCTGGCCGCTCCCTAGCTAGTTCCCGGGTCCCTTGTTGTGTCATCTTTGGTTTATTTGCATTATATAGTGTCTTCCAGGCCGCCTGATCTATAGCTTACCTCTATTAACAGATTGGCTTTTTTTTTTTTTTTATAAACCTGAAGTGAGAAAATAAGGGACGTGCACTGCAAGAACTTATAAAATATAAATGCATTTTAATTCAGCTTTGGTGTTTTCTTAGCGCCTTAGTCCGGCTCCTCCTGAATAAACAACCTGCTCGTACCCTAACTTCTTGGTTATGAGAAAGTAGTACGTCTGCCTTATACGAGGGCTCAGTATGACTGCTGGCACTAAATTGCTGATTGGTATTATATATATAACCCTGCGGAATACATGGCAGCACTAGTGCCTGGTAACAAGCCATGTAGCCCGAGGCCAGGCCTCTGTAACCTGGAAAAGCCCCACGGTAGCCATGGCAACAGTTACAGTCTTGTGTCTGAATGAACGGCACATGCGCACTGGCATTTCAGAGGTCAAACATCTGCCTGCACTGATATAGTTTTACGTTGACTAAACAACCAATGAGGAACTAAAGAACAGGAAGTGGCGCAAGCGCGTCATCATGAAGCGCCGGAAATGAGCGCTTTGTTTGCGTTCCACACCTCTTTCTCGGTTTGGCGCGATCGCGCTTCTTGATGATGGGATAGTACTTGCAAACCAATGTTTGAGCGAAATTCAAAGTGGCGTCTAAAAGTGTCTGGACAGGTAATGTGGGGCCGTCCGATAATGCAGTGCGTGCCGTATACCGTGTGTATGACGCCGGCTGGTATGTAGTAATGAGCGGTACCGGGTTATCACAGACGTTGCGAGTTATAGTGAGGTGAACATAGGAAGTAAGACTATGTCTCGCTGAGTGGTGTAGAACTACAAATCCCATCAGAACCTGACAGAAGCCCCCACACCTCTGATTTAAGCAGCACATCGTCATTGCGCGCGCTGTGCCTGACACATGCTAAATCAGCGTCTGCCAGCAGAGGGCGCTCATGCACTGTGACCCGATCTGCAGCCTCTTCTGATGAAATACTCGGCTGTGACCACAAGTTTGGAGACAGACGAATTCCTGTTTTTACACCATTTGCGGCTTTCGGTTTTCGATCTTTTATTCTGATTTTCTTACGGTTAGTGACGCACTGCTCCAGTGTTTTTTCTTATTGCAGTGCTGGAATGGTGCCAGTAATGTAAGTCCCCTGTATTCTGCTCGCCAGGCGTCGTCTTCTGCGGTTATCAGCGCCACTCTGGTCGTCTTCTAGTGTTTGTCACCTGCCCGGCGCGCACTGCTCAGTGTAAGTCTACAGGGTTGTCACAGCCTTCCACTGAGAGCTTGTGACCATTACCTCTGACCGCCGGTCAGTCAGGAGCTGCAGTGACAAGATGGCCGATCAGAACTGGAGCGGCGCTGGAAATAGCAGAAGACAGCGGCTGGTGAGTATATCACTAAGGTCAGGGAGCAGACATTACTAGCACCACTTCAGAGCCGGAGCGTGACGTACAATTCAGCATTTCAGAAGTTGTATGAACGTTTATTGACAAATATATCGGAGAAGAAAAGGTGCGCGCTCCCATGTTCTGTGTCTGCCAACAGCAAAGCATCCTGTAAAGTGAACTTTACATAAACTTCATATATTTGTCGATAAAAGCTTATATCACTTCTGAAATGCTAAATTGTACTTCTTGCACCGCTCCATCGTTTTTTTTATTTTTTTATTTCACCTCTGAAGTGGTGCTACTAATGTCCGCCAACAGTAAACCATCCTGAGCCCAGTCAGAAGCAGAAAACTGTGTGAAAACCAAAATTTGTGTCAGTCTCAAAACTTTTGGCCACAGCTGTACATCATATGTCACATATGGAGGGAATGAGCGGAACCTAGTGCTGTCTGTCGTCATATCTACCTCATTAGTATAATATCCTCCTTTCCACAAAATATTCATCAGCTGGGAGCAATAGGTCAACATCTGCCTTGATGCGCAGTCGGTGTAATACTTATAAGAGAGAACATGTTCTGCTTTGTATCTGACATAAAATGTCACCAGCAGGGCCCAGGCAAAAGTATCCACCAATGAGGGTTATCCACTGTGTATGCCACTGAGGCTTATGCTGGAAGTAAGTGCTCACAACACCTGGTAGGTAGTAGATATTAAATATTTCCAGTGCACTTCGGTGACCCTTACTGGCAGCATGCCATTCTTGTTGGGCATTGTTATTTTATCAGGTTTTTCTTCGTTACAGCACTGGTAATTTTGTCTTTTACAGCTTCAGATCTATATAGTTACACAGGACAGTCCTTTTTGTCTTTTATGTTTTGTAATTTCTTTTACATAAATACTGTGTGTATGTGTGTATATATATATATATATATATATATATATATATATATATATATATATATATATATATATATATATATATATTCGGTACTTGGACGCATCCGCTCTTCGCCAGTTCTTACATTGGTTGCCCATTCATTATAGGATCCAATTCAAAGTACTTGTTCTCACCCACAAAGCTCTCCACAGTGCGGCACCCCCTTACATCTCTTCCCTCATTTCTGTCTATCGGCCTAGCCGATCGCTGCGCTGTGCAAACGACTTTCGACTAACCTCTGCACTAATCCGGTCCTCCCACTCCCGACTCCAAGACTTCTCCCGTGCTGCTCCTATCCTCTGGAATGCTGTACCCCAAGAAATCAGGGCTATCCACAATTTGCATAGTTTTAGGCGCTCCCTCAAAACACACTTGTTCAGAGCGGCTTATCACGTTCACTAATCAAAGTAATTCTCTGTGTAAGTGTGCATGTGTAGCCCATTCAGTATCTCCATCCATCCTTCACTCCCTCAAGATGGCTGAACCATCATTGTAAATACATTTTTGTAAATACACACCTGTACTCTGTATCTCTCCCATCTCATTGTAGATTGTAAGCTCTCACGAGCAGGGACGTCTTATTTTGCTTTAATTATTGTATTGTTAACGTTGTTACTTATGACTTGTGTTTTGAAACTGTTAAACTGTAAAGCACTGTGGAATATGTTGGCACTATATAAATAAAGATATTATTTATTATTATTATTTAAATATATTTTCAAATTCAATACCCTCCGTTACAATAAGTAGTTACTTTCCTCCATGTATCCCTCCTTCTAGATGTGAGAACAACTACAGAAAATGTCTCCAAGCAAGAAGTTGAAGAATATAAACCAATCGTAAGTTCACCGGAAGGAAAACTGTCCTAGATTTAAACACTTACCAAGACAGGTTTTTAGTTTTGCTTTGCACTTTTGTGTTTATTTTTTTTCTTCATTTCTCAACACCTTTTTTATCCTTCAGTCAACACCGCCATATGACGGCTTTTTTTTGTTCGTTTGTTGCTGTTTTGAATGACGCCGTCCATTTTACCATACAATTTACAGAAAAATGGAAAAAAAAATACCAAGTATGTTTAGAAAAAAAAACCAGTCAAGACTGCATTGGTTTTAGGATTTTGTTTTTGCGGCATTTTGTTGTACAGTTAACATGTCTTGTGAACAGGATTTTCTAGGACAGTGTATTTATGGTGATACTAAACTTCTATAGGTTTTTAAATTTTAGTGTTTAAAAAAACAATTGAAAGTTATAAATAGAAAAAATTGGTGTGTCGCCATTTTCTGAGACGTACGGTAACTTTTATTCTTCCGTCGATTAAAGCTATGTTAGGGCTTCATTTTTTGTGTGGCGAGCTGGTATTTTAATTATGTTAAGTAATATAATTTTGGGGTACATAGTATGTTTTGATCATTTTTATTCACTTTTCAGGTAAATGTAGGGACCAAAAAAAACCTCATTTTGGCGTTTTCATTTTTTTCCCCACTTTACCACACAGGATAATTAATTTTTGTAATTTGATAGCTTGGACTTTTACAGACCAAGCGATACCAAATTAACTTTTTTTAATTTATTTTCAATGTGGGAAGAGGTGGATTGTTAAAATTTGTTGTACGTAAATATGCTTGGTCCGGTCTGATGGGATTCGAACCCATGACTCCAGCGCTGCAAGGCTGCAGTGCTATCCACTTACCCACCGTGCTGCCCTGATGGTTTCAGCAGACCCCGGCTACCATTACAAGCAATCAACACTCGGTGAATACGTCGCTAGGGAGGTCGATGGGTTCCCGAGCACGTGTACACCGGCCATCACCCTATGTATTTCTGTGATTAATAATAATAATACATTTTATTTCTATAGCGCCGACATATTCCGCAGCACTTTACATTTCAGAGGGGACTTGTACAGACGATAGACATAACAGTAATCACATAGGTCATAACAGATACCAAGAGGAATGAGGGCCCTGCCCGCAAGCTTACAGTCTATGAGGAAAAAAGGGGAGACACGAAAGGTGGGTGGTAACAGTTGCCTTCATTGTTCAGACCAGCATCAACCAGTGTTGAGTTGACATCATCTAAAAGGTTAAATGGCAGCAACTGGCACAAGCTCTGATCACTGCTGTTTCAGGAAGATACCAGCTGGCAACTCTTGAGCCTACTCCAAATACCAGCACCCAATGTGGGACATACATAAATGTTGGAAAGCGGCTAAAGGTGGTTTCTTGGCTTTCAATATTGATGGATAGGATCTGCAGTACCTGGGAGCAGACACTACTGTGTACACAGTTAACATGCACTTCTCACTTCACCGTTAACTTCTGGTCACTGTTGGGGCTGATGACATTGATTGATAGAAGTGTAAGATGTTGGATCCCCCTCCGATCTAGGAGATCAATATCTGAATCCTGCCTTCTATATACCAAGCAGACGCTGGCTATTTAACTCAACCAGCGTCTGTCGTACAACAGTGCCACTTAAATGGCCAGCTTACCAGTGCGCTCACTAATGGGTTACTATGGCAGCCTGGGGCCTGCTGAAGTCCCCCATGGTTGTCATAGCCCTCCTATGAACAATTAAACAATCACCGATTCAAATCCCTTAAGGAAACTAGAAAAAAAATTGTAAGGAATATAAAAAGAATATCTGTCAAAATTGCGGCACAAACAAAGCTTTTTTTTTAGACCAACAATTTTTTTTAACCACTAAAATGTGATAAAATAACCTTGCAAATTTGGTATCACTGTAATCGTACTAAGTAGGAGAAACACGTTGACAGGTCAAATATTTTGTATATGAAATACTCGCATAATGTGCTGTGGGGTCACAGACACAAGGTTTTACTTTTTAACCCATTGATATTTTGTAGGACAAAAAGCCTTAAAAGTCAAAATGTCAAAAGCCCAGGGCGCATCAAACAAGTAAGTTTTCCTGCAGCTCTCACAATTAAAACGTCTAGTATTTCTATCTTGTGTTTTAGTTCATTTCTTTTATATTAACCCCTTCATGACCAGAGGTATTTTTGTTTGTTTTTTTGCTCCCCTTCTTCCCAGAGCCATAACTTTTTTTTTATTTTTCTGTCAATACGGCCATGTGAGGGCTTGTTTTTTCGCGGAACAAGTTGTATTTTTGAACGACACCATTGGTTTTAACATATAATGTACTGAAAACGGGAAAAAAATTCAAAGTGTGGTGAAATTGCAAAAAAAAAGTGCCATCCCACACTTGTTTTTTGTTTGGCTTTTTTTACTATGTTCACTAAATGCTAAAAATGACCTGCCATTATGATTCTCCAGGTCATTACGAGTTCATAGACACCAAACATGTCTAGGTTCTTTTTTATCTACTGTAAGTGGTGAAAAAAAATTCCAAAGTTCGTTAAAAAGAAAAAAAAATTGCGCCATTCTCCGATACCCGTAGCGTCTCCATTTTCTTTATCGCCTTATTGGGGGACACAGAATACCATGGGTGTATGCTGCTGCTGCTAGGAGGCTGACACTATGCAAAAACAAGAAAATTAGCTCCTCCCCGGCAGTATACACCCACCGACAGGCACCAAGCACCTCAGTTTGTGCTTAGTGTCTGTAGGAGGCGGACCGGGATCTCCCCAGATCCGCAGTTTTAATCCAATTTTCCTTTCAGGTTTAGTTTGAACTTTTTAATTTTTCCCTTTTGTCTTTTAGGTCTTTTCCATCGGGAAACAGGGTATAGTTATCACCCTGATTTCCCATATCATGCGGCTGAGCGAGCAGTGTGGTGTCACCCACATCGCAACTCTCAGTACCGCAGGCAGGACTTTTCCCTATCACCTTCTGGTGATAAGGGTTGCGGACAGGTGGCTGGTCCTTGCCGAATCCCCCTCCTCACCCCTTTCTCGGGACAGGGCTGAGAGGAAGACGGCGATCGCAGGTGTTTCCAGCCTTCTTCTGCAGGATGCGGGTACAGAGGACTCCTTCCCCTCCCAGCGGCCTGCCGTTTCCCCATGGGCCCCTGTGGTCATCCTCTTCTGGGACGTCAGGTAAGTGCCTCTACGTTCCCTCCGGCCCCGCATAAGCTCCAGTGACATGGGAGAAGAAGGGACCTGGTTTTGCAGCTCCACAAGTTTGAATCTCCCGCCCTTTTTCTGCCTGTCGCGCGCTCAGCGCTTGCCTTCCTTCACTTTCCCTGCTCTAGCCAGGGAGTCTACGGGTATCCCCCTCACTCACCGCAGCGTCAGGACCTGGTCAGATCATCCTTAGCGCGGTATGTCGGGCATGGGGCTGCGGCGCTGTCAGAGTGGGAGGCACTTTCACTTTCACTTTCCCCTCAGCGCGGGGAATTCCTCTGCTCTCCCTCCTCCCTTCCTCAGCGCGCTCTTTTCAGCGCGCCCTTTCTAGCCCATCACAGGGCTTCTTCCTCTCTTGGATGCCAGCCCCCTCTTCTGACCATGCCCTCCCCAGTCGCTATTAACCAATCACGGCGCGGCCGCTAAGCTCCGCCCCCATCTCCCAGCACAGCGTTTCCTGATGCCTGAACCACTCCTTCCTGCGCTGCTTGGGGGACACTTCGGCGTTTTCTTCTGCTGCTCACAGAATCTCGGTAGGCTCGGCTCTGGGACAGGGATTAGCTCCCCTCGGCAGTTATTCCTTAATATCTGCAGCCAATCAGTGCAGTTTACTTATGCCCAACCCTTCAGGGGATCTCTGCTTCAGGCCCACAGCTACCTATTACGCCTGTGCACGCTGTAAAAAGAAGTGGGCATCGGGTCAGTCGTCCCCATTCTGCCCCCCCCCCTGCAGTCCTTCAAATATGTCAGCATCTCAGGAACGCACAGAGTCCCGGGCGGAGGGCGCTCTTCCCTCCTCTTTCCCCCCGGAGTGGGCCGTTACAATGTCACAGTCTGTTTCTGACTTGACAAAAGTATCACAGTCGCTGGTCCAGGTCTTAGAACGATTACCTCAGCTATCCTCAGCCACCTCTGCTCCGACCACCTCTCGGGGTGAGTCGTCCGCACCTGACCGCGACCTTCAGAGAGACAGACAGGGAAGGACTTCTAGGAAGCGGGCTCTGTCCACTTCGTCTTCGGGCTCGCAGGGCCCTTCTGCGCCCAGGCCTCCTTCTCCTTCCTCGGATGACAATCTTCAATCAGGCGAGGATTCTCATTCGGAAGCTAGCTCAGACGGGAACAGCGTCTCTAAAACGCGGGACATGGTCGATAGTCTTATTGCAGCTATCTTCCAAACACTAAAACTTAAACAGGATGAGGCTCCAACTCAGGAAAGCTCTGTTCTCCTTAGACGAGCCAGACCTCCGTCTCGAACCTTTCCCAATAACGACGATTTCGACACTACCTTATCCAAACACTGGGAGCGCCCTGAGCAACGGTTCTCAGGCCGCAAGTACTTGGACGTTCTGTACCCCTTTGACGCAGAACTGCTCTCAAAGTGGTCCAAGGCTCCCGAGGTAGATCCTCCGGTTTCCCGGATAGCCTCAAAAACGGTGCTCTCTCTGCCAGACGGAGCATCGCTCAAGGATCCTTCTGACAGGCAGATTGAATCTCTGGCTAAGTCTTTCTTTGAGGCATCTGGCGCCTCTCTCTGCCCTATTTTCGCTTCCGCCTGGGTGGCGAAGGTCATTTCCGCTTGGGCAAAAATTCTTCGCAGAGGCATCTTAGCGTCAGCTCCTCAAGACGAGTTGGCAGATCTTGCAGATCAGATTAACCAGGCGGGAAAATACCTTTTGGCCGCCTCCTTGGACGCGGCCGGCTGCGTAGCAAGGGCTAACAGCAACATAGTAGCTGTACGCCGAGTCCTTTGGCTAAAGTCATGGAATGCGGACACTACTTCGAAAAAGTCGCTTACCAATCTGCCATTCCATGGCTTTAGGCTCTTTGGAGCAAAGCTGGATCAGATAATTGCCGATGCCACTGGAGGTAAAAGTACTTCGCTTCCCCAGTCTCGACCAAAACGTCCTTTCAACAGAAGGGGGTTTCGACCGTTCAGGCCCTTTCGTCCCTTCTCTGCCACGGAGAGAGCCACTCAACAGGATCGGCCGCCTGCCACCAGGGAGCGGGATCAGAGGAAACCTTCATACAAGCCCGCTCCTCGCTGGAGATCTAGAGGTCAATATTCCAGATCTGCAGGAGCCAATTCCGGCAGATTTTCGTCTAAGTGACGGGTCACCCCCACCTGGAATTTCTTCCAGGGTGGGAGGCAGACTTTCCTTTTTCGCGGATGCTTGGCTGTCCGTTGTCGACGACGCTTGGGTCAGAGAACTCGTCGCGTCCGGTTACAAAATCGAATTTTCTTCACTCCCGAACAGTCGTTTTTTTCCGGTCTCGGCCTCCGCGACAGCGGTCCCAGATTCCGGGTTTTCTGCAGGCCATTTCCTCCCTTCTTTCCGCCGGAGTCATTGTTCCCGTTCCCTCAGACGAACGGTTTTCCGGGTTCTACTCCAATCTTTGTGGTCCCGAAGAAAGACGGCTCTCTTCGTCCTATTCTGGACCTCAAATTGCTCAATCGCCACGTGAAGATTCTTCATTTCAAGATGGAGTCTCTTCGGTCGGTGATTGCTTCCATGGAGCCCGGGGAATTTCTCTGCTCGGTGGACATTCGGGATGCCTATCTGCACATTCCGATTTGTGTGCAACACCAGAAGTATCTTCGATTTGCGTTTCAGGGACGCCACTTTCAGTTCACAGCCCTTCCTTTCGGCCTGGCTTCAGCGCCCCGGGTTTTCACGAAGGTGATGGCGACCGTCATGGCCATCCTTCGCTCCAGAGGGATCCTCATCATCCCTTATCTGGATGATCTCTTGATCAAGGGTTCGTCTCGCCAGGACTGTCTCCGGAGCCTTCAGATAACCCTGGACACTCTCGGCCGCCTAGGTTGGCTGGTCAACAAGGAGAAGTCCATTCTGATTCCCACCCAGCGTCTGACCTTTCTGGGTATGGAATTCGACACGGAGCTAGCCCGTGTTTTTCTTCCAAAGGAAAAATTTACATCTCTGTCCAAGGGCATCAGAACTCTCAAGAGGCCTGCTCCCATTACCATTCGGTTCTGCATGAAGGTCCTAGGGAAGATGGTGGCCTCCATGGAAGCAGTGCCCTTTGCACAGTTTCATCTTCGCCCCCTCCAGCTGTCTCTGCTGTCAGCCTGGGACAAGACCACAATGTCCTTGGACCGTCCTATTCGACTTCCTCTCAGAGTGAGGCAGTCTCTCACTTGTTGGCTACGGCCAGCGTCAGTTCTCCAAGGGAGGTCATTCCTTCCGCCTCAGTGGCAAATCATCACCACAGATGCGAGCCTTCTAGGATGGGGAGCCGTGTTCCATCAGAAAGCGGCCCAAGGCCGCTGGAAGCCACAGGAATCTCTCCTCCCAATCAATCTTTTGGAGATCAGGGCTATTTTCCTGGCCCTTCTTCATTGGCAACCCCTCCTCTCCGGCAAGCCGGTCCGGATTCAGTCGGACAACGCCACGGCCGTGGCGTACATCAACCATCAGGGGGGCACGCGCAGCAAACAAGTAATGTCAGAAGTGGCCAAGATAATACGCTGGGCAGAACGTTACGTTCCGACAATCTCCGCCGTCCATATTCCAGGGGTGGAAAATTGGGCAGCCGACTTTCTGAGTCGCCAGGGCCTAGCGTCCGGCGAATGGTCCCTGCACCCCGCGGTTTTCTCTCAGATATGCGACCGTTGGGGCACCCCGGATGTCGATCTCATGGCATCTCGGATGAACCACAAGGTGCCGCAGTTCGTAGCCAGGTCCAGGGACCCTCTAGCCGTCGCATGCGACGCACTGGTGACTCCGTGGTCCCAGTTTCAACTTCCGTATCTGTTTCTGCCTCTGGCATTGATCCCTCGGGTGGTCAAAAAGATAAAATTGGAAGGCGTAACAGTGATTCTAGTCGCTCCAGATTGGCCAAGACGGCCTTGGTACGCGGAACTGGTCACCATGCTCGCGGACGTTCCCTGGAGGCTTCCAGACCGTCCAGATCTTCTCTCGCAAGGCCCCCTTTACCACGAGAATTCTTAGTCTCTGAGTTTGACGGCATGGCCGTTGAGACCGCAATTCTGAAGGAATCTGGTCTGTCCAGTCAAGTCATTCAAACTATGATCAGAGCTAGGAAACCAGCTTCTTCCCGCATTTACTATAGGTACTGGAAGGCTTTTTTCCGTTGGTGTGATGATAACAGAGTCTTCCCAATGTCTTTTTCTATCCCGTCTATCCTAGGGTTTCTTCAGGCTGGGTTAGACGCGGGTCTGTCCCTCAGTACACTCAAGGGCCAGGTTTCCGCTCTCTTTATCCTCTTCCAAAGAGAGCTAGCTTCTCTACCACAGGTCAAGACCTTTCTACAAGGGGTTTCCCACGTGGCTCCTCCTCATCATTCACCAATAGACCGGTGGGATCTCAACCTCGTCCTTAGCGCGCTCCAGAAAGCGCCGTTCGAGCCTCTCCAGGACATTCCTTTGTCCCTTCTCTCTTGGAAGGTCACCTTTTTGATTGCCATTTCATCCATCAGAAGAGTTTCTGAATTGGCGGCCTTGTCATGTCGTTCCCCTTACTTCATTCTCCATCAGGACAAAGCTGTTCTCAGGCCCGTTCCTTCCTTTCTTCCGAAGGTGGTTTCCGCTTTCCATATCAATGAGGAGATCGTCCTTCCTTCCTTTTGTCCGGCTCCATCTCATCCTCTTGAGAAGTCTCTCCACAAACTGGACGTAGTTAGAGCCCTGCGTGTCTATCTTGCCAGGACCTCTTCCTTTCGTCTGTCCGATTCCTTGCTGGTCATCTCTGAAGGTCGCCAGAAGGGCCTTCCGGCTTCCAAATCCACGATCGCTCGCTGGATTCGTTCTACCATTCTGGAAGCGTATCGTCTTCAGGAAAAGCGGCCCCCTCCGGGAGTAAGAGCTCATTCCACCCGGGCTGTGGCGGCTTCGTGGGCTGCTCGTCACCAGGCCTCGGCCATGCAAATTTGCAAGGCTGCAACCTGGTCATCTTTGCACACTTTCACGAGGTTCTACAGGGTTCATACCCAGGCCTCGTCTGATGCTGTGGTTGGTAGGAAGGTTCTGCAGGCGGCGGTGGCTCACCGGCCGACCTAAGCCTTTCCATTACTTTTGTTCCTTATTGCTGTTCCCACCCTTGGGACTGCTTTGGGACGTCCCATGGTATTCTGTGTCCCCAATAAGGCGATAAAGAAAGATGGATTTTTGGTTCTTACCGTAAAATCTCTTTCTTGGAGCCTTTATTGGGGGACACAGCACCCTCCCTGTTTCAGTTGTACCGTGTTGGGTCTTAGAGTCCCTTGTTGGGTTGGTACATATGGTTCGAGTTTTTTCTCGTTGCTTCTCCTACTGCTTTTTCACCAACTGAGGTGCTTGGTGCCTGTCGGTGGGTGTATACTGCCGGGGAGGAGCTAATTTTCTTGTTTTTGCATAGTGTCAGCCTCCTAGCAGCAGCAGCATACACCCATAGTATTCTGTGTCCCCCGATAAAGGCTCCAAGAAAGAGATTTTACGGTAAGAACCAAAAATCCATCTTTTCGTGATCTCGGGTTGGGTGAGGGCTTATTTTTTGCGCGCCGAGCTGACACTTTTAATACAATTTTGGTGCGGATACAATCTTTTGATCGCCCGTTATTGCATTTTAATGCAATGTTGCAGCAACCAAAACAACTTAATTCTGGCTTTTTTACTTTTTTTCTTGTTATGCCGTTTAGCGATCTGATTAAAAAAAAAATTTTTTGTATATTGATCGGGCGATTGTGAACGTGGCAATACCAGATATGTGTATGTTTGATTTTTTTTATTTTATTTTGAATGGGGCAAAAGGGGGGTGATTTGAATCTTTATATTTTTTTACATTTTTTTTTTTTTTTTTTAATATTTTTAACCCCTTTACCCCAAGGGTGGTTTGCACGTTAATGACCGTGCCAATTTTTACAATTCTGACCACTGTCCCTTTATGAGGGAACGCTTCCATAGATCCCGGTGTTTGAGATTTTCTTGTGACATATTGTACTTCATGATAGTGGTAACATTTCTTTGATATGACTTGTGTTTATTTGTGACAAAAATGGAAATTTGGCGAAAATTTTGAAAATTTCACAATTTTCCAACTTGAATTTTCATGCCCTTAAATAACTGATATGTCGCGCAAATTACTTAATAGGTAACATTTCCCACATGCCTACTTTACATCCGCACAATTTTGGAACCAACATTTTTTTTTTTTTTTAGGAAGTTATAAGGGTTAAAAGTTGACCAGCGATTTTTCATTTTTACAACACCATTTTTTTTTTTTTTTTTTTTTTAGGGACCACATCATATTTGAAGTCACTTTGAGGGGTCTGTATGATACCCAAAAGTGACACCATTCTAAAAGCTGCACCCCTCATGGTGCTCAAAACCACTTTCAAGACGTTTATTAACCCTTCAAGTGTTTCACAGGAATTTTTGGACTTTTTAACCCCTTTGCGCCGGAGCCCATTTTTGTTTTTGTGCTTCTGTTTTTCACTCCCCTTCTTCCCAGAGCCATAACTTTTCTTATTTTTTAGTCAATATGTCCTTGTGAGGGCTTGTTGTTTGCGGGACGAGTTCTACTTTTGAATGACACCATTGGTTTTACCATATTGTGTTCTCAAAAATGGGAAAAAAAATTCCAAGTGCGATGAAATTGCAAAAAAAAGTGCAATCCTACACTTTTTTTTTTTCACCATGTTCACTAAATGCTAAAACTACCCTGCCATTATGATCCTCCAGGTCATTATGAGTTCATAGACACCAAACATGTCTAGGTTCATTTTTATCTAAGTAGTGAAAAAAAATTCAAAGGGGTTTAAAGAAAAAACAAAACATTTAACTTTTTTTTTTTCACAAAAAATTTACTTCAGATCCAATTTTTTATTTTCCCAAGGGTAAGCGGAGAAATTGGACCCCAAAAGTTGTTGTGCAATTTGTCCTGAGTACGCGGATACCCCATATGTGCGGGTAAACGACTATTTGGGCGCATGGCAGAACTCGGAAGGGAAGGAGCGCCGTTTGCCTTTTTCAGCGCAAAATTGGCAGGAATTGAGATCGGACACCATGTCGCGTTTGGAGAACCCCTGATGTGCCTAAGCAGTGGAAATCCCCCAGAAGTAACCCCGTTTTGGAAACTAGATACCCCCAAGGAACATATCTAGATGAGTATTGAGCATTTTGAACCCCCAAGCGCTTCACAGAATTTTATAATGTAGAGCTTTGAAAATTAAAAGCATATTTTTTGCACAAAAATGGTGTTTTAGCCCCCAATTTTTTTTATTTTACCATGGGTAGCAGGAGAAATTGGACCCCAAAAGTTGTTGTGCAATTTCTCTTGAGTACACCGATACCCCATAAGTAGGGGAATACTACCTTTTGAGGCACAGTGTAAAGCTCAGAAGGGAAGAGGCGCCATATTGGAGTTCAGATTTTGCTGGAATGGTTTGAAGGTGCCATGTCACGTTGGCAGAGCCCCTGAGGTGCCAGAACAGCAGAAACCCCCTATATGTGAACTCATTTTACAAACTACACTCCCTAATGAATTCATCTAGGGGTGCAGTGATCATATTGATACCACATGTGCCTCACAGAATTTTATACCACTGAGCGGTAAAGAAAGAAAGAATAAATTAAATTTTTACCACAAAAATGTTGTGTTAGCCCCAAGTTTTTAATTTTTCTATGGGCTGATTGGACATTTTTTTTTTTTTTTTTTTTTACAACAAACTGAGGTCCATTTTTCCGGAGTGCGCCAATACCCTACGTGTAATCGTGCAAAGCTCAGAAGGCAAGGAGCGTCTCCCACTGGGAGAGCCCATGAGGTGCCAGAACAGCAGAACCTCCCATAAGTGACCACATTTCACAAACTACACCTCTCAGTGAATTCATCTAGGGGTGCAGTAATCATATTGACACCATGGGTGTGTCACAGAATTTTATACCATTGGGCAGTGAAGACAAAATAACTACATTTTTACCACCAATCTTTTGTTTTAGCCAAAGATTTTACATTTTTACACAAGAAGTGGGTAAAAATGACACCAGAATTTGTCCCACAATTTCTACTGAACGTGGCAATACCCCATTGTGGAGAAACGGAGATGGTCACTGGATCAGATCTGTGTTCCTCCAACCGGAGCCGATCACGCCTAGGTTGTTTTCCTTAGAATCATAGATCAGTGTCCCTCGTGATGGTGCCATGACGAATTGGCTGCAGTCTCCTCTCTCGTCCGTTGAGTGTTGTGCAGACTGGTAGCTCTGTGTCATGAGATGAGATCGCGTCTCTCTGTCTCAGGGCCTTTTTTTTATACCCGAGGCAGTATTTTTAGAATTACCCAGTGTCCTTCAGTTGACCCTCACAGCCTTTCCCGATCTACAGCCAACAAACTGGTCATAGAATACAATACACAATTAGCATATCAGCTCACAATAAACACACACGATGTACAAATCACTATTACAGACTTACATAGTATGTTAAATGATATGCAGGTCTGTCTTCGTGACCCACCAGAATCCACACTTAAATCCCCAAGTCAAATATAGAGACAAAAAGTCAATTCCTCCACGCCTGCAAAAACATAGCCGTCTGGGCAATTAAGATATACTCTGGTTCAGGGCTGTGGGAGTCGGTAAGCCAAACCTGCGACTCCGACTCCGACTCCGACTCCTCAATTTTCCTTACACCGACTCCACGACTCCGACTCCCACATATATTGCTTATATTTAAGTGAAAAATTTATTCTAGTACAATGTGAACATCAGACATTAAATCATTTTTATGATACAGTAATCAAGATATTTAGATAGAACATAATATTTATTGGAATGCAACTTTAGAACACAAAAAACTAATTGTAAACATGTAATATCGAATATATATATATATATATATATATATATATATATATATATATATTGTGTGTGTGTATATATATATATATATATATCACTATGTAATAAACTATAAGTGGAAAAAACAGTTTTCAACAAAAACATACTAAATAACATTTGTGCAGTCTATGAATTTGTTCTAAGAAATAAAATTGCCTCCATCAGATCCTCCTTCATAGATGACCTCAAATCTGACCTAATAATTTTAAGGCTAGAGAACAACCTCTCTACAGTAACTTGGGTTGGAGGCAAAGCCGTAACCACATGGGCAACATCTCTAACAATTTCCGGGTATAAAGGAATTGCCTCATGCACAGTCAGTTTTGATGAATTGTTGAATTTTTCTATTTCTTTGAGAACAAGTGAAACATTTTGCTGAAATATGGTCAATCTGCTTGCTATAGGAGACAGAGTGAAATCTTTTTCCTTGCGGCAACGCTTTGCCTGCTCCATGTCATACAAATACTTGTCAAAGTCAAACTCCTCATCTGATGAGGATGAAGATATGGCAGCAGTAGCATTGTGAGGACCCGAGTCCTCTTGCGCCTGGCAGTCCTCCTATAGGCCACTCTTCCTAACTGCTGTGTCTCTCCGTTTCATTGAAGCAGAAATGCCATCTGCGATTAAACCGCAAAATAGCTAGTTCTTCCGCTCCCTCTTGAAAATGCCAGGAGTTAAATCCTCAGCTTGTAATTTTCCCTTCACCCATGACAGCACCACATGAGAGAGGGATCCGCCCCGCCAGGACAGGAATCTACTGAAACATAAGGGGCGGCACCTCTCCCCCGCTTCAGTTGGGTTCCTGTCCTGGAAAGGAATCCCTCTGACAGCGGCGGTGCCTGTCAGGATGAAGACCCAGGGCCGTCCCGGCGGGTAAAAATTGCAGGGCGAACTTACCTGCGACGCCGGCCGTCGGCAGCTGGTAGCGCAGTCCCCGGGGTTTTGCCTGTTTCGGGCCCCGGGTTCGTGCGGGCACGTCCCGATGTCCTCCCTTCGGAGGTCCTCCCGTGCCGCCCTCCCGCTGCGCGCGCGCCCGTCCTTCGCCTGCATCCAGGGGAAGCCGGGGGCGGAGACCGGCGTCTGACGTCAGCGGCGCAAAGGATTCTGGGAGCGCGACCGCTGACGTCATCAGGACGCGACGGTCATGACGCCGGGCGCGACGCCGGCCAGGAGAAGCGGCTGGCGGTCGCGGGGGGGAGGGGTAATGAGGGCTCACCGATAAAAGGAGCAGAAGCGGCGGCAGGGGTGACAATGGCGTCTCAGGAGGATCGCTCACCGTCCCCATTGTCCCTGCCCCCATCGCAAGCTTCTGGTCGCAAGAGCCGCTCGAGCGGCAAAAGCAGCAGCCGTCCAAGTCACCGATCGAGGGATTCCTCGAGGTCAAAAGAGCGCAGGGCGCACGCTCCTTCGCAGCCCCAGAGCCCGGTATCAGCCTTTCCTGGGTGGTGAGTGATCTTCGTGAAAGTCAGACAATATTATAATAGGCCTTCCTATGTCTTTTTTTTTTTTTTTTTTTTTTTTTTAGGGAGGCAAAAAAGCCATAACTAAAAAGAAAAATAGAGAATGTGCCATATGCCACAGCCCTTTAGCGAAAGACTACCCAAAGGACTTATGTGTCAGCTGTATCCAGCGGACTATGGCTGAAGAGGTGCCGAGCCTGGCAACAAACCTCAGATCGATAATAAAATCTGAGGTACAGGGCTCACTTAAAAAGCTATTAAAAAAGAAGAGTAAGAGTAGGAAAGCCTCCCCGAGTTCCTCGTCAGGCTCCTCCTCTTCGGAGTATCAGGTTGAGCACGGGTCATCTTCATCCTCAGACAGTGATACGGGGGGCAGGCCTTGCTTTCCCGTAGAAGATACGGACGCACTCCTTAAAGCCATCAGGTCCACTATGGGCCTGCAGGAGGAGAAAGTAGATAGATCTCTGGAGGATGTAATGTTTGGCGGCCTGCAAGAAAGGAAAAAACGTACCTTTCCGGTAAATGACAAGGTTCAGGCCCTAATCGAGAGAGAGTGGAAGAAACCAGAGAAGTCTGGTAGCCTTCCCTCCTCTTCAAAGCGAAGATACCCCTTTGAGACTAAGGATGCGGACGTCTGGGACAAAGTCCCAAAGATTGACGCAGCAGTGTCTAGGTCTTCCAAGAAGTCGGCCCTGCCCCTGGAGGATTCAGGGGTTTTGAGAGATCCCTTGGGTAAAAAAGCGGACTCATACCTAAGGCACACTTGGGAGGCAGCGGCAGGGGGTCTGAAACCAGCAATAGCCGGCACCTGCACAGCCCGGTCGTTAATGGTCTGGTTGCAACAACTTGAAGAAAAATTAGTCTCCAAAGTACCAAGAGAGAAGATATTAGGAGAAATGTACCTGCTACACGGAGCTGCCGCCTTCTTGGCTGACACCTCCGCCGACTCGATGAGGTTAACGGCAAGAGCAGCGGGGCTATCGAACGCCGCAAGACGGGCGTTATGGCTCAAAGGCTGCCCTGGGGACATTCAATCTAAGGCGAAATTGTGCTCGTTACCATGTGATGGGCAGTTCCTGTTTGGAAAAAACCTGGATGACATCCTGGAAAAAGCCGGTGATAAAAAGAAGGGCTTCCCCAGATTCATGGGTGATCAGAGGAGACCGCCCTTTCGGAGGGGAAGGTTTAATCGAGGCCGTCCCCCGGGAGAGCGGAAAAGGTGGGACGACAAGAGGAAAAAAGAACCAGGGTTCATGTTTGGGGGAACTACCTCAACTGCCAAAAAATCCCCGCAATGACACCAGCCCTCCTGTGGGGGGAAGATTGAGGCTCTTTTCCCAACAATGGGAGAAAATATCGGCCAACAATTGGATTCTGAACATTATAAAGAAAGGCCTAAAAATCCCCTTCTTCCAGCATCCAAGAGCTTCATTTGTGGTGACCCCCGTCAGAAAAGAACCAGGAGAGCAATCAGCCATAGAGACAGAAATCTTAGGACTGTTGGAGAAACAAGTTCTGATAGAGGTCCCAAAAGATCAAGAGAGAAGGGGGTTCTATTCTCCCCTCTTCCTAATAAAAAAACCCGACCTTTCCTTCAGAACGATAATAAATCTCAGGCGCCTCAATCAATGGATTATGAACCAAACATTCAAAATGGAATCAGTGACTTCGGCCATAAAGCTGTTACACCACAACTGCTTCATGGCCGTAATAGATTTGAAAGATGCCTATTACCATATCCCGATGCACCAAGAATACCAGAAATACCTGAGAGTAGCCCTATACATCCAGGGCGACCTCAGGCATTTTCAATTTACAGCTCTTCCGTTTGGCATCTCCATAGCGCCAAGAATTTTTACAAAAGTAATAGCGGAAATGACAGCTTTCCTTCGAGTCCACAATGTGATTATGGTGCCTTACTTGGACGATTTTCTGGTCATTGGCAATTCAGAACATCACTGCACACTTCAGGTAGAAAGAATAACAGAGACCCTGCAAAAACTGGGTTGGATGATAAACTTAAAAAAATCAAAACTTCAACCCCTAAGGAAACAAACATTTCTAGGTTTCGTTTTGGACTCCGACCGTCAAGTTTGTCTCTTGCCAGAGAAAAAACTAGAGCAGGTGAGAGAAATGACCCTTACGGCAATACAGCATCCTCACATGACCCTAAGAAGGGCAATGTCCCTGTTGGGCACGCTAACAGCCTGTATCCCAGCGGTCAACTGGGCACAGTTTCATACCCGACAACTACAGGCGGAAATCCTGTCAGCCCAGAGACGATTGAAAGGACGTTTAGAAGGGAAGCTGGAACTTTCCGAAAGGGTGAAAAGCTCTCTCACTTGGTGGCTAGACGACACAAATTTAGCAGGGGGAACTTTGTGGCACAGGCCCGTGTCCGATGTAATATTGACGGACGCAAGCTCCTCGGGATGGGGGGCACACCTGAGAGAACATATGGCCCAAGGGTCCTGGGGTCACATAGAGCAGAAGGCTTCCTCCAACTTAAGAGAGTTAAGAGCAATAAACAGAGCCCTAGAGGCATTCATTCCCATGTTACAAGGTCAGAATGTCCGAATTATGTCAGACAACAGGGTGGCAGTGGCGTACGTCAACCACCAGGGAGGGACAAGATCAAACTCCCTAATGGACGAAACCAAAACAATCTTCCTCAAAGCGGAACAACATCTAACCTCCCTAACAGCCCTACACATCAAAGGGACAGAAAATGTTCAAGCCGACTTTCTAAGCCGCAACAAATTAAAACAGGGAGAGTGGGCCTTAAATCATGTAATATTCCAGAGGATAGTACAGTTATGGGGGCAGCCAGTGATCGACCTCTTTGCCACCAAAAACAACCGGCAAGTAAGGAGGTTCTGCTCATTAAACCCAGGGGAAAACCCGTGGGCAGTAGACGCTCTACAAATCCCGTGGCGGTTCAAACTGAGCTATGCCTTTCCCCCAGTAGCATTAATCCCGGCAGTAGTAAAAAAGATAAGAGACGAGCAAGCCAAAGTAATCCTCATAGCCCCGTTCTGGCCAAAAAGACCGTGGTTTTCACTACTTCAAATGATGTCCCTCTCGGACCCGTGGGTACTACCAGAAATTCCAGATTTGTTAGCTCAGGGGCCGATATTCCACAAACAAGTCAAGGGGCTCCATCTGACGGCGTGGAATTTGAGAGGGCACTTTTGAGAGATAAAGGGTTTTCCCCGGGGTTGGTGACTACTCTAATGAAAAGTAGAAAACCAATAACAACCAACATATATGGCAGGACGTGGAAGAAATTCCTTCAATTCCTGGGAAAACCATTTGGCCAAGTGCCCCCAATCGAGTCTATCTTGGAGTTCTTGCAGGCAGGCCTACAGCTAGGCCTAGCAGTTAATACCCTAAAGGTACAGGTTTCAGCGCTGGGTGCATTATATAATCGCAATATAGCGGCAAACAGAAGGGTAGCCAGGTTCATAAAATCTTGCCACAGATCTAGGCCAGTTGTCTTACCGAAAATAGCCCCATGGGATCTAAATCTGGTACTGGAAGCCCTTACGAAGGAGCCGTTTGAACCCATACAGCAGATTTCAACTAAAAATCTCACCCTAAAAACCATTATTTTGGTAGCTCTAACGTCGGCACGTAGAGTTAGTGACTTACAGGCCCTTTCAGTCAACCCACCGTATACCCAGGATAGGGTGGTTATGAGAACAGACCCTGCTTACTTGCCGAAAGTAGTAACTAACTTTCACCGAAACCAAGAAATTGTCCTCCCTTCCTTTTGCGAGAATCCGAAAAACCCAGGGGAGGAGAAATTTCATAGCCTAGACGTTAAAAGAACCCTAGTAGAGTATATGTCTATAACCAGCCAGTGGAGGAGGTCCCAGTCCCTATTTGTAGCCTTCCAGGGTGCTAGGAAAGGTTATGGAGTGTCAAAGGGGACTATTGCCCGATGGATTAGGGAGGCCATTAGTGTAGCCTATTCAGCTAGTGGCGTCCCGGTTCCTGACGGCATCAAGGCTCATTCCACCAGAGCCGTGGCGACCTCCTGGGCTGAGAAAGCAGAGGTATCAATAGAGCAAATTTGTAAGGCTGCTACCTGGGCCTCACCCTCAACTTTCTTTAGACACTATAGACTAAATCTATCCTCTTCGACTGACTTGACCTTTGGTAGAAGGGTGCTGCAAGCGGTGGTCCCTCCCTAAGGTGTTCGAAGTCTCCAGAATCTCTCATGTGGTGCTGTCATGGGTGAAGGGAAAACCACCATGGTTACTTACCGGTAGCCGTTTTTTCCGGAACCCATGACAGCACCCGTATATTTCCCCCCCTTTTCACCGTTTGGGTGTGCACAATAGTCGGGTGTATTTGTGTGATGTGGTGTTGGATAAATATGTAACTAACCGGGAAGTCCTCTCAAATGCTCTGTAATCCAACTGAAGCGGGGGAGAGGTGCCGCCCCTTATGTTTCAGTAGGTTCCTGTCCTGGCGGGGCGGATCCCTCTCTCATGTGGTGCTGTCATGGGTTCCGGAAAAACCGGCTACCGGTAAGTAACCATGGTGGTTTTTTAGTCACAGTAAATGGGTGATTAAGCAATTCCTTCAATTCAGCCACCTCTGTCCATTGACCTTCATTTAGGGTTACCTGAGGGTTCGCCATATCTATAAGAAACGGTTTTAGTTGATCAACAATTGCCCTTTTCCAGCACGTCTCTTCAAGATGGAATCAATTTTAGGGGTTCTGGCGGCAATAACCAATTTCCTCACTTTTCCAATCAGATTTCCTGCATGTCCCTCTTGCAGACTATCTCTTATTGCCAGCTGCAGCGTGTGCACAACACAGCGCATGTGATGAATAGGAAAGTGTTTTGAAGCAGCTTCAACAAGGTCATCTATTTCTACAGTATAATTTTGCTGTTCTTCTGCTGTAATATCTGTTTGTTCCTCAGTTACATGAACAGCACTGAATCCTAAATGTTCCTCTAGCTGTTGTTCATTACTCTCATTCATCAGTGTAATTGTACTTATGTTTGAAGCATCGTCAGTTACAATAGCAAGAACCTGTTCTTTTTTGAGTTCGTAATCTTGCAGAACTTTTTCCACTAAGGCCTGGAGAAACTGGCTGCTGTGATGAGCTTTATTATCTTTTACTGCCAGCGTGTTGGTAACAATTTTTGTTGTCACAAACATATCGAACATTGATGGCAAAATAGTTCACTCTGTTTTAGACACATCTGCTGTCATTGTTACAGTAACTTTGCCACTTACAAAATATCTTGTTAATGATGTTTGAGACGCTCTTTCCTCCTCCTATGCCAGGCAGGAAGTGTTAGTCTGTGTGCTACCCGGCTTTCATTCTTTTTGGTACAGATAAGATATGGAGACAGATATGGATAAATGGATAGATAGAGCAGATTTCTAATCTGCTTTTGATATTGAAAACATTATCTATGAGCTCAAAAACCTTACAGGTGACGCGGTTTTTTAAAAATCTGATAGGCTTTTGCAGCTGAAAAACGTATCCACAAAAAACGCAGCAAAAATGCTGTGTGTGAATGTAGCCTTAGATCAGGAATAGAACAGCCATTTATAGGGCATTTCATAACTTTCCCAAATTCCTATGAAAAAATATTCAGCACATTCTGCATTGAACTACTGTACCCAATTTATTATATATTTTAGGAGTCGGTCCATTTTATACCGACTCCAACTCCACCAAAATGAGCTCCGACTCCACAGCCCTGCTCTGGTTTCTACACACCCATGTGTGGCTGTACAGTGCTACCTAGCCATACGGAGAAACTCAGGAGGAACGGAGCCCTGTTTGCCTATTCAAGTGAATGGGTCTGTGCACATGTCACTGTGTTTCCACGGACCGTGTATCCCTGGGCAAAACACGCTGACATGTCCGTTTTTTAATGTCAGCATGTGCTGCAAAACATCCCACGCACACGCATAACACACATGGATGTCATCCGTGTGACGCATCATCGCCAGGGAAGAAGCGCTTTTCCCCTAGCGCCGGGTGCTGAACACGGCTCTCGTCATTCTCCTCTGTTCTGCCAGTGTTCGGCGCGAGCAGAAGAGAATGATGAGTTACATTTAAGCGATAAAAGAGACAACAGGTGGCGGCTGATGGGACTATTACTCCCATCAGCCTACC
The DNA here is from genome assembly GCF_039654945.1 of Dendrobates tinctorius. Lineage (NCBI taxonomy): Eukaryota > Metazoa > Chordata > Amphibia > Anura > Dendrobatidae > Dendrobates > Dendrobates tinctorius. The sequence goes on along the minus strand of NW_027361676.1, from coordinate 71,255,261 downwards.
CGTGCTGCTGCTAATAACAGTGACAGCAGGAACGGCTGATGGGGGAATTCATCAGCTGCCGCCTGTGCAATAAATGAAAAAAAAATGGCATGGGTTCCCCTGTATTTTCTATAACCAGCCAGGCAAAACTCACAGCTGGGGGCTGCAACCCCCTCAGCTGTCCGCTTCAGCAAGGCTGGTTATCAAGAATAGAGGGATCCCCACTCTGTTTTTTTTTTTTTTTTAATTATTTAATAAATAACGGCATTGGGTCCCCCCTAGTTTTGACAACCAGCCTTGCTAAAGCTCACAGCTGGGGGCTGGTATTCTCAGACTGGTAAGGGGCCATGAATATTGACCCCCCCCCCCCCAGCCAAAAAATAGCAGCCCGCAGCTGCCCAGAAAAGGCACATCTATTAGATGCGCCCATTCTGGTGCTTTGCCCGGCTCTTCCCACTTGCCCTGTAGCGGTAGCAAGTGGGGTTCATATTTGTCGTGTTGATGTCTCCTTTGTGTTGTCAAGTGACATCAAGCCCCCACGGCTTAATAATGGAGAAGATCTATAAGACACCTATCAATTACTAATCCTATAGATATATGGTAAATAATGACACAGCCAGAATAAAGTCTTTTATTAGAAATAAAACAAAACACAGTTTTCCATTTTTATTTAAATAACAAATATAATTATACTCGCCTAACGCCTGTTCCACCGAAGCCCTTGTTTTCCTGTAATAAAACTAAAAAATTAAAAACAACCATATCCCTTACCTGTCGGTTGTTATGTCGCACGCTGTAATCTATGTTTGGGGGATAATTTATTTTCAACCTGGATGGTGCTGATGCGACCGTCCAGGCTGAGAACCACTGGTGAATGACTGGCGGTGATGTCATAGAGGTTACCTACGGTCACTGAGGCTCTGTTCCCAGCCAGGCTGAACTGCAGTGAGATCCGGGGAGATCCACGGTAGCACAGTAAGCGCTCATGATGTCACCTTTGCGTTCACGTTGCTAGCGGGGATCTCAACACCGTTCAGCCCAGCTGGGTCACTGACGCTGCGCTCGCAGCACCTCATTCATCAGTGGTTCTCAGCCTGGACAGTCACATCTTGTCACCGTCCAGGTTGAAAACTAATTGTGCCACAGACATGCGTTATGGCGTGGGACAGAACGACTGACAGGTGAGGGATATTGTTTTTTATTTTTGTTTTGTTACAGGAGAACGAGGGCTTCGGTGGAATAGGCGTTAGAGTAGAACTTTATTTACTCTGTCGCCTCATTGGGGGACACAGAACCATGGGTGTTATGCTGCTGTCCACTAGGAGGTGACACTATGCATAATCTGAAAAAGATGAACTATGGCTCCTCCTCTGCAGTATACACCCCTGGACGGTGTCAGCCTTCTCCAGTTTTTGCTTAGTGTCGCAAGGAGGCACACCTAAAGGATTTTTTGTTTTTTTCCGTTTTTTTCTTCGGATGACAGATGAAGAAAAGTGGGTCTCCTCAGTGAGACTCCTGGCATGGCTCCTTCCTCGGCACCCTATTATGGGGTGCCCAGTTGAAGTTGAGATGGCGGTTCCCCATGTCGCTCCTTCCCCAGTCCTGCGTGTGCTGGTTCGAAGTTGAGACCCCCCTCCTTCCCTAATTCCTATTTGTCTTGCGTTGTGGTCGAGACGAGGAAGAAGCCCCCTGACGGTGACAGCAGCACCCTCCCTAATTCCCCTCTGGGGGTATTAGGTTGAGACGCCACAGGTAGGGTCTGTCCATGGCAACCTACGCAGCATCCAGGGACCCCAGCCAGCTGCGGGCTCCTGTCGGGGCCGGGGACAGTGCAAGCAGACATAGCACATGCAGACACAGGGCTCTATGCGCCCCTGTGTCTGCGGCAGCGTTAGTCTACAGTGCCGCAGGGGAACCCACCACAGGGCCCCGCTTCAGATTGTGGCCCCACCGCTAGCCTGCCTTTCAATCCGGGGGGGGTCCAGTAAAAATCCGAGCAACCCCCCACCCCTCCGGACTATCGCGCCGGCCTGCAGCCCTTCCTGGGCATAGAAATCTAATTTAGGCCGCGGCTTCGGCCTAGCTGAGGTCGCCTCCTCCTCCGCCCCCCGATGACAAGTATGACACTCCACAGTGTCATAGAAGGGGCGGATCGAGGCAGAAAGGGCGCGTTTTTTCACATCTCTGCGTGCTCTTTCTCAGCTCTCCGCCCCCTTTTTCTCCCTCATTTCCTCGGCAGCCATCTTCGCTGCAGCAGACGCTGTCCCATACAGCGGCAGCAACGCCAGCAGTCTCCGGGGGGCACAGGACTGTGAATTGTCAGCCCTGGACCTAGGGGCACACTGGTGGGGTAAGATCACAGCCGGGTTCTCTTTACTCGGCTGTGAATCCATATTACCTACAAGGCTTTCCTATAGCTCCCCTGTGTAGTTACCTCTGTACAGTCCTCTGCTAGCCAGCCTCTGTGCACTATGCCGGGCTCAAGGAAAAGAACCAGGCAGGACTGTTTTTATGCTTTCTGCACAGCCTGCAAAGCCACTCTCCCCAGTGGCAGCACGTACCCGCACTGCAAGGATTGTATCTAAAATACTGTCAGAGCCCCAGGAAGCCCCTATCATTGCTTCAGCGGCCGCTACCACGCCGGAATGGGCTACCCAGATGTCGCAGTCTATGACACAGTCCATAGATAACCTGTACTCCACATTACTCCAGGCTCTGCAGGGTCATGTTTCGCCTATGAGTGTTACCCAGCAAAGGGACAGCTCCACCCAGGGACAGGCCGTTTCTGGCTCTCCCACACGTAAGCGGACCCACACGTCGCGTTCCTCTGCGTCATCCCATAGCACACGATCATCCCCCTCCAGGGAGAGACACCGTAGTTCCAGGTCGCCTAGACCATCCCCTACCAGAGACAGACAACGCAGATCTCCGCAAGAAGACCTCCGCCCCAGCTCACCCAACAGGGATACGCAGGATTCGGAAGGCATATGTGACTCCGACTCAGACAATGAGACAGAGAGGTCTCTGGTCCCTTGTCCCCCTAGCAACACAGCGCTAGTTGAGGACATAATCTCTTCCATCGATCGGGTGCTGGACATTTCCGATCCAACCCCGGAAGTCCCAGAACACAAGATTTGCTTTGAAGGTGTTCTGAAACCACCTAAGGTTTTCACTAACCACCTGGAATACCAAGCAGTTTGCACAGCCTGATAAAAAATTCACCAATCGTAAATGTTTAGAAGCTAGGTACCCCTTCCCACAAAAGGACACCAAACAGTGGACAGATCCACCCGAAGTGGACCCCCCAGTCTCTAGACTAGCAGCACAGACCCTCCTCTCACTGCCAGATAGCTCAACCCTCAGGAACGCAGCAGACCGACTGGTAGAACGCATGGCTCGCTCAGTGTTCGAAGCGGCAGGGGCCTCCCTGGCCCCCGCGTTCGCTTTAGTTTGGGCGGCCACGGTCATTCTGGCTTGGGCCAAAACATTGCAAGATGGCCTTCAAACTTCAAATCCTCAGCTGTCGGACCATGCGGTTCAAATAGCAGTAGTAGCAGATTACATGCTTCATGCAGCCCTTGACTCCGCAAGAGGTGTAGCGGGGATTGCAGCAAACGCCATCACAATTCGGCGTATCCTCTGGCTGCGGGAATAGAAAGCGGATGCGGCCTCAAAGAAATCCCTCACGCATCTCCCGTACTGCAGTAGACGGCTTTTCGGTGAAAAGTTGGACACAAAGATATCCAACGCCACTGGGGGTAAGAGTACCTCTCTCCCTCAACTCAAACCTAAATGCACGTTTAAACGGCGTAACCAAACATGATTCCGATCCTTTCGGAATTTTTCGGGCTGGTCAGTCTCGCGCCCAGAACAAAATCGTAACCGCTCTCCACGCAGGGACAACCCACGGGCGGCGCAGAGGCTGGACAGGACCTGGCAGTCGAAAGCAGGCCAGGCGAAGCCCAAAGGAGGAAAACCTCAGAATTTCGCTTCATCATGACTCACGAACTCCGGAAGACACCCCACCAGTAGGCGGACGACTTCTACTCTTTCAGCAAGTCTGGCTGCCTATTACAGAAGACAGGTGGTTCAGGGAAATAGTGTCTTCCGGATACAAGAGAGAGTTCACTTCCAGTCCACCGAACCGGTTCTTCCTCTCTGTTCCACCAAAACCGCCAGACAAGGCTCGTGCCTTTCACCAGGCGGTCTCCTCTCTCCTTCAAGCAGGAGTCGTAGTACCGGTTCCCACGACCGAACGCTTCCGAGGGTTCTACTCCAATCTATTCGTAGTCCCCAAGAAAGGAGGCAGCGTCCGGCCCATACTAGACCTAAAACAACTCAACAAATATGTACGGGTCCGTCATTTTCGCATGGAGTCCCTTCGGTCCATCATTGCGTCCATGGAGCAGGGAGAATATCTCGCCTCCGTAGACATACAAGACGCCTACGTGCATATACCAATTGCTCCCGCCCATCAAAGATTTCTCAGGTTCGCGATCAACCAGGACCACTACCAGTTCGTGGCTCTCCCGTTTGGACTTGCCACGTCTCCTAGGACGTTTACCAAAATCATGGCAGCCACCATGGACGTTCTACACTCCAGAGGCATTGTAGTCGTTCCATACCTGGACGACCTTCTCATCAAGGCTTCCACCTTCAAGGACTGCGAAGTCAGCGTCTCAATCACAATCGACACTCTGAGTCGATTAGGCTGGTTAGTCAACTTACAAAAGTCATCGACTACCCCGAGTCAGTCCCTGACCTTCCTAGGGATGCTATTCGACACCTCCAGGGGTCAGGTGCTCCTACCCAGGGACAAGGCACTGGCTCTACGTCTGGGAGTTCGCATACTCCTCCGCAATCCTCCCCGATCTTTCCGGTTTGCCATGAGAGTCCTCTGCAGGATGGCAGCAGCGATGGAGGCGGTACAATTTGCCCACTTTCACCTCAGGCCTCTTCAACTAGCCATCCTCAAGTCTTGGGACAGGAATCCCTTCTCCCTCGACAGGGAGTTCTGGCTGACATCGTCAACCAGGAGGTCCCTACACTGGTGGCTCAAGCCAACTTTGCTTGCAAGGGGAAAATCCTCTCTCTCAGGTCAATGGAAGGTCCTGACCACCGATGCAAGCCTGACAGGTTGGGGTGCGGTGCACCTACATCACATGGCACAAGGCAAGTGGTCACCAGTGGAAGCGACCTTGCCCATCAATATCCTGGAAATTCGGGCCATCTTCCTGGCACAGAGAGCCTTTCATTACTTGCTGGCAGCCTCTCATATCAGGATACAGTCGGACAATGCTACGGCGGTGGCATATGTGAATCACCAAGGCGGGACCCGCAGTACCCAAGCGATGAGAGAAGTGGCTCATATCCTCCACTGGGTGGAAGACACGAGGTCGGTACTCTCTGCGATCCACATTCCGGGTGTGGACAACTGGGAAGCCGACTTCCTCAGCAGACAAGGAATGGACTCGGGGGAGTGGTCTCTCCATCCCGAAATTTTTCACCAGATCTGCCATCGCTGGGGGACCCCGGACGTGGACCTAATGGCATCCCATCTCAATGCCAGGGTCTCCAATTTCATGGCCAGGACACGCGACCCGTGGTCGCTCGGAGCGGATGCCCTGGTTCAGGACTGGACCCAGTTCCAGCTTCTGTACATTTTTCCACCCCTCCCCTTGATCTCCAGAGTCATGAGGAAGATCAAACAAGAGGGAGCTCCAACCATCCTGATCGCGCCGGACTGGCCCAGACGTACATGGTACGCCGACATCGTACAACTTACAGCAGACGCCCCCTGGCGTCTCCCCGACCGTCTCGACCTTCTGTCACAAGGTCCGTTCTACCATCAGAACTCGGGCTCTCAATTTAACGGCGTGGCCCTTGAAACCTGGGTTCTAACCCAGGCAGGGCTCTCACCGGATGTCATTACGACCATGATCAGGGCAAGGAAGCCAGCCTCCGCCAAGATTTATTACCGTACCTGGAGAGCTTTTTGTACCTGGTGCGAATCTCGCGGACAGGTCCCACTCCCTCATTCCCTCCCAAAGGTACTTGGGTTTCTTCAATCGGGCCTGGACACCAGGCTATCCCTAGGCTCGCTTAAGAGCCAGGGGTGTCAGCACTCTGTGCTCTTTCAGAGGCGCATCGCTAACAAGCCGCAAGTAAGGACCTTTCTCCAGGGGGTTTCCCCTACAGACGTTCACTGGAAACGTGGGACCTCAACTTGGTCCTGACAGCATTGCAGGCACCACCTTTTGAACCCCTTAAGGAAGTCCCACTCCGCATTCTATCACAGAAAGTGTTTTTTTCTGGTGGCAATCACCTCGCTTCGCAGGGTGTCTGAATTGTCAGCACTCTCCTGCAGACGGCCCTTCCTAGCCTTTCACCAGGATAAGGTGGTTCTCCGTACAGTCCCATCCTTCCTTCCGAAGGTTGTGTCCAACTTCCACCTCAGTGAGGAAATTTCATTGCCATCCCTTTGCCCGGTTCCGGTTCATAGAGTGGAGAAGGCTCTGCATACGCTTGACCTCGTCAGGGCATTGCGTATATACATGTCTAGGACTGCACCCTTCCGGAAGTCTAATTCCCTTTTCCTTCTTCCGGAAGGCGTTCGAAAGGGTCTGCCGGCTTCCAAAGCCACCCTTGCCAGGTGGATCAAGTCCACCATACAAGAGGCTTACCGCCTTAACAATTCTCTTCCGGCCGGTATCACGGCACACTCTACGCGGGCAGTAAGGGCCTCCTGGGCCATTCGGCACCAGGCTTCGGCACAACAAGTGTGTAAGGCGGCCACTTGGACTAGCCTACACACGTTTACGAAACACTACAGTGTTCATACCCAGTCCTCAGCGGATGCGAGCCTGGGTAGACGGGTTCTGCAGGCGGCAGTGCCCCAAGTTTAGGGATCTGCTAGCACAATATTCGTCCATTGCTTCCCACCCAGGGACTGCTTTGGGACGTCCCATGGTTCTGTGTCCCCCAATGAGGCAACAGAGTAAAGGAGATTTTTGTGTACTCACTGTAAAATCTCTTTCTCTTAGCCTCTAATTGGGGGACACAGCTCCCACCCTGTTGCCCTTACGGGCCGTTGTTTATGGTTGAGTTCTCATATTGTTCTTTGAGCTTGTACATAGTTGCCTTCTTACAGGCATGGTTATGTCGTTTTCTGTTACTTTCCTCCTAATGCTTTTGCACAAAACTGGAGAAGGCTGACGCCGTCCAGGGGTGTATACTGCAGAGGAGGAGCCATAGTTAATCTTTTTCAGATTATGCATAGTCTCGCCTCCTAGTGGACAGCAGCATAACACCCATGGTTCTGTGTCCCCCTATTAGAGGCTAAGAGAGATTTTACGATGAGTACACAAAAATCTTTTTTAGATAAAAATTGAAAATGTTTCATTTCTGATAAAAGACTTTATTCTGACTGTCTTTATATACCATACAACTATATGATTAGTAATTGAAAAGTGTCTTATTGACGCCTCTCCATTACTAAGCAGTGGGCTTGATGTCACCTGACAATACAAAGGTGACATCAACCCCACAAATATGAACCCCAATTGCCACCGCTACAGGGCAAGTGGGAAGAGCTGGGCAAAGTGCTAGAATTGGCGCATCTACAGCAACAGCAGCAGCAGAGTCTGCAGCCACAGCAGCAGCATTGGGAGGGGAGCAGCTGCAGCCACCCTGACGCCAGCCTCACCGGGATGGAAGTTCTGTACGCTCCAGTGGGACACACAGGTCCAAAAATTTCGGGACAAGTCGGCCGAGCTCTACCAG